>NW_020954592.1:7490856-7594632 GCF_900497805.2 Vombatus ursinus | reverse complement strand
GAAAGAAAGAAAGAAAGAAAGAAAGAAAGAAAGAAAGAAAGAAAGAAAGAAAGAAAGAAAGAAAGAAAGAAAGAAAAAGAAAGGAAGGAAGGAAGATAAATTCCTTCTAACAAAAATGCATAATCAAGAAAAAATAAATTCTATCATTGGCTATGTTTATATATATACACAATGTATGTATATATGTATCTATGTATCTATGTATATATATTATATATATATATATGAATGTATGCATCACATTCTGCATCCTCAATGTATCACCTCTCAATAGAGAGGTGGATTGTCTTCTTTTTCAAGCCCTACCTTGAAGGTGAAAATAGACTTTAAAATTGTTATCAGAGATCTCAGCATTCCAGCTGAATTTATTTCAAGAAGTCTTCATATGTTTTTGGTTTTCTGAAATAACATTAAAAGAACATCTTCCCTATTTTATACTGGGACCAAAGGTACAAAATCCAGCATGAAAGAACTCTAGTGTCAGAGAACTTAGATTAGATTCCTAGTTACACTCCATTTGAGCTAGGGACCTGGGACCCAATCTCTGAGCCTCTGTTTCCTCTCCTTTAAATAAGAAAGTCAGATGATTTCTAAGGTCTCTTCAGTTCTAAATCCTATGAAACCAACTAAAAAAGGTTTGTATTCACTTCTGCCAACCTGAATTCTTAGATTCCATGGGAGACATCATGGACAAAGCCAGAAAGACAGACCTCAGGCAAAGTCCAATACTGCAGCCAGGCCTACGTGGCCTTAGTCTGTGCCTCAGTTTCCTTTGTAATTCTTGAAGAGGAAATCCTAACCTTACATTTAATCGAAACTTTCTTCTGTTTTTTTGGTTCATTTATGTTGAGAATGTCTATACCAGAAGTCTTATCCTTTTTTCTATGTCATGGACTCCTTTGACAATTTGATGTAGCCTTTGTACCCTTCTCAGAATGAAGTATTTAAATGAATAATTTATTTTAAAAACAGTATTACAAAGGAAACCAAGTATAGAGAAATGCACTTATCAAATTTTATTTAAATCCATAGACCCCAGATTAAGAATCCCTGATCTGGATTGATATAATTCAGTTCTTCTTCTTCTAGAAGGTCTACTCACTGATCATTTGACAAAGATCTTACATTTAGACTACCAATAGCTAAGTTAAAGTTTTTTGTTGTTGAGTCATTTAAATCTTCATGACCCCATTTCGGGGTATTCTTGGCAAAGATACTAGAATGGTTTTCCATTTCCTTCTCCAGCTTATTTTACATATGAGGAACTGAGGCAAACAGGGTTAAGTAACTTGCCCAGGGTCACATGGCTAGTAAATGTCTAAGGCTAGATTTGAACTCATGAGGTTGAATCGTTCCTGACTTCAGGTCCAACACTCTATCCACTATGCCACCTAACTGCCGCACAAGTCAAAGTTTAGAAATGATCTAAAAATTGATTCCTACCATCTTCTGCCTCTGTCACTTCAGAAACACAAGTTGAATTACAAGCTTTTAAAGCCATTTTAGGTTGTTTTTTCCCCCCTCTGTTTCATTGTGTCATGATTTGCCATGGCCAAAGAATTCATTGCCAGACTACTGATAGTGTCCTTAACTAGTCTGGTCTTCAAAGACAGATTTAATCTATTGTTGCAATTGTGCTTGAAGCCTTTCTTTGAGAGCCCAGGGTTATCTTCATGCCTTGATAAGGCATGAGAGCAGGACTTTGTGGACCACTGCAGTAGTGTCCTAATTGGTCTTCCTGCCTCCAGTCTTTCATTTAAAGACTCTCTAGAATTTGAGTCCCCCAGCCTTATCTCATTTTGGTCCACTTCACATCCTCTATATTTTAGCCAAGTTGGACTACTACTTGGTACTGTTTCCCTCTCTCCATGCATTCTCACAAGCCATACCCCATACTTGGAATGCATTCTCCTCATTTTATAGTCATAGAAAGTTACCTAGCAGTGGTGTCAAACTCAAACAGAAACAGATCCCTGCAGCCCGCTTATTAGACAATGCTCTAGGGCCAGTGGATACTGTGAATCAGATTAAAATGTATTTGGGAAATGTTTAACAAAAAGAAGGAGGAGGAGGAGAAGGAAGAGGAAGAGGAGAAGGAGAAGGAGAAGAAGAAGGAGAAGAAGAAGAAGAAGTGGTAATGGTAGTGGTAGTGGTAGTGGTGGTGGTGGTGGTAGTGGTAGTAGTAGTAGCAGCAGTGAGGATAACAACAGCACCTACCTCCCAGGGTTACTGTGAGGATCAAATGAGATAATGATTGTGAAGTGTTTAACACAGTGCCTGGCACATAATAAGTGCTATTATTGTTGTAAGAGGATTATTGTTATTCTTGATAATAATGATATTTTAGCATTTCTCCTTCATGCAGAAAATAAATACCTATCCCATATTTTTTCATAATGCAAATTGAATGACTTTCTATTTTACCTTTGAGGCAAACCCTAGGCATGAACCTAAACCTAAACTTCAAATAATTTGGGGTTTAATTGAGAACGAGAAAATAGAGCCTAGTCATCCCCACAATTAAAGACCAGGTTTCCCCAGGACTGAACACAGATTGCGTAGCTGGGTCCATATGGGCCTTTGAGTGGAAAAGTAACCAGACACAGTTCTCCTGCCCCTACAGACCCAGAAACAATTTCCTTATTGTTAGATATATGCAAAATAGCAAGTGGATGAGACTGCAAAGAGTCACAAGTCAGTGATAACAATAGCTGTTGCCTTCGTTCTGGGCTGAAATCTAGGGAGGGAAACAGTAAAATACTTTAAAGTCAATTTTATTTTATCAAAAATATCTTTATTTTAGGAAAACTGTTTCCTTGTTAACTTTCTCCTTTCTTGCAAGATTCAACAAGAACTGTTTATTGGCTTTCCATATATTTTTCTCCTTTTGTGGCTACTGAGAAAAGCAACACTGGATAGGTTGGTATGCAGGAAACAGAAGACATCCATTTATGGTTCTATTTGCTCTTGTTATCTCCAGGGCTCCTTGTTTCACTAGCTGTGCCACTGACCTACCTCCCTTCTTCTGCCAAAAGTGGCTGCTTATCACCCCAGTCCCTGCTTCCCACTACCAATAATCTTCTCTATGATATAGTCACTGGGTGCTAACATCCCAGTAGTCACAGGAACAGGAAGGAACTCAGACAGGCTACTCAAAGGGAGACCTCTCTTCCTGAAGAACAAGCGTCTGCTTTAAGCTGCCTCAAGCTCCATCTCTTGACTACACAGCTCAGGGGCACTCTCCATGGTGATCATTTATCCCAAGGAGTAGAAAGCCTAAAGAAAATGACTTGGGTCAGGCTGGTGATCACTATACTGATCAATTAACTCTTCAGAGCTATTATGACTCCATTATATTTTTTTTTCTGATCAACAGCCAAAACAAAGGAATCCTTCAGTTAAATGAATTTTGTGGGGCTAAAAAAAAAAAAAAAAAAGGATTCCAGCTAATAAACTTGTGGCAAAGCATTAAAAATCTGCTGTGCTACCAACTGGGTAGCATTATGGAGCCTATAAAATATGATATAAACCAGAAAGTCAATGTCTGTATTACAAGGCATTGTTATTGGGGGGAAAATTAAGGGGAAAAAAGGTTTAGGAAGAAAAGAAATCCAGGGCTTTTAATCAAAGTCCTAATATCACAGATTAGAAAGAGGAAGAGAGTCTAGCCACCATCCAGTTTGACACTCTCACTTTGTAGAAGAGAAAACTGAGATACAAAGAAGTTAAGTGATTTATCCAAGGTAAGTAAGCATCATAAGTAGGATTTGAACCCAGGTCCTCTGACTCACAAGCCAGTGAACTTTTTATTGTGCCTCATAGTTAGGGATCATCATATTTTAAAGCTGGAAGGTACTTCAAAGATAATCTCATCCTCACAGAATCACAAATCTAGAGCTAAAAGGGACCTCTGTTCATTTTACAGGTGAAGAAACTGAGTTCCAGGAAGATGAATTGAATTGTCCAGAGTCCCATAGCTAGTAAATTTCAGAAGTAGGATTTGAATCTAGGCTCAACACACGCAACACTTATTGATTAAGTTCACCATCTTATATGAGTGCTGTTCATGGTGCCCCAAAGCAATTACAATAGTAACATCAAAGATCACTGATTACAGATCACCATAACAGATATAATAACAATGAAAAAGTATGAAGCAATTGTGAGAATTACTAAAATGTGACACAGTGACTTGAAGCAAGCACGTGCAGTTGGGAAAATGGCACCAATAGACTTGGTCAATCCAAGGTTGCCACAAACCTTCAGGTCGTAAAAAACAAACCCCACAACCCATAATACCTGCAGAAGCTCAATAAAATGAAATATGCCTGCATATGCCTCAAGTCCCTTCATCCTCCTGGTTGTCCTCCTCTGAATACTCTCTAGCTTATCAACTAGGCAACTAGGTAGTGCAGTAGATAGAATGCCAGGCCTGGGTCAGGAAAACCTGAGTCCAAATCTGGCCTCAGATACTTACTAGCTATGTGACCCTGGGCAAGTCACTTAACCCTATTTGCCTCTGTTTCCTTATCTGTAAAATGAGAATAATAATGCCTTAACTCCCAGGGTTGTTATGAGGATCAAATGAGATATTTGTAAAAGTGCTTAGCACAATGCCTGGCACATAGTAAGCGCTATATAAATGTTAGTTGTTATTATTCTTAATCTGTGGTACCCAAAAACTAAGCACAATATTCCAATGAAGTCTGATGAGGGCAAAGTACAGTAGGATTATTACCTCCCTGTTCTTGAAAGCTATTCTCCTCCTAATGGGGTTCAGGATTGCAACAAATATCTAGATAACTGAAGTCACCCACCATTAATATAGCATACCTCTGTGCCAGCCTTGTGATCTATTTCCCATATTCCTCATCCATTCTTTCTGAGCAAGTAATCTATAGTATATTCCAGTTTCAAAATTCACTTAAATAAGCTCTATCATGCTTCCATTTTTTTGGTTCCTGGATTTCCCTACATACATAAAACCTTCTTCATACACAATGCTACACCCCCCCCTTTTTTTTAAACTATTCACTTATTCAGAGTCATAGTTCAGTCACAGCTTTCATTCCACCAAGTCTCAAAGGTACCCATGAGGTCAAATTTGCCCTCTTATTGAAGCAAACAGAACCAAAACAACAAATAAAATGGTGGCAATACGGTAAGGACAAACCACTCTGCCAGACTTAGAAACTGATCGACACAATGAAATCAACCACAGTTCCAGAGGGTTCATGATCAAACATGCCACCACCTTGAAAAAGAGAGCTAAGAGATTCAGAATGCAAATCAAAGCCTATATTTATTTACTCATTTATTCATTTATTTACTTACTTATCAAAATAAAATACATAATATATATTGGATATGGTTAATGTAGGAATTTGCTTTGCTTGACTTTATACATTTCTTTGTATATCTTTAAGTATGTTTTGTTTTTCTTACTTTCTCAATAGGTAGGAGAGAGGGAGGAGGAAAGGAGAGAATTCAGAACTGAAAATAAAATAAAACTGAATTAAAATTTTAAATTAATTTTTTAAAAATGTGTTCCCTTATTTGTTAACTGAACTTTGGACATTTGCATACAGATACTGGAGACTATGGTTTTTATTACTGGCTCCTTTCTTGGATTTTCTCTCCCATGAATTTCTGGGCATCTCAGTTATTCTTCTTCCATCTTTCAAGCTACTTCCTACATTATTTGACTTTAAGGATATATACAAGTAGCATTCTTCCTCCCTCATCCTTTTTCACTTAAAGACCTTTTGATTAGATTTACAAGAGGAAAAAGAAAAGGAAGAAGAAGGATGCTGATAGCTGGCATTGTAATCATGCCCTTATATTTGCAGAACAATTTCCTCACATCCCTGTGAAGTGGATATTATTAACCCTATTTTACAGCTGAAGAAAAAAAGAATCTATAAAGTTAAGTGACAAGCTGGTCATGAAGCTAGTTAAGTGTCTGAGGTAAGTCCTTGGAGATCATCTAGTCCAATTGCCTCAGTTTGCAGATGAGAAGACCAAATCCCCGGAAGATTAACGGCACAAGGTCACATGGCTTCTAAGTGGCAGACTTCACATTCAAACCCAAATCTTCTTTTTCTAAATTCAGCGCTCTATTCAGGACTCCATGAAAGGTTTCAATGTCACTCTGTTTAGCATATTATCTAAAGACAGTCTGTAAGAAGTAACATGATGGTTTTGTAGGAAACAACTAAAAAAACTGGGTATAGGTTACCAGAAGATGTGAGTAACAATGTAAACTGCAATATAAATGCTCCATTGTAGAAGAGATTTTTAAAGAAGAAATTCACATTTTAGACTGTTCCTATTGTACCTAAGGATGATGATCATAATTGTTTCACATTCACATCGTACTTTCAGGTTTGCGAAGTGATTTGCAGAAAAGATAATCTGTTAGAAAATATATCCATAGACCATTTATTTAGGGATATAAAATATACCAGCACAAGTGGGAAGGAAATTTATAAGTGGAATACTTTATCAGTTTCTATTACTTATACTATCATACAGCAGTAATTTACCTACTTGAGAATAAGGCAAAAATGAATTGTTCAAAATATGGACTTCTTAACAAAAAGGAACAATTTACATTTTTTAGAGCAATATTATTGATAATATCCTCGAACTAAGCAGAACCAAGAATTTATTGTATGTTGACATCCAGAATAGAAGCAATAGTTGTGGGTCCCTATAATCTGATTTTTTTTTAAATCACAGTATACTGTGTCTACTTTCCTACTCAGAGCTAGGAAATTGCTTTACACAAAAGTTTCATACAAATGTGAGTTATTAATACCATCTACCTTCTTCCTGCTTCTTTTCTTCTTTCTCAATCTCCTCTTTTCCTAGCTAAGTACAGAGAAGCTGTCACCAATAATTGGTCACTTGGTGATAAATTATTTGTCTACAGCAACCCCTGAAACAAATAAAAAAAAACTAAAGTGGACCTAACTATTATGTAGGCCTCCTTCTGCCTCAGCAGGGTGTTTTTGTTGTTGGGTTTTTGTTTTTTGGGTTTTTTGTTTGTTTGTTTGTTTGTTTGTTTGTTTGTTTGTTTTTATGGTGACAGAATTAGCCAGAAAGAGGCCCAAGTACCTTAAGGCCAAGAACTATGTTCTTTTCTGATTTTTTGTTTCCCCAGTACCTAGCCCAGTGTTTTGCACATAGCATTAACTTAAATGAAAAATCACAAAGTTAGACCATCTCTAAAAATTAGTTTAGCTATTGCTATTTTACATATGAGATCTTTGTCCAATGCCCAAAGAGTGGAGATGCTACGTCAGAAACAACATTTTATCAATCAATATTCTTTCTATGAATTAAACCAGATGACAACAACAACAAAAAAAAAGTTACACATAAAAGGAAGAATAGGTAAACATTCTCCTTGGAGAGGAAAGTAAGTAAAGAAACTGGCCCCTAGTCAGAGCTAATTAGTATCAGAAGTAAGATTTAAACCCAGGCCTTTTTGTTGTTCAGTTATGTCCAACTCTTCGTGAACCCATTTGAGGTTTTCTTGGCAAAGATACTGGAGTGGTTTGCCATTTCCCTCTCCAGCTCATTTTACAGATGAGGAAATTGAGGCAAACAGGCTTAAGTGACTTGCCCAAGGTCACACTAATAAGTGTTTGAGGCTGCATTTAAACTCAGGAACGGGAGTCTTCCTGACTCTAGGCCTGTTACTCTATCCATTGTGCCCCCAGCTGCCCCAAAACCAGTACTACTTGACAGCACTTCATCCCCTACTACACGCTGCATCCACTTCTAGGTAGCTAGATAGAGCACTGGACCTGGAGTCAGGAAGACCTGCGTTCAAATATCACCTCAGATGCATACTAGCTGCGTGACCACCGGGAACTGACTTAACATCTGTGTGCCATACTTTCCTCAACTACAAAATGGGGATCATAATAGCACCTACATCTCAAGGTTGTTGTCAGGTCCAAAGGAGATAATATTTGTAAAGTATTTAGCATAGTGGCTGGCACATAGTAGATAATTAACAAATGTGTGTTCCCTTCAGTCCCTTTCTTTTTCTCTTTTCAAGGTACTAAAAGTATAGTGGATAGAGCACTGGCGCTGAAGTCGGGAGGACCTGAGTTCAAATCCAACATCAGACCAAACACTTGACACTTACTAGCTGTGTGACCCTGGGCAAGTCACTTAACCCCAATTGCCTAAAAAAAAGGGGAAAAAAAGTATGGTAAAACACACACACACACACACACACACACACACAAAACCTTAGATCATATTATTTTACAGAAAAGGTAATCAAGAGAATATCAGTCATTTTTACCCAAATGACTACTTTAACATCTACAAAATTTTGTGAGAATCTGTCTAGGGTATGGAGCAGCTAGGTGGCACAGTGGATAGAGTCACAGAGCATCAGGCCTGAAGTCTGGAAGACTTATCTTCCTGAGTTTAAATCTGGCTTCAGACACTTAATAGTTGGGTGACCCTGGGTGAGTCATTTAACCTTGTTTGCCTCAGTTTTCTCATCTGTAAAATGAGCTGGAGAAGGAAACGGCAAACCACTCCAGTGTCTTTGCCCAAAAAAACCCCAAAGGAACTACGATGAGTTGGACATGACTAAAACAACTGAACAACAAATAAATCTAGGGTATGCTTAAAGAAAGTACGAAAAGCTTTCAGAATGATTTTCCACAGCTGAGTATATATTTATAATAATACAATCGAGTATGCTATGACTATTAAAAATTTTTTGCCTTGGTAGAGCAATATACTGCCTTAAAGGCTCTCCCCCAACAAGGAGACTCCCTGGCATATGTCAAAATCCTACATGATTCCTTCAAGGACTTTCAAGGCAGAGTCAGTCACTCTTTTGGTTTCCTTATCTTCTGCTCTTGCTCCTTAAGGATTTACCTTTTTACCATTTGGTGAGAGCGTTCAACAGTATGGAATGGTCAGTTTGTTGCTAGTAGCCAGGGCTCTCCAGGTGAGTGGAGTTTCTTTGTTATGATCTAGCCCTTTGTAGGTGAAGGGTTTGGCTCTGGAGGAGAAAGTGAGGCTGGTGATTTTGCACAAACCCTCCCTCACTCAAATCCAATTCAAATGCAAGTCATGCCATCATCTCCCTTATGTCTTGCTCCTCTTAGAGAATGAAGTACAAATGACAACCAGTAAGTAGTCCGAGCTGCCCTAATGGGGACCCAGTTGGCCGCTTTCCCCCTCCCCCTCACCTCTCCCCACCTCGTTTCTCCCCTCTCCTATCATGCCTTTACCTGAGGGTGTTCTGACCAGAGGAAGGTAAATTTGGGTGGAAGTAACTTACCTAGTTAATTTAGGGTTTACTGGCTAGATTTCTTTCTCAAAGACCCAGCCTTAAACCCAATTAATTCACTCTAGATCTCATTGATTGGACAATAGGTCTCTGCCCTACCCAAGCACCACCTGTGGGTTATGTTTTGGGCCCTCCTGGCTCAGAGTGAATGTAAACAGTAACTGTTTCTCTTTTGACAGAACAGCAACCCTGAGGGTCTTCCCTTCCCACTTTGATTTTTTTTTTTAATTAAAGGGGCCATCCCTTGACTCACTTCTAAAAAGAGGCCAGAGTCCCTCACTGCATCCTGGGCCATCTCCACTCATCCTGATCTATATCTGGCCACTGCACCCAGGTGGCTCTGGAGGAGAAAATGAGGCTGGTGACTTTGCACAGCCTTCCTTCACTTAAATCAAATGCAATTTCAAGTCACACCATCATCTCCCTGACGTCATTGTCATCTTCAAGAGCTAAGGACAAACCACAACTAACCATAGCTCTGAGAAGAGGGTAAGGAAGGTCCATAGCACAAGGACAAGAGTAGAAAAAGAGAAGGTAGCAATCAAAGTATTTTTGGGAAAATGTCATTCCTCAATTTCTTATCTTCTACCAAACTGTTGAGGTCTTACTTGTTATAATTATTCATAATACCTTTATTTCTGTAGATGTCTGAGTCAGTGGAAATTCCTTGAATCTACTATGGAACTCAATTTGTCTTGTCTCTCACTCTGGGAATCAGCTTTTCATACCCATCTCCCTAGGATGTCATTCAAGAGAACCATTCTCTCTTTTACTTATTTATTTATTTTGTTTCTTTGTTAGCTTGTTTATTTATTTATTCATTTAGCATTCCAAATTATCCTCTTCATGCTTCTTTACTTGAAAATTGTCTCCCTTTTTTTTCCCCTTAATCCTTCTCTCTTGTTCCTTTTCTGCCTCCCCTTCCAACTGATCTCCAATTAGATGCTTGCAGATCAGCTACCATTTTTTTTAAAAAGCCCCCATTATTTATACCAATAGAAACAAGATAGACTTAATTCTCATTGGTTTTAATAATCATATATCACTTTATTGATCACCTTAACATGATTTCAAATAAATAGAAAGTCATTTTCATTATCACTTTCAGTCACTTGCATTGAGAGTCAACCATAGTAATTACCAACATTGACAGCCCTCTACTGATTGTTGATGGGGCAGATAATGAGCGAGCCAGGGGTACTTTCTATCCTAGGCATGCCAAAAGAGAAGTAAGGGCGGAGAGGCCCTTCAAAGACTATATTTGAGGAACTGTAGATAAGGGAACTATCCATGACATCATAAAATGCTATATGTCCCTTTTCATAATCAAGAAAAATGCCTACTTTGTTTATAGGCCGAACTAAGTGAAAGCCATTGTGTGAATTCAAAAGGTAGAAACTATTTCCAGATGTGCAGCCTGCTGGGGTCCTTACACCCTCAGAGGAGGAGGAAAGTTTCCCCTTTCTGCTGACTGAATCTTTACAGATGCCCAATTCCCACTCTGTCTCATCTCCCACCTCCACTTCCCAATAGTGTTTGCCCCAGGTGAACGTCTGGGCCCCCAAAACAGCAAGAACATAGTCAAATCTCTCTTTGCTGTCAGGCAGGTCCTGTGGGACACTTCCATACTGGACCCTCTTCAAGTCTTCAGACAGGATGAGATGAGGATTGGCTGATTCAGCATCAAGAGTTATATCCCTCTGGAAACTCATGAGCATTTCTCTCAGTCCTGTGATAGGGCAGGTGGTCCAGGCAGAGGAAGGAAGCTCTGGTTCTTGAAGTAGCAGCTCCTCATTCCTTTCCAGAGTGCCTGTCACAGCCTGCAGCATTTCCAAGGGTGCCTTGTTTAAATTCTCCTCTACTTCTACAATCATCTGGTGCAGATTCTGCAGTTGTTGGGACAGCTTGGCCTTGCTCTTCTCCAGTTCGGCCAGGCTGTCTCTGGATTCCTGATTCACTCTTTGCAAGTATTGATATTCTTCATCCCATAAGAACTGGTGCATTTTCCCATATTCAGAAGTAACTGCCTGTTTCAAAACGTAGGCATCCTCTTTACAGCGTAGCCTGGCTCTTCTCGTTTTGTCCAATGCCTTTGTAAATTTCTCTTCTTTTTGCTGTAAGGCAGTGCATGTCTCCTGGAGCTTGTCCTTGCACTTGTCAGCAGCTGTTTCCAAGGGAAGGACCTGGTGATCCTTGTGCTCTGGGGCTAATAAACAGGAATTACAGAGGAGTATCTGGTCTTCCTCACAGAAGAATTTCTCTTTTCCCCCATGCTGATCACAAGTGGTCAGGCCCACCATGCTCTGCAGCAAATGAGGTCTGAGCATTTTGCCAGTGATGGACAGATTCTGCAGGTTCTCACAGGGCACCAAGTCACTGGATTTGATGACTCCTCTGCATTCTGGGCAGGTTAAGGTTTCATCAGCTCCCTTCTGGCAACGGAGAAGACATTCTGTGCAAAAGCTATGGCCACATTTGACAGTCACTGGGTCAGTGAAGTAGCCCAGACAGACAGAGCAAGTGAGAACTGCTTTGAGGTTTTCAATTAAGCCTCTTGCAGCCATTTCTATGCCTCTGATTCCTTCCTTCTCCAATATTCCTCTCAGGAGAAATAATGCTCCCTCTTCCTCTGGAGTTCTGGCAGCAAAAGATATTAGCACTGAGTTGTGGGAGTCCCTTCTTTTATACCTCTTCCTCTGATTAGCTCTTCCCTTTACTCCACCCCCAAAAGGTGAGAACTCTTGTCTTTGGAGAGGGCTTCCAGGGCTCTGCTCTAGGGCTGAGTTCTCACCTTTCTTCTGATCCCACAATTCAGCACCACCCTCTATACTTCCTCTTAGTACTTGCAAAGTCTCCTAGTTGGCTCATTTAGCAATAACCCACCTCACCTGTAAGCCTCAGGACCACCACATTTCTGATGTTCTGAGATGGAAACAGGGCAAGGAAAACCCCAAAGCATCATTCTCTGTCCTCCAAGTTGCCTCCCCCCATTACCAACACACACATTAAATATGGCATGATTGCCCTGACTCTCTAATTGTTGTCCCCTCTCAATGTTATGATTCACTGATTGGAGCAAGATGTCTTTTTTTATATATAAAAATTTATTTTCTTTTTCAAGAGAAACTTACTTCTGATTCCTTTCTTCTCAGATATTCCTCTCAGAAAGGATAAGGCTAGCTCCTTCCTCAGAAGTCTACCACAAAAGATTTAAGAACTGACTTGTTGGTGTCTTCTTTACACCTTCCCCCTTTAAGCTCCTCTTTTTACCCCTCCCTCAAAAGGTGAGAATTCCTACATCCCAAGTACTTCTAGCCTCTTCAGTGGAACAGAGTTCTCTCCATTATCCTTTTTCAGAATTATGGCCTTCAAAGTTCACAGTGATGTTCACACCTAGGCAATTTAGATCAGAGTTGTCTTGACCTTCAATCCTTCCAGCCAGTGGGGATTGGGTCAAAAAGATCAGATTTTTAATTGGAGACATAATCACAATACCGATATTGTTTTTAAATGTCTTCTTTAGTGTGAGCTCTGAGTAGCTGGCCAGTTCCAGTTGGACAATTCCTCTTTTCTTCTCTCCTCCTTTCTTCTCCCTTCCCCTCCCCTTTCCTACCCTCACCCCCTCCTCCCCTGCCCTCCTCTTTCCTCTATTTCCTCCCCCCCACCTTTACTCTCCTCCCCATCTTTCCTCTCATTTCCTGTCCTCCCCTTACCTGAGAGTGTTCTGCCCAAAGGAAGGTAAATTCGGGTGGCAGTAACTTACCTGTTAACTTAAGGTTTACTGGCTAGGTTTCTTTCTCAAAGACCAAGCCTTAAACCCAGTTCACTTGGGCTCTCATTGGATGGTCAACAAATAGGTCCCCACCAGGGCCAAGCTCCACTTAAGGGTTATTTTTTGGGCCCTCCTGGCTCAGAGTGAATGCAAACAGTAACTGTTTCTCTTTTGGTCAGCAACCCTGAGGGTCTTCTCTTCCTGCTTTGATTTTTTTTTTTTATTAAAGGGACGGTCCCTTGACTCACTTCTTAAGGAGGCCAATTCACTGAATGGGCTTTGCTTCACTCAAAATGAGTACTTGAAGAGAAAAGGTCAAGGTCTCCCACTGTATCCTGGGCCATCTTCAGTTGTCCTGATCTCCATCTGGCCACTGGACCCAGATGGCTCTAGAGGAGAAAGTAAGGCTGGTGACTTCGCATACCCCTCCCTCACTCAAATCAAATTAAGACATGTCATCATCTCCCTGATGTCATGGTCCTTTTCAAGAACAAAGGACAAACCATACAACCACAACCACAAGGTGAAGGGTAGGTGAGCAGAGGTTACACTCCATTTAGCTGGCCCCCTCCCTCATATGGATATTGCTACATATTCCCAGTTCATTCCTTGAAGTATGTCTTTATCTTCCACAAACAGTTTTAGCTTCAACTCCAGTCCTTGAAGGCAGCTAGGTTGCATATAGGATAGAATGATGGACCTGGAGTTGTCAAGAACAGAGTTTGAAACCTGCCTCAGACACTTAACTTTAGGACCCTGGGCAAGGTACTTAACCTCTCTCAGCCTCAGTTTTCTCATCTGCAAAATGAAAAGAATAATACCACCTACCTCACATGGTTGTTGAAAGAATCAGATGAAACAACATGTGAAACCTTTTCAAACTCTTAAAAGATTATAAATGCTAGCTATTTTTAATTGTTGTTGTTATTATTGTTAATGAAGGATAGGTTTCTTTAACCTGTGTAGAAAGAACAAAGGGTCCAAAGATACCTGTAGTACCTAACTTCAGTATGGCTAAGACATACATACACACACACACACACACACACACACACACACACACACAATTTTTTTGTTTGGTTTTGGTTTTGGTCTGGGTTTACTTGAGGTTTTTCTGCATTTGGGAAGTTAAATTATGAATCAGTAATTCTTTTTTCAGTACAACTCTGAGCTCCCATGCAGATATGAAAATCTCTCTGTCTTTCTGGGTACCACACTATTTGCCCCCAAGGATACACAGAAATCAATACAATAAAACAATCACACAGTCTGAAAGCAACTGGCCAGATACAAAACCAACAGATTTTTAAATGAGGATTGGCCAAGCCGATTCATCTGTCCCTAGAGAGATAATCAGAGAGCAGAGAGAAAAAGGCAGAAGAGAGAGGCTATAGAATTCACTGGTTTCTCTCTCTTCAGCTCCGTAGGCACAGCAGCAGCTCTGTTTGGCTTGCAATTCACCTTGAGCATACAGTCCCCCTAACAGAGTCTCAGAACCTTCCTTTTCTCACTCCCTGTAGCATTGCTGATACTGTTTAAGGACGGTGGTTATGACAGGGTTAGGCAATATTCCCCATCTCCCCACCATTTTGGTTTCCCTCTTCTATTGGTTGCAATGGTTATTTTTTCTAGAGCTCCTCACATCTTCCTCTTAACTTACTTGCTCATTTTTCAACTCTTATGAGATTTCAGCTCTCCTCTCTCCTTCAGGATGATAAAGAAAGAGACTACCTTTTCAAAAACACTTCTTGAGTCAGAGTATACTAGCGATTGCTGTCCTGACTCTCAGACATCCATCTTCAGCGGTCAGTCCAACTCCTCAGTCATTCTCAAAGTTAATGCTACATTCAAATGGCATCTTAGTTCTCAGAATGGGACACATTTCTTTCCTATATCCTATGTTCAGAATATCAGAGAAACCTGTGATCTCACTGATGTGGGTATTTCCTACAGTAGTATGTATCACAACGCATCCCATCTTGCCCATCCTGCACATCTCTTAATCATTTTTTTAAATAATAGTTAACACATATAACACTTTTATGGTTTGCAAAGCAATTTATATTCAATTCTTGCAACAATGCTGTGAGATAGGTGCCATTATTATTTCCAACTTACAAATAGGGAAATTGAGGCTCATCAAGGTAAAAGTAGTGCCTAGAATCACATAGATAGTAACACACATAGTCTGAGGCAGGATTTGAACTCATGTCTTCCCAACCCCAAATCCATCATTCTATCCAGTGCATCAGTTAGCGGCCTACCTCTTGTTTGTGTCCTCTCATGATTTTAACACAGGGGGTCTATCCAATGTGTTAGCCCCCAGTGTGTGGGACTGTCTGGCACTTTCTCTTGACATTGTAAGGATAGCTACAAAGCACATCAGCATAACTGTCAGTTATCCCTCAATTTTATTATGGAATTAGCAATCTTCTTTTTGGCTTATTTCTTTGTTGACATCCTTTGCTCTGTTTCTCCTACTCTAAAACTCAATAAATTGAGGACATTCTAAAATCATATAGCTAGAGCTGGAAGGACCTTTAAAGATCATCTAATATCATAAAAACATGGGAGCATAGCTACAGAGATGGAAAAGACCTTAGAGGTCATCAAGTACAATCCCCTCATTGTACAGATGAGAAAACTGAGGAACTGAAAATAGAATTGAGTAAGCAGAAGTTACCTAGGTAGTTACAGCCAGGATTTGTCTTCTGATAAGTCTTCTGATTCCAAATCAAACTCTCTTTCTGCTAAGCTTAACTTTGGATACTCAACACCTTCCCATATCCCTCAGCTTTCTTTCCCCTCTGATTAGAGGACTGGAGGATGGGCCTCTAAATTCCTCCCAAAGCTCTCCTTTAGAGAAAAAGTATCTGGACTCTCCACTTTTCATCTCCAGATCTGTTTGGTTTGAATTCCAAGAAACATGATCATCCTGCCCCTCCCTTTCTAGCTTCCTTTTGGGTATTATCTCCCCCTATTAGACTGTAACCTCCTTGAGGGAAGGAACTGTCTTTCTTTATCTTAATTGTAACCCCAGCATTTAGCACAATGCCTGGCACACAGTAGGCACTTAATAAATGTGTATTACATTAAATCGAATTGAATTCTTCCTCCCTAGATGGTTCATCTTACAGATATTTCCCAAGGTCAAAGAGGGTTAAGACATGTTCTGCTTGGTTCCAGAGAGCTGAACTATGTATGAACAATGGGTAGAAGTTAAAAAGAGGCAAACTGAGGATTGACATTGGGAAAAATGCACCAATAATTAGAGCTATACAAAAGTGGAATGGGTTTGTTCTAGGGGCCATGTATTCACCTTCACCTGACATTTAAGGGAAGGCTAGATTGACACTTGTGAAGTATCTTATAGAAGGAATCTTTGTTCAGGTTTAGGTTAGGGATTCTAGGATTCCATGAGATTCTATGATTCTTTATGATCTAGGTTTGCTTGGACCAGAAGTGGCAAATCTGATTACAAATGCTTTTCTTTTGGTTTCTTTTTATTTTGGGGATTCTAATGAAGTTTTAAATTTGAACCAAAGGATGGAATCAGTTTTTACTTTACCTAAATTAGTCTCCTCTAATTACAAGAGGAATGAAAAATAAGTTAATTCCCTTTATAAATGAAAAGTAGATGCACTCAAAAAACAAAGCTTAAAATGATCAAAGAGAAAGAAGAGCCATCTCTCCAGGGAAGAATGGAGGAAAATGAAGGAAAATGTTCTCATCAAAAAGAGGCACATAACTGGAAGCAGTAAAGGGGTACTGAATTAAATTAGGGATGTAGGTTATTTTTGGTCTCAGCAAGACTTTCAATATGCACACAAAGAAGAGAAAAATGATTATGAGCATTTATAAGAGATATGGCAGACTGATGGACATGAGTCCTGGAATACTTCAGAGGTAGAATTATCAGAACTTGGTCTCTAATTCAATGTGGCAACTGAAGGAGAGGGAAGAGTCAAAAATGACAGGATCAGATCCCTAATTAGAAGAGACCTAAGTGTTCCTCTAGATCTGGTTTCTTAAACTGTGGGTCATGACCCCATATGGAGCCACAAAAAATTTGGCAACAGTAACAGGTTTCTGAATGCTCAATCAAAAATTAATTTAAAATCAATCACATAATATATCCGATGTGTTTCCCGGTATTGCAACAGGCAACTTCGCTGTAGCCTTGGTTCTGAACACAAAACACTCAAACTTTGCATTGTGTATGCCCTCAGGCCAGGCAAAACCAACTAACACTGCTGAAAAGTGAAAAGGAGTCATGAGTGGAAAAAGTTTAAGAAGCCCTGGTCCAGCCCAACTGCCTCATTTTACAAATAAAAAAACTGAGGCCCATTGTCTTAACTACCCAAGATTGAAAACCAGATCCTTTGACTCCAAATAATGTACTTTCTTCATCACATAATGTTGCTGCCTGAAAGATGGTTCCAAGATGTCAATCCAGGTTGAATGTTTGGAAGACAGTGACATTAACAGAAATAAGACAGGGACAGGTTTGGGAAGATTTACATACTCTCACCTCCTTGCCATTCTCACTGTGATCACCCTTGTTTAGATCCTCCTCACTTGGGCCATTAACTCCCACAAGCCAAGAGTACATACGGAGGTCAGAGGAAGTGATGCAAGGATACTCTCAAAGTCTCTCTGAAGAATTTGGAATTAATGGAGAGACATGAGAGACACAGGAACAGGATCTTCCAGCATGGCGTGCCTGCATCAAAAAGGGTGCTATGTTCTATGAGCAAAGCAGAATTGCAGTAACTCAAAAAAAAAAAATGTGAGATGCACAAATGTAGAGACATCTCCACTCCAAATGTTCACGTGGACTATTTGTGCCTGGCATGTGGAAGAGCCTTCCGAACTTGTATTGGTTTGATCATCAACAGTAGGTAGGACACACTGTACCCTGACCCTGCGGACATAGTGATATCATTTTGATTCTCTTCCACCATGAAGGGCAGTAACAATACCTGGACCTTCTACTATTTATTTATATCCTTAGCACTTAGCACAATGCTTTGCTATAGAAAGCCTGTAATAACTGCTTTTTCATTAATTCATTCATTTCTTTAGTCTTCTAACCCATCTCCCTGCTTCTAGACTTATCTACTACAATCCATCCTACACTCACCTGACCATCAAAGTCATCATCCTAAGGCACAGGTCTTACTGTATCATTTATACGTTTAAAAACCAAAAGTGTCTTCCTCCTACCTACCAGATCACATCCAGATTCAACTATATGACATTCAAGGCCCTCCACATATGGAAGCCATCCATCTGCTGACTTTATCTCACCTGATTCCCCTGGATTCAATAATCCAACCAAACCCTGAAATTAACATTCATGTAGGCTATCCACCATTATTGAATATACTTTCTCCTCATCACCTCTTTCCAAATCCTTATCTCCCTTCAAGGCTTATCTCAGTTATTATTCTTCCTGTGAAGGCTTCTCTTATTTCCCCCAATTGCAAATGTCCTTTCTCTTCAGAAGTTCATAGAATGCTTTGAGCAGGTTTTCTTCTTTGTTTCACCCTCTCTTTTTTATGTTTGTTTATATACTTGTCATATTCCCCACACAGCAAAATGCCTGGGAAACAACATGCTACAGGGAAAAGAGTGCTCACTCAACCATCAAAGCAAGACTTGGGTTACAACCCTGACTCTCATACTTACTAACTGTGTGACCTTGAGTCAGTCACTCAACCTCTCTCCTCTTTAGTTTCCTTATCTATAAAATGAGGTGGGTGTACTAGGCAGTCTCTGAGGTCCCTTTCATCTTTATCTAGATCTTTCTATGGACTTTGTGAGGGCAGAGTCACTTTATGTTTTTTGTTTTGTTTTGTTTTCTAAGTGCCTAAGCATTTTCATAAGTTTTTTTTTTTTTAAATAAATGCTTAGTTCCACTTTCAGTCTCTCTATGAAGTCCAGGGCATGTAATGACTCATAGAATTGAGATCTGGAAAAGACCTTAGAGTTCATCAAGTTCAGGTTCCTCACTTTATAGACAAGGAAGTTGAGCCCTAGAGGAGGGCAGTGACTTAGCTAAAATCAGAGATAGTATTAGCAGAGCTGAGATTTGAACCCAAGTCTCATGATTATATTTCTAATAATCAGTGTTTTGTAGTCACCACATCCCCCAACAGAAAGTAATTGTGACCCTTTCTATAGCCAAAGTACAGAACTTTATGTACTACTATGTACTTATATTAAAATCTGCTCTAATATGGATTATAGCTATTTAAATTATATATACAGACATATGTGTATGTGCATATATGTGTACATGTGTAGATAGATGATAGATAAACATCTACATATATATACATATATAATTGAAGGAAGAGAAAAATGTCACCAAATGGACTTGAAAAGGAAGCGTGGAGAATAAATAGTCAGTTGTATACACAGAGATGTTGGAAGGCAGAATGAGATTGGAGAATAACTTAAAGTCCAATCTGGCTGGAGCATAAATGTATATGAAAGACAATCAAATGAAATAAATTTAGAAAAGTAGGTTGGAGTAAAGCTATGAAGGACTTCAAAGGTGATTTTATATATGTATATATATATATACATATATAATATATATTCATACACACATACATGTTTATATGTATATGTGTATATGTGTGTGCATATTTGCATTTATGTATGCATAGATACATGTATGTATTAATAAACCATAGTCCTTACTACATAATATACAATTATATTATAGAAATATATGTTAATATCTGTATTTTATGTGTGAATAAGCCATAGTCCTATATAATATAGTTATATTATAGAAATATATTAGTATTTAATATATACTTAAGACTATAGTTTATTCACACATGTGTGTATATATGTGTGTATGTATACATATATGTGTGTGTATACATACACACATATACATATGTGTATATATATATATGTATAACCATGTAACCTTTGAGGTCCTCCATAGGTTTACTGCAACTTATTTTTCTAAATTTATTTCATTTGACTATCTTTCATAAACATTTATGCTCCAATGTATATTAATATATAATATTATGTATAATAAGGATTATGGTTCATTTATCTTTGTTTTTGTCTTTGCCTTTATTCCTTAAAGTATCTTGCACATAATAAGTACTTTAAAATATTTGTTGGATTTCAATTTAAGATACAGTTAGTGTTTTTTGGATGAATTCCTAATTAAGTGACATTAGTAAAAGATTAATCATTTTTCCATGGTTCTCTCTAAAATATTATGTTGGGTCCTGTATTTTGCACATTAGACTTCTTTATCTGGAACTGAGAGTCAGAAAGCCTTGGAAACACTTGAGATGAATACCCTTCACTACAAAGACAGCAAGGTCAAGTGGGCAGAGGGCTGGAGACCTTGATTCCAATCACTCTTCTGTCATTATCCTCTCTGAGCATTAGTTTTCCCATCTGTAAAGCTGGGACAATAACATCTTCCACTGCTCACCTCACAGGATTGGTACGAGGATCACATGAAATAACAACCAGGGAAGGATTCTAAAAACCAAAAAGCAATGTGTTGTTATTGTCACCAGTGATGCCAGTGGAGAAGCCGTGAGCAGTGACAGGACAACTTTTCCACTCACCTAAGTGGTAACAAACAGAACAACCCATCAAGAGAAAGTACATCTAAGGATTATAAACCTAGAGTCATTCTGCACAGACTCAGCTAAAAGGTATAGGCAGAAAAATACAATGAAGATTGCAGGTGTGGTTACCATGGCTACTAAATGTCCTCATCATGGTTTGGTTTCTTTTATTTAATCATGAATTCATGAGTACAAGGAACAGTATCATTTTAAAGGTTCTTTGTGGTTAAACTCTTGTGTGGCCTGCACTTAAGAAGTGACCTGAAAAATTGAAGGGAAAGGGGATAAGAGAAAGGGCGGGGAGATAGAAGGGAGGGCAGATTAGGGGAAAGGGTATTCAGAATGCACACCATCTTGAGGTGGGGGGAGGGACGAGATGATGAGAAAATTTGGAACTCAAAATCTTGTGGAAGCGAAAGTCAAAAACTAAAAATAAATTAATTAATTAAAACATGAGAAAATATATTTTAAAAAAAAGAGAGTGACCTGAGTCTCAGCAAAATGAGGACTTAGAGTGGGAACACTACCAAGATTGAAAGCTTCTTCAAAGCTCCTTGGCTATCCCCCAGGTAAATGCTGGAAGCTGAACAGCAATTTTTTGTAAACTTTGCAAAATCTACTCCTGCAAGAAAAACTTGCAAAGCACCAGAAAGCCTCTCTGAGATAATGAAAAGGCAAAGCTTTAGAATACATTCTGCAACAATGAAGTGAGCAGAGCTAGGGGAGCAGTGTACACAGTAACAGTAATATTGTAAAGATTATCAACTGTGAAAGACTTAGCTACTCTGATCAAGATAATGATCCAAGACAATTCTGAAGGACTCCTGATGAAAAATGTTATCCATCGCCAGAGAGAGAACTGATAAACTCAGAGTACAAATTTGAAGTATAATTTTTTCTACTTTCTTTCTTGCTTTTTTTTTTTTTGCATGATTCCACATGTACAATTGATATCATATTGCTTGCTTTTTCAATGAGTAGGGAAGGGGCTGGCGGGAGGGAGAGAATTTAGAACTCAATTTTTTAAATGAATGGCAAATACATAAATAATAATTTTAAAATTAAATAAAAAAGAATATACTGTCAACACTAGAGGTAACTTGGTAGCTCTTAGAAGCCTGCTCTGTTCCATCACATCTCTGCTTGTGTGTAGGTTTTGTGTTTATGGCCTATTAGTTTCCATAGCCATTAGGTCTATTTCAGCTTCTAAAGTATTGGATATTGTGGGGTTTTTTTTAACAGTCTAGTCCAGTGTTAGGATTGGTGATATTGTTCTATTCTTATCCAAAATAAAAGGGCAAATTTGAGTTCTTCAGAAATTCCATATGGTTGAAACCACAAATTTCTTTTTCAAAATGGAAGTCATTACCTTCCCTGTCAAATCTGCCCCTTCTTCCAGATTCTACTGATGGACCCACCTTCTTCTCAGTCACCCAGGCTCAGAGTCTAAAGATTAACTTTGACTTCTCCTCTTCTACTCTTACTCCATCCAATCAATTACCAAGTCCTTTTGTTTCTACATCTGTAATATAAAGGAGTATGTTGGTAAATGTTTGATAACTAGTTCTCCAAAAGGCTTTAGGCATACTTTTAAGTTTGATCTGTATTTTATTAACTTTTTCTCCATCACTTTCTTAAGTCTGGACAATAGAAAAAATCCAGTGTTTTAAAAAGCCCTAGTTTATAGCATTTGCTGATTTCTGAGGTGTAAATGCTCATACTGAAATTTTAACAGTCAGCTTGGGGCTGTAGGGACTGACTCTGACAAACCCCTGAGATTATATATCATAGATGACCTTTTTTTCTCACATGGCCATCACCCTTGTTCAGGCCCTTAGCATTATTAAACCTGCTATAATCCTCTCCTAACTGCTTTCCCTGCCTCTGATCCATCCTTCACACCCCTACCAAAATAATCCTTCTAATGCATTGGGACTCCTAGCCAAAATCAGTGGTTCCTTCTTGTCTAGGCTAAAATACTAATTCTTTAACCTTGCCTTTGAAACTCTTTGAAGTTTACCCCAAACTATTTTTCTAAATATATTTCATTTGACTGCCTTTTATACATGTTTATGCTCCAGTTGCACTGGACTATAAGCTATTCTCCAATCTCATTCTGCCCTCCAACACCCCTCTGTACTCAACCAGCTATTTATCCTCCATGTTCCCTCTTCAAGTCCATTTGGTGAGATTTTTTCTCTTCCTTAGGTAGAAGCTACTTCCTCCATAAAACTGTCTTCCTCTCATAATCTGTCACTCCTCAGATTTTCCTAAAATATCTTCTCTTGATCTCGGTTTTGCCAACTTGAATAATACTCTTCTAGATACATGTTCTTTCCCCACAGGTATGCTGTGGACTTTTTTTTTTCATTTTTGACTCCCTTGTTCAGTGTCTTGCACATAGTAATCCCCTCCCCCCCCTTTTTTTAGGCAATCAGGATTAAGTGACTTACCCAGGGTCACACAGCTCATAAAGATCTGAGGCCAAGTTTGAACTCAGGTCCTCCTGACTGCAGGACCAATGCTCTTATCTACTGGGCTCTTAACAAATTATAATTTTATTATTTTTTGTTTCATGTATTTCAAATATCCAAATGAACGGATGGTGACCTCAGTTCTCTCCAACAATGGAGCTAATAGTGTATCCATGGCTGCCCCCCACCTCTGCCACCCTCTGGTAAAGCTCTCATCTATGTCTTCCCCTTAAATTTATCACCAGGATACACTCAACATGCTTCCTAGCTTTCTCTTGATATCAGAATTATACCAATGGAAGACAAAGGCTATTCATCAGTTGGCCCTCATACTTGGACATATGACTGGCTCTTTGGCAAACATGTCTTCTTTTCTGGGCATCATTTACTCCTGTTCTTCATAATTCCTTATTTAACTGTTGCCGAATATTTCATTGCCTTCTAATGTCTATAACTTGACTTCCTCAGAGACTGGGGCATTATTTATCTTAGAACCATGCAATATAACTCCTCCACCAAAGGAATATATAGGTATTGGACCTGTGATCTTACAGTAGAGAACATCCTCTACTAATCCAGGTTGGTACTTTCTTTACAACTGAGAAAATAGCCCAGACTCAATGAGAGGTGGCACAGTGGATACAGCACCAGGCCTAGAATCAGGAAGACTCATCTCCACTAGTTCAAATTTGGCCTCAGACACTACCTAGCTGTGTGACCTTGGACAAGTCACTTAACCCAGGTTGTCTCAGTTTCCTCATCTATAAGATGAGCTGGAAAAGGAAATGGCAAACCTCTCCAGTATTTTTGCCAAGAAAACCCCTAATGAGGTCATGAAGGGTCAGACATGACCAAAACAACTGAAAAACAAGAATGATTTATTCACAACCACGTTACCAGGATGCATGAGAGACAGAATTTGAACCCCAGTCTTTCTGGATCTATGGCTGCATCTCTATCCATATCCATACCACATCTTGGTATTAAGTGTTGGTAAAATATAAGTATCAAAAATATGAGCCTTTACTTTAGAAAAATTTTGGAATCCTTCTAAGCCTGGCAACTAACCAATAATTTCTGGTTTGGTGGTAATATTTAATGTTCCCACTTGGGTTTCATTTTTCTCCATTACTACCACTACCATCATTAGCAACAAAAAATCATTGCTGTTCTGAATAAAATGAAACCATTTTTCATTTGGAATATTTTTGGTGGGTCCTTTTTCTTTTTTGTTGTTAATGGGGGAATTTTTTTCCAACTAACCCCAACCCTTACTAGGCAGCTATGAAATGTCTTTATTTTCATTGTGATCTCTGCCTTCTCTAAGATAGCCTCTTTTGACCTACAAAAGCCAAAGTCTTGATCTCTTACAAAGGACACTGAAACCCTTTGGAAAAACAATTTAAAATTGAACTGAACTCATGAGCTTCTTGAAGTTGAAATGTCCATGTGCAGAGGCCAAGATGTCGGTCCAATGTTATTGAAAGTCAATACATTTGTGTAAGCACATTGTCAGCAATCAGGATACAAAGCATTCTAATTGTAGCATATGGTCATGAACTAAAAGATTTGGCTTTCTTTGTGCATCGAAAGCATTAAGTTTGCCAAATGCAGGCACAGGTGAGATCTAAATGGAAACAGGAAATGTTTCTAAATGGTCCCTATCAAACTGAGATGCATGGTTTTGCAGGAATATTAAACCCACTGCATTCTAAACTTCCTCCTTTGATTTGTTTTTGAACTTCAAGAGGTGAGAGGCCAGCCAAAATGTTTTAGAGGCTTGGCTCTGAGTAGAAAATGGACATTCAAGCAGTTTATTTATCCAAATGCCTGAATGGGAATAGAAACCAGTATTACTGACAAGTGTTCAAAAAAGAACCACAGTGTGCCTTTCAACAGATTTGTTAGTCAAAAGAGAGAGATCATGTGGTTTGAAAGCCTGTTGTTGAGGTTTTCTTTTCTTCTGAGTATTCACACTCTGTGAATGGAATCTGTTGACAGAAATGCAGAAGCAACTGCAGCCTGGACCCACCTGAGAAGAAGGAGGTCTCAAGGGCTTTGTACCCTGCTGTCACATTATAAAAAGAAAGAGATTAACCCCCCCCCCAAGTGCTTCAAGACAATGAAATTGATTAAGAATTGTGATTTTTCTGAGGACTCCTCATCAACTCAAATTCATAATGTTTAATGAAATATTGCACACACACCCGAAGCTCAGTTGCTTTGTTCAGGAAAGAAAAAAGATGTCCTGGCCAAAGGTTTACATAACTTTATTCCCATTACTCTGGTTGCTGAAATTTTTGGTTGACATCCTTTGCCTTGGGTTTGCATTGGCATAATGGTTTGCATACACAATGAAGTACAAACCTACCTGCAAATTATATCAGTGCATGAGAAGGGACCGTTTTGGGAGAAATATTTGAAGTCTGGCCAGGTATATCATTTGCCTACATTGTTATTTACTGCAATTATGGTATCTCTCAGAGAGACATGGGAGTACCAGACCTATAGGGTTGATCCAAGTGATATTGCTAGGAGATCTCAGGGGAAGCAGTATGGTGTGGCGGCAGGAGTTTAAGGTTTGTAGTCAAGAAGATCTGGGTTTAAACATGGTTTTACCACTTACAGTCTATGTGACCTTGGGGAAGTGACTTACCATTCATGTACTTAATTTCCTTCATCAGCAAAGTGATAGGGTTGAAATAAATGACTTCTATGTTTTTTTCATGCTCTAAATTTATAAGCTAAGGCTTGAAACCTCATGAAATAATGGAGGTCCATTGAGATCTTGCAGGATACCTCCAATGTCTCTTGAGGGCAAGGAATTTGGAGGTTTGTTATTTTTTTTTAAATTTTGTTTTGTTTTGTTGCATTTCCAGCACTTATCCTGGGTGCCTGGCACATAGAAGACATTTAATAAATGTTTGTTCAATTGAAGTTGAGATTTATTTCATTTTGACTTTTAATTTAAGGAAGGTTTATTTCCAACCAGGAAGCAGAATTTTCTGTAAGACCCTGCTAATCAAATGAAATCTTTCCTAGATTCATTTGAACATCAATTCACGGGCACTGAAGAGACAAGAAGACCAGAGAGATTCATACCCACAGCTGAATATACTTTCAGAGGAACCTTTCTACCAAGACTTGGAGGAGTCGGGGGTGGAAATCACAATTTCAAGGAAACAAAGAAGCACTGGAGAAATGTAAATATTCTAATGAGAAATACAACTCTCTTGTGTCATCATATGTGAAAGTCTAGAGAGAAAATTTTTTTTCCTGAGTAAGCATCTCCTTTAGGGTAAAAAATAAGGGTAAGGTGCATGTTTTCATGCCATTACCATATAAGTAAACAAAATTAGTCAGGTTTTCAATTTTTTTATCTTATTTTTATTAATGTCTCATTTTTATACCACATCCATTTCCAGATATATTCTTCCTTCCTCCCCTTACACAACTGCCCATCTTTTGTAACAAAGATTTTAAAAGAAAGAGAAAAAAAAGAAAGTTAGAAAAATGAACCAATACATTGACTGTCTGACAGTATATTTCAATTCTACACCTTTGCAAAGGGCCCCCATTTCTACAAAGAAAGAAGGTGGGTGCATTTTTCTCAATTCTTTTCCAGGGTCAAGCTTGGTCATTATAATTACTTAGCATTCAGTTTCATTTTTTTTTTGTTATTTCCATTTACACTGTTGTAGTCACTGTGTATGTCATTTTCCTAGTTCTTTGCATTACATCAGTTCCTATATGTTTCTTTATTTCTCTGAATTCTTAATATTCACAGTTTCTTATGGTACAGTAATATTCCATTACATTTATATCCCACATTTTGGTTAGTTGTTTCCCCAAGGATGAGCAGCTAAATTTATTTATATTATTGTGCTTTCTTTTGCTTTTATACTATGACAGCCACTAGGATGGATTTTAGCATGTCAGCTGATTTTCTCCACCTTTGGACCATCAGCAAAAAGTATATATTTTAGTTGGCCAAACACCCTCTTTGGATGCTGGAATGAAAAAAAAAATACTTTTCTTTAAAAGTTGTCTTTATTTTAATAATCCCAAGAAAAGAACAAGCATTTTATCCTCAAGTTAACCTGAAAGCTTAAGATTTATAAAAACACAAAATTTTCCCTTTTCTTGAAAAAAGCATCTGCTAGGGGCAGCTAGGTGGCGTAGTAGATAGAGTTCTGACCTTGGAGTCAGAAGGACCTGAGTTCAAATCCAGTCTCAGACACATGACACTTACTAGCTGTGTGACCCTGGGCAAGTCACTTAACCCTGATTGCCTTACCCCCCCACAAAAAAAAAAGCGGAAAAAAAAAGAAGTGGATAAAATTTAGGGGCAGCTAGGTGGTGCAGCGG
The DNA here is from genome assembly GCF_900497805.2 of Vombatus ursinus. Classification (NCBI taxonomy): domain Eukaryota; kingdom Metazoa; phylum Chordata; class Mammalia; order Diprotodontia; family Vombatidae; genus Vombatus; species Vombatus ursinus. Next base: position 7,567,068 of record NW_020954592.1, on the reverse strand, counting down.
ATAGAGAATCAGCCCTGAAGTCAGGAGGACCTGAGTTCAAATCCGACCTCAGACCAAACACTTGACACTTAATAGCTGTGGGACCCTGGGCAAGTCACTTAACCCCAATTGCCTAAAAAAAGAAAAAAAGGAAAAAAAAGCATCTGCTAGCATTTGCCAGGTGGGTTATTAAATGGTTCAATGAATATTCTCTAGCCCAGTCCAATAAATCATTACAGGTATATATGAATGGCTGGTGACTGACAGTGTTTGCCAATACAAATTTGGTTTAGTCCCACAGGTCTACCAGAAGTTGAATGGAAGCTGAAAGGTTTGATAATTTCCCTCTTTGTTCTTGTTTAATTGTACTTCCATTGAACATACTTTCTCTTGTCATCACATTTCCCCAGAGAGAGTGGCTATGCCAAGTTTTCACCCATTGAAGGAACAGGATCTCTCTGGAAAGGGATACCTGATTTTAAAGTGTGGTGGTAAGACTGAAGAAATCCCTTTGAAGAAGTAGAATTTAATTCAATTCAACAAACATTTATTTAAGCACCTGCCAAATACAGGCCTCTCAAAATCAACATATCCAAAATAGAACTTATTATCTTTTCCCCAAATACACCCCTCTTCTGAATTTTTCTCTTATTGGTGAGGGCACCATCATCTGTCAAGTCACCTAGATTTGCAACTTTAATGTCATCCTCAAGCTTTTTTTTTTTAAAGTGTGTTTGGGATATAGACCTAGCAGTGGCATTGTTGGATCCAAGGGTACACACAGTTTTCTAACCATTGGGGCACACATCCTCAATTTTTAACTCTCATTCACCCCACATACTCATTCAGTTGCCAAATCTTGTTTCTACTTCCATAGCATCTCTTACATTCATTCTTTTCTCTCCACTCACATAACCATCACTCTTGTTTAGACCCCCGTGACCTCTCACCTGGGCTATTACCACAGTCCAATAGTCTTCCTGCCTCACATCTCTCCTGTCTCCAATTCCTCTTCCACACAGATACCAAATTGATTTTCCTAATGCACAAAGCTGATCACAATACACATACACCCAACTCAGTGAACTCCAATGTCTCCTGATGGCTTCCAGGATCAAATGTCATCTCTGTTTGGCATTTAAAGCCCTTTACCACCTGTCTGCAAACTACTTTCCAGTCTGATACTATATTATTCCTTTCTTTCTTGCTGTTCCTCACGTATGGAATGCAATTTCCCACCTCCAAGAGTTTTCACTGGCTATGTCCTATACTTGGAATCCTCTTCCTCCTCATCTCATTTTCTCAGATGTCCCAGTTTACTCCAAGGATCAGCTCAAGCACCCCCTCCTGGCCCTACTCCTGCCTCCTCTACTTCTGGCTCATCTTAAAGCTTCTCTCTGGGCCAAGGACCTGAAAAGTTCACCACCTCTGTGGCCTTCTCATCCATGAATATTCCTCCTTGGAGTGCATCCCCCTTTCCCATCAAAGAGTCCTCTAGTAACCTACAAGGACAAGGCCAGCCTGTCTTCAGGGCCCTGTTCCTGACTTTCTGGACTTCAGAGCCATGTCCCAATACCTTCATTTCCTCTTACCCCACTTTTCAGCTTCCTTTTGTGTTGTCTTCCCCAATTAGAGGATAAGTTCATTGAGGGTGGGGACTTTTTTTTTTGCTTGTATTTGCATCCCTAGTGCTTATCACAGTACCAAGAACATAATAAGTATTTATTGTTTATTTCCTTCCTTCGTTCCTTCTTGTTTTCTTTCCTTCCTATGTTCTTTTCTCTTTCCCTTACTTCTTTCCTTTCTTCATTTCTTTCTACCTTCTTTCCTTCCTTCATTTCTTCCTTGCTCCTTCCCTTCCTTCTTTCTTTCTTTTTCTTTCATTCATTCCTTTCCTGACTCCTCCCACATGTTGGTGCCTTCCCCTAAAAAATTGCATTGTGCCTATTTTGTATATTTTTATATACCTCTATACTTACATGTTGTCTCTTATGGCTCACCATAAACAGTTTAAGGCCACAGACTGCTTTCACTCTTGACTTTGTAATCCCAGTATTTATATAGTAGGAATTTAATAAATGCTTGCTGACTGATTGGCTCTTCTGCAGTGGTATAGAATAACATAGCCAGAAAAGTAAATAGTTTAATGGGGGGTAGACAAGGTGGAGGAAAGAACACCAACAATTAATATGTTGGGAAAACCTTTTCATAGTGGGTAGCACCTGAGCTGAACCTTGAAAGATGCCAGAGATTCTAAGAGACTGAGGAGAGGAAGGCATGCATCAAAGGCACAGGGAACTGCCTATGCAAAGGCACAGAGATGGGAGAATGTCAGTCTGGGGTACAGTGAGTAGATGACTTTGACAAAAATGAAGAATATGTGAAGGGCTATAAAGTAATAAGACTGGAAATGTAAGTGGAAGCCAGATTGCAGAAAGTTTTAAATGCCAAGTCTAGATATTTGTATTTATCCTGAAATTAACAGGAAACAAACAAGGATTTTTGAGCAAAGGAATGGCATGGTCAGTCCTGTGACTTTGTAACATTAATTTGGAAGGCTGGATTTGAGAGTGGGGAGAATGGAAGTACAGAGATCAGTTACAAGGAGATTTCAATCATCTGGGTGACCATTGTTGAGGGCCTGAATTGGGGCAGCATTAGGTGAGGAGAGAGTTGTGAGGGACAGCTATTGAGGCAGGATCAACAAGATTTGGCAGCTAGTTTAATGGAAAGGATGACAGAGAGGCAAGATGCAAGGATAACTCTGATGTTGCAAACCTACCCAACTGTGATAGGACTATGATATCCTCAACAAAATTTTTTAAAAGGTTTGGAAAAAAGATGTATTTAGAGTAGAAAATAGTGAGTTCTGTTTGGAACATATTGAGTTTGATATGTCATCCAAGTGGAAATATCCAGTAGACCATTGGTAATGAATTATTAGAATTTAGGAGGCGGATTTGTTGTTCAGTTGTTTGTCAGGCCTGACTCTTCATGACCCCATTCAGAGTTTTCTTTGTAAGGATACTGGAGTTGTTTGCCATTTTCCAGCTCATGCGACATGTCAGTGATGTGAAAAAAACTGAAGCAAATAGGGTTAAGTGACTTGCCTAGAGTCACACAGCTAGTAAGTGTCTGAGGCCAGATTTGAACTCAGATCTTCCTGACTCCAGGTCCAACACTCTGTCTATCCACTGCACGACTTAGCTGCCCCAGAAGATAGATTAGGTATGGATATATATATTTGAAACTACTACAACATTTATGTAGTGATCATAATTGAACCTACAGTAATTAATGAAATCACTAAGAAAAAGAGTGCAATGAGAAAAGAGAAGTGGACCAAAGATAGAGACATAGAGGAAGACCCAAGATTAGTAGGATGGATCATAAGTTCATAGACTTAGTATTAGATGGGACCCCAGAGACCCTCTAGACCAGAAATTCTTAAACTAGGGTCCATGAACTTTAAATACACACACACACACACACATATATATATACACATATACATACATATGTATACACATAAACACATATATGTATGTATATATACACATGCACATACACCTATATACATATATTTTTATATTTATATACATATATATGATAATACAATTGATTTCCTTCGCTATTCTATGTATTTTATTTTAGGCATTTAAAAACATGATTCTAAAAAGGGGCCCATAGGCGCCACCAGACTACCCAAAGGGCTCATGACACAAAAAGGGTTAATAACTCCTGATCTATTCCTACTGCTCCATTTTAAAGATGAGTAAATTGAGAGTCCAGGAGGTTAAGTGACTTACTCAAGATGATATTAAGTAGCAAATGTCAGAGATAGGATTTTAACTCAGGAAGCTCCATTTCAATCAGTCAGTCAGTCAGAGCCTTTCCTCTTTCTTCTCTTTCCTCTGTTGTGTGATAATCCAGCAAAGAAGACTGAGAAGAAACAGTCAAACAGATGGGAGGAGACCCAAGAGAAAGAAAGCAGTGTCGTGAAAGCCACAGTTAAAGAGAATATCTGGGAGGAGAGTGGTTGACAGAGTGAAAAACTGAAGGTCTTGATTGAGTTGATTAGTGGGGAAGGGATTGTAACTTCTGTAGCAGATAAAGCCTCAATATTGGTTTATATTACCTTTTACCTTATCATGTGTTTTCATTGTGATACTTGAAACACAAATCTATACAACTCTTTTTCTAGTTCCGCACACAGTATCACCTACAAGTGCAGATGATAGTGAGAATGAAAATTCTGTACTTCACAACTAGTTGGAGCCATACGCCCAATATGATGGTCATAGCCAGAAGTCTTATAAAAGCAAGGAATTCTGGAGTTCTCAGATACTAAGTACAAGGAATATTGAGCAGCTGCATGTATATTGTTTTGTCCTGATCTGTTCTCGTTTGAGAACGTGAAACATAAATGAATAAAAGAAAAAACAACACTTAATAAAAGTTTACTATGTGCCTGGCTCTGTGCAGACCCTTGGGGATGTGAATACAAGCAAACCAGACAGTTTTTGCCCTCAAGGAGCTTACATTATAATGGAGAAAGACAACCTAAGAAGAAGATCCGTGAAAGAATAGGACATGATTGGCATGCTGCAGTATGGTTTGGAAATGACTGGGAAGTAGCATGGTGATCTAATTCTAGGCCAAATAAGTTAAAAGCTTCCCTGTTAGAACCCAGTCTCAGAGACAGGGACTAAGTTCTAATGTGAGAAGAAGGCCCCAGTGCAGTTGGCATGGTTTTTAAATGACCAGGAAGAACACATTGTATGTCCAGAGATTTGTGCTCGGGTCCCAGTTCCATCACTTCCTAGCTGTGTAATTGCTGGTCCAGTCTCTTCATTTCTCTATATCATATCCAAATTTCCTCAACTATAAAATAAGAGGATTAGATTAAATGATCTCTAAAGATCCTTCCAGATTTAATATTCTATTGTTCTCAGTTGTTAGAGACTATACCTATGCTATGAACCCATAGTTAAGTGGCACAGTGGATAGAGCACCAGAATCAGGAAGACCTGAGTTCAAATTTGATCTTACTAGCTATGTGACCCTGGACAAATCACTTAACCCTGTTTGCCCCAGTTTCCTCATTTGTAAAATTAACTGAAGAAGGAAATGGCAAAATACTTCAGTATCTTTGCTCAGAAAACCCCACATGAGGTCCCAAAGAGCTAGACACGACTGAATGTTTATTTCAAGATCTTGAGTATAGAATAAAACTTTGAACAGAAAGATTCTCTTTAGTTACATTTGTATCCTAGAAATTAGACCACAACATTGTATAAGTGAAAGACATTATTTCCCAAAAATTTATAATGTTGCTCAAAGCTCAACACTGCCTTTCCCACCCATCCCCCCAGCATTAGTAACAGGAATGCCTGCAAGAGCAGAGCAAGGAGTACTTAGCATGTTTAGAAATACTTTTCAAACTTTCAACAAGGACATGTGCAAACGTTTCTTAAGTGGAAGGAGTGGAAATATCAGAAGGTTTGTTTTGGAATAGGTTGATGTCACCATTTTTGCCCTTGTCCATTCTTGTCATTAGGGCTTTAGGCTTAATGGAAAATATGAAGTTCCAACAAAATGCAACTACTTTTTACATTTCCTAGTAATTGGAAGTGATTCATCTAAGATTATGGAATATTATAAATGGTTGTCACTTAAGAGCTTGAAATGGCTTCAAAAGTCCATTTTAGCCAGTTATATGAATATTTGATAGGCATTGCTTTATTGAGTATGAATTTGGAGACAATTCCTGTATATGGGATCAGTTAGAAAGGATATAGTTATCACAAAGAACCACAGAATCTTCAAATGAGGAAAGATAATCCAGTCCAATGTGCCCCTAACCAGGACTGTCCTCTACAAAGTCCTTGTGAAGTAGACATTGAATTTCTTTTTGAAGATGTGCAATGATGGAAGATTTACAGTCTCCTAAATTAGCCCATTCCACTTTTGAATAACTCTAAGTGAAGAGTTAGGAAAATGTTTTGTTTTGTTTTGTTTTCCTGTTTACATCAAACCTTTCAAATACGTTAATACAGTCTTTCTGTCTTCCCTAAGTGTTCTCTTTTCCATATTAGATATCCCTAGTTCCTTCAAACAATCTTCCTATGGTAGTCTCCATTCTGATTACCCTCCTCTGTACCTAGTCCAGTTGGGTGATGTGATGTGATGTGATATGGATAGGCTTCTTTTCCATGTGAAGCATCTCTATTTCCTCCAAACACGCTTTCTGTAGTATGGTCTCCAACCTACTTGTCCTCCCCTTATGGTTGTTGTTGTTCCGTCGTTTTCATTCATGTCCAACTCTCTGTTACCCTATTTGGGGTTTTCTTGGTAAAGATACTAGAGTGGTTTGTCATTTCCTTCTCCATCTCATTTTACAGATGAGGAAACTAAGGCAAACAAGGTTAAGTGACTTGCCCGGGATCATGCAGCTAATAAGTAGCTGAGGCCAGATTTGAACTCATGCACATGAATCTTCCTGATTCAAAGCCCAGTGTTTTATCTACTGAACCACCTATCTACCTCCATCCTCCCCCAGACTACACAATCCAGTTTGTCAGTGGGATAGGATGAGTTCAGATGGGAATGGGATAGGATGGGATGGGACAGTATATAATATGTGAGCCAGTTCAGTGGCTCTCAGTCACCTGCTGAATCAAATACAAAATATTCTGTGTGGCATTCAAAGCCTTTCATAACCTAGCCCTCTCCCAACTTTCCAGTCTTCTTATACCTTAATCCCATCATGTACTCTTCAATTCAGTGACACTGGCCTCCTAGCTATTCCACAAGCAAGATATTCAACTCTCAGCTCTATTCATTTTCTCTGGCTGTTCCTGATGCCTGGAATGCTCTCCTTCCTCAACTTGGCCTTAATTCTAGTGCCTTTCCTCTATTAATCCTATTTATCCTGTATATAACTAGCTTGCTTGTAAACTTTTGCATGAGATTGTAAGGCCCTTAAGGGAAAGAACTGTCTTTTGCTTTATCTTGTATCCTCAGCACTTAACCAAGTACCTGACGTGTTGTTCAGTTGTTTTTCAGTGGAATTTGACTCTCCATGACCCAATTAGGGATTTTATTGTCAAAGATACTGAAGTGGTTTGCCTTTTCCTTCTCCAACTCATTTTACAGGTGAGGAAACTGAGACGAACAGGGATAAGTGACTTGCCCAGGGTCACAGTGCTAGTAAGTAGCTGAGGCCAAATTTGAACTCAGGAAGGTGAGTCTTCCTGATTCCAGGCCCAGCACTCTATCCACTGTGCTACCTAATTCCCTGATATACAGTAGATGCTTAATAAATGTTTATTGATTAGTTCATTGATATATGACAGATTATACTCTATTGTAATTGTTGCCCTTTATACTCAGGGCATCATTGCTGGAGAATAATCATCATAGAGAAGTGGTTAAAAAAAAAATACAGGTGGGCCAACACTATAGTTCTGTGTTTGTAAATTTAATTTTTTTAACCCTATTATAAAATCCAGGGGCTAGAAGGGCCCTTGAGAAGATCTTTAATCTCTCCTTTTGCCTTTAGACTGAACCACAATTAAGGGATTCCAGTATCCATGCCTTAAGAAGGCTCTGAAAGAAAGGCATAAACATACTAACTCACATTCATGACCATTTTGTGGTTTACAAAGACCTTTTCCCATAATAAATCAATGATAATAGTGCAAGTAATATTACCACCACTTCACAAATTAAAACATGCTCTTGGTTATACATCCCAGATCTTTTGGCACCAAGTCCTGGGCTTTCCCCCTCACTGCCTGGGAGGTACACACACTCCCCATCTTTTGAACATCTGACTTACAAACACACCATACATGAAAATAGTTGGCCCGCAGTACAGTAGGATGGGCGCCTTTCAGAGCATTGGTGGAGTAGATGTGTCATCCAAAGCATTGTATCTTTTTTGTGCATCAGGCTGGGTGGCCATCTCCTTGACTACAGTGAGAAAAGTAAAAGAGGGAAAAGAGATATGCTTTCACATCCCTTTCCCTTTTTGTACATACTTCCTCCTAGAAACTATGGTATAAACAATATTGATAGGATCATGTGCTTGGAGCTAGAGGGATCATCTACCACCTCTTCCTACAAGGGAGGAAAAAGTCTCAGAAAGGTCACAACTTGCTCAAGATCATTCAGGTTCCAAGTAGAAAAACCAGGACCTTAACCTAATTTTTTTCTCACTGGAAGAAAGGAAGGAAACAAGCATTTATTTAGTGTCTGCTATGTGCCAGGCACTCTGCTAAGTGCTTTATAATTATTATCTCATTTGATCCTTACAACAACTCTAAGGTGTAGTTGGTGTTATTATCCCTATTTTATACTTAAGGAAATTGAGGCAGACAGTGGTTAGGTGACTTGCCCAGGATCACACAGCCCAGTAAGTATCTGAGGCTGGATTTGGACTCAGGTTGTCATGGCTCAGATCCAGCATTCTATCCACTGCACTACCTTGCAGCTTCAGAACATTAGCAAATGTATGGATTAGGCAAGGCTTCAAAGAAAGGCCACATGAGCTGAGGCTGGAAATGAGGATTCTAAAAGTTAGAAAGGAGAAGGAAAAGTATTTCAGGGATGAGGAATTGCTCATGCAAATGTGATCAATGTGATGTCAAATTTGAGGAATAGTCAATATAGTGGGAACAGAGGATAGTGTATAAAGTGGAGAATTGGGAAATTAACCTGAAAAGGTGGGTTGGAATCAGTTGTGGAGGAAACTAAGTGCAAAATTCAGTTTTTGGTGTTTTGTCCTAGAAGCCAAAGCATTTCTGAAGGCTTTCAAACATGCACAAACCTAAACCTTAGGAGTATCATTGTGGTGGCTGTATGAAGGATGGTTTGGAGGTGGGGAAGAGGCTAGAAGCAGAAAGAACAAACAGGATACTCTTACCACCTGAAGTAGGGTAGGGGCTGTATGAGCTTTGGCATCTTTCTTTTGTTTTTAATTGTGGTTGTACCCAGACCTGCATACAACATTCTTTGAATCTACAATGTAGCTGAAATATTACTACTTCCATTATTGAAATGTTGCTGTTGCTGTTCAGTCATTTTTAGTTATGTTCAACTCTTCATGACTCCATTTGGGGTTTTCTTGGAAAAAATACAGGAGTGGTTTGCCATCTCCTTCTCCAACTCATTTTACAGATGAGAAAACTGAGGTGAACAGGATTAAGTGACTTGCCCAGGGTCACACAACTAGTAAGTGTTTGAGGCTGGCTAGGCCATTGCCAGTCATCTTGATACCACTGACTCAGACAACCCTGGAGAAGAACTTTGCACAGCTCTGACTCACTTAAATCATTCCCTCGCAAGTCAAAGTATCACCCTCCTGGTGTCATTGGTCCTCTTCGACAATTGAAGGATCAACAAGAATAACAATCTGGGGCTGGATTTGAACTCAGGTCTTCCTGACTCCAAGAAAGCTAAATTCTCCACTTAAGTTCTCTTTCATCATTTCTTGTACTTCTATATTTAAGCCAGAGTCTAAACAAACAAACAAACAAAAAACCAAGAAATTAAAGATTTTTTTTGTTCAATTCCCCCATCACAGTGGAGAGGTGAGCCTGGGTTCTCAAAGGATAGGCCCACAGGTCCTACAAAGTGAGGAAAACTTCAGGTTTGGACCTATGGACTAATGAGCTAAGGACTCACCTAGCTAAGTCTAAAGAGCCTGATCACCAGGAAGTCGGTCACCACATTATAATTGCTTTTTTGGTCAAATCAATTCATGAAAATGTCTTACAGGGAAGTGCCACAGTTTGGTGGTGGAGGGAGTAACCATATTGTTGAAATATGGATCTTTCAAAGTGTTGAAATATTTGAAATATAGGTGAAATAAGGTTTTGTGAGCCGGCTAGTCTGGGAACCTAGCTGCAGTTTATAATTGGAGAAAATAAACACTTGGTTTCAGATAACTAACTTCCATATGAGTTCTATTTCTAGAATATAGAAACCTGGATTCATAGTTCAAAGCAGGGGAAGAGAGTAATGTATGCAAGAAGGAGAGGATGAAGAAGTCATGGTGGCCATTTCAAATCCTAAGACTTTCTTTACACAGGTTTCTAGTTATAGGGATTCAGCATTATGGATAGATGTTCTCAAAGACCTACTATGAAAACATCCAACTATACTGTTACTTGCAGCCTTATTCATATTCAGTATTTATTAGGCCTTTATTGTGTAGAATATTTTGCTGGATACTGGCAAATATGAAAAGCTTAGATAAGCCAAGACAATCCCTGCCCTCAAAGAGCCTTATTGTTGAGTCACTTTCAGTTGTGTCTGATTCTTCATGACCCCATTTGGGTTTTCTTGGCAAAGATACTGGCTATTTTCTTCTCTAGCTTATTTTACAGATGAGAAAAATAAGGCAAACAGGGTTAAGTGATTTGCCCAGGGTCACCTAGATAGTAAGCATCTGAGGCCAGATTTGAACTCAGGAAGAGGAGTCTTCCTGACTTCAGGCCCAGCACTCTATCCACTGGACTACCTAGCTGCCCCCTCAAAGAGCTTACAGTCTATTAATGAGATAACTTATATGCGATGTTAACAGCTGAGTGCTTTACAAAGGTAGAAGGGGGAGGAAGGATATTGCTATATAAAGTCTAATGGGGAAAAGTTGTTACTCTTTGGGAGGACCAGAGAAGGTTTCATGAAGGAAGGGACATTTGAACTAGGTTTTAAAGTATAAACAAGAATTCAAGAAGCAAAGAAAAGTTTTCAGTTATAAAAAACTAAACCAGAATGCAACAGGCAAAGAAGAGATTTCGATTATAATAAACTGAACCACACCTCCCAACACTGCCTCTTTACCTCCTCTGACCCACACAAATCATTCCTCTTGCCTGTGGTACCCAGTCTGACACCTCCTGGCACTCCAAACATAAAGTTCTTAACACTCCAAATTACTACAATGACCCAATCCTGTTGATGGTCATTTATGGCCATCTCCTTGAAAAATGCCATAAAATTACCTAATCACATAACAGATAATCTTGTTTATTGGATATCTCTTCCAAAGCACAGATTTGCTAATAGTTTCTCTCGAGGATTTGTTTCCTTGGATACATCTTCTACCCAACTCCTAGCAATGTGCTGTACAAATACGCAGACTGCCAGAGTTTCAGTCCCAGATGTGTGTGATATGTATGGCTCTTTTGAAGATTGTTTGGGGAAAGGAAAGTTTGCTCTGAAAGATTTCTTAAATCCTTTATTGCTTCATTTTAGAAGATCCTGATTGAGCAATAGCAAAAGGGTTATTTAGAGACAGTAGATGGAACAGATAGGATGGCTAGACGAGCCTTTTATCCTTGCTGGCAGTTGCAATTACTTCTTTAATGCAAGCAACCAAAATGGGTAGTCCTAGGCATAGGCAGCATCCAGGCTATGGACTCAGTAGGTTAGGCTGGAATGGTCAAAATGAGATTTAAGATTCCATCAGTAGCACTTCTGTTTTCCCAGATTACCTAGCAACTTACCTACCATAAGTAAGGGCATCATGGGAATATCTGCTGATCTATTTCTAAGGTGATCATTTTTTTCCCTCAAATTTGTCCATTGTGGCTCCATTCTCCCCTGTCTTGTAAAAATTAGAAGCTATAAAGTATAGAAAGAAACATGCATTTGGGATATAGCCACTGTGTGGATTTGTTTTGCTTGACTATGCTTAGTTGTTCTAAGGGGATTTCCTCTCCCCTTTCTCTCAGTTTCTACTTGAAGGGAGTGAGGAAGAGGGAAAAGAGGAATAGGGAGACCAAAAATAAGAAAGCCATGGAAACATTCTTTAAAAATTCAGCAGACAAGAACAGATAGAAGTTCAGAAAGAAGCACAGACAACCAGGAGAATTTTGAAAGCAACGCATAGAATTTATTATATACTTTTAAAAAGAGAGAGAGAGAGAGAAACGAGGGATATGAAATGAAGATTCACAATCTGAGTCTGATTTTGATCTGTTGGATGTTGTGAAATATATTTGTGCTATTCTATTATTATCTTACTTACTATACTCCCACATCTGGAGTTTTTCTGCCTCAGGAGATAGTCTTTCATCCCTTGTTTCTTATTAGACCTTGGTTTGAATTCAGAGCTACAAAAACTGTCCTAAGAGGGAAAAAAAGTCCTTAATTATCGAGGGTAAAGTATGGTATTTCTCATGTTGCATGCTTCTCCTCTTCCTCTTGCTGGAAAGGCATTATGGTATATTGTAAAGAAAGCACAGTCTCAAGGGTCAGAGGACCTGGGATTCAAATTCAGCCTCTGTCCTAACTACCTATTGTAACCTTAGGTAAGTCATCTTACTTCTCTGGGCTTCAGTTTACTTATCTGTTAAATGGGGAAATTGGATAGATATAGTCCCTTCTGGCTTAAAAATCTATGACCATCAAGTAATACCTTTTTACCATTTTATATCTCCTTAGTAGCCGGTCCACTAGGTCATAAGTTTAAGTGAGGAGGAAGAAGGTAGTTCTTAGTAATTTGCAAGAGGCTTTTAATTCCACTTCTCTCCGTCATAATTGATAGTTCGCTCAACTGCCAAAGGACTCGTTTATATATGGATCACAGCATCTCCATCCTGACCTATAAAGGAAGAAAGGTTAAGCACCAAATTGTAATGGAAAGAGCCCTGGATTTAGAGCCAGAAGTCCTGCATTAGAATCCCAGCTCCTAATTTTTCATATTTATATTTGTATTACCAACAGTGCCTAATACATAGTCAGTGTTTAATAAATGATTGTCAATAGATTGCCTTTGTGACCTTATGACTTTGAGTAAGTTTCTTTTCTCAAAGTCTCCATTACCTTATCTGTAAAATGAAAGAGTTGGGAAAATAAGAATAAAATAAAGCTGATGACTGTCATTATAAGACTGTCCAAGGGGGCACAGTGGATAGAGCACTGGCCCTGAAGTCAGGAGGACCTGAGTTCAAATCTGGCCTCAGACCAAACACTTGACACTTACTAGCTGTGTGACCCTAGGCAAGTCACTTAACCCTAATTGCCTAAAAAAAAAGTAAAAAAAAAAAAAAAGACCATCCAACCTTGGCCCCAGGAGAAAAGATGAGGGTATACACCTCTCTTCTTCTGTTGGAGTGGTGAGGAATTCTGGGTATGTAACATTGCATACATTGTCAAAGAGGGTTGATACATTGTCTGGTTTTGCTCAATTCTGTTTCTTTATTACAAAGGAGAATTCATTTTGTTAGAAAGGAATGGTTGGGGAAGACAGGTTATATTTGGAAATGACTACAATGTGGAAAAAAACAAAAGGCATCAATAAAATAGGTTAATAAAATAAATGAGTGCCTTGGACTAAATGATGCCTAAGTTCATCCTATGATTTAAGGGAGTTTTGATGACAGGAGGAGGTCCAGTAAAAATCCAGAGGTTAGGGTCCCACCCAGGGAGGGCAGAACTCTCTGGGAAGCTGCAGCAAGGTGTAGGAGGCAGCTTAAAGATACAAGCACCTAGCAGGTGAGGGGAAGGGGACAGGGTCCCAAATATAGACAGCCCATTTCACAATTTTGCCAAGGGCTCTCCCTGAGCACAGTTCATTTGCTATCTAAATCTCATGATATAGGTGAAACGTTAAAATGGTAACTTTGTTGTTGTTAATCCTTCATCCTAGAAGGGGACCAATGACATCAGGAGGGTGATGTCTTGACTTGCAAGTGACTTGGATTTAAGTGTGACAGAGCTGTGCAGTCATCAGCCTCACCCTCTCCGCCATGGTCATCTGAGTTCAGTGGCAAGACATAGGTCAAGATGACTGGAGATGACCCCAGATGTAGTTCTAACACTATACAGAGGAACTAGGAAATCTTTAGCTTATTTGCTTTTGAAAAAGCATCCAAAAATGAGATTACAAGTTACTGTCCAAGTCAGTAATGATACCTAAACCTGATTCAAGGAAGAATAGTAATTAATAGGATGGATTGTCTCGATAGGGAATTCAATGATTTCTAAAGGTGTTTCTATAGGAAATAAGTGTTTCTTAGGAAATTCATTTGCAATAGCTTATTTCAGCATACTGTCCCTTCTCCCTCTCCCCATCCCCAAACTTTTAGCAAATAGTTTGCCATTAAAAGGGAGTGAAAGGAAATTAGAGACAAGGGACTCAACCTGCGATTTCACTAATAGAGGGAACTCCCTGTGTGAGGAGGCTCCCTCTCCCAAAGCAGATCATCTCCTCCTCTTCTCTAAGAGCTTAAGAAACTTGCTCAGTCTGACACAGCCAATGTATCAGGGTCAGAATTCAGTCTATGTCTTCCTGGCTGCAAGGCCAGATCACTATCCACTACACCACTCTATAAATAAATTACTGCCTCTTCAACCAGAAGAAAAGTAGTACTGGAGAATGTAGAATATTGAACTGGAAGTCAGGAAAACCCAGGGTTCCAGTCCTGTCTCATACACTTATCTGCTCTGTAGTCCTGGGTAGGTCACCTACCCTCTCTAGATTTCCATTTCTAAAATAGTGACAATAATACCTATACTGACTGCCTCATGGGATTGTTCTGAGGTTCACATAAGATAATGTATAAAAAGCACTTTATAAAAACCTAAAGCCTAGATAAATGTCATATAGAAATTACATCATCTCTGGTAGAACCACTGAGGGCCTGATGAGAGCAGTTGAAGAGATGCAAACCGAAGTTATTTGTATTTCCTGTGGGCAAACAGGGTCTTTCCCACCTCTGCAGCTGCTTTTACCAAGTCTTCAGAATCTACCACTGCTTACATGCAGCAGGCAGGCAGCCAAGAGATAAATTATTATGGGGGTGGAAAATCACATAATTTCTTTTCAAAACTCATATAAGGAGGAAGGAAGGAAAATAGTAAATGTGGCATTTGTTCTTCTTTTGTTTTGATCCACTCTTCAGACACCCCCACATCCTTTATTTTCTCATTGGTGAGTTGCTCCCAGAACTTCCTTTTTGAGAAAGGGCCCAGACCCAGCCATCCTCCATTCTGCGGACCTAGCCACCATACACCAAAGTGAATACATTCCCTCCCACCCCACTTTTAAGTCCCTTTTATGTACTGTCTTCCTGGATTAGAATGTAAGCTCCTTGACCACAGGGACTGTTTTTTCTTTTGTTTGTGTTTGTATTTGTATCCCCAGTGCTTTTCATAGCTCCTGGCCTGTGGTAAGTGCTTAAAAAATACTGGTTGACTTGACTTCACTTTGGTCTTGATAGGAACACCCCAATGCCCAGTCTATGCATGATTCTGACTATAGTCACCCAACAAGCATGAAAGGCAATATGGGGAACTCAATAAACTGCAGAATTTTGAATTAGGAAGACCTGAGTTCAAATTCTACCTTGGACACTTCCTAGCAAAGTCATTTAGGCCTTTGTCACCACAAATTTCTTCATGTGTAAACTGGGTACTCAGGAAGACCTGAGTTCAAATCTGGCCTAAGACAGACTAATCGCGTGAGCCTGGACAAGTCACTTAACACTGTTTACTTCATTTTCTTCATCTGTAAAAATGAGCTGGAGAAGGAAATGGAAAATCACTCCAATATCTATTTTTTTTTATTTTAGCAATTTCATTTAAAGTTTGTTCCAAATTCTATCCCTTCCTCCAACTCCCTCCCCCAGACAGTAAGCAGATATAGGTTTTACATGTGCAGTTATGTAAAACAAAATGTACAAGAAGACTAGAATTAAAGAAAAAAAAGACAGTGAAAAATCGCACACTTCAGTCTGTATTCAAACAATATCCGTTCTTTCTCTGAAGGCAGATAGTATGCTTCATCATTAGTCCTTTGGGATTGTCTTGAATCATTATGTTAGTCAGAATAACTAAGTCATTCACAGTTCTTCATTGTATAATATTGTTGTTACTGTGCACAACATTTTCCTGGTTCTGCTCACTTCACTTTGCATCAGTTCATGTAAATCTTTCCAGATTTTTCTGAAATCATCCTGCTTGTCATTTCTTATAGCAAAATAATATTACATTACAATTATATACCATAATTTGTTTAGCCATTCCCCAATTGATGGACATCCTTTTGATTTCCAATTCTTAGCCACCACAAAAAGAGTTGATATAAATATTTTTTGTAAAAATAAGTCCTTTTCCCTTTTTTGGGGATGTTTTTGGGATATAAACCTAGCAGTGGGATTGCTGGATCACAGGTTTCCAATATCTTTGCCAATAAAACCCCAAATGATGTCAGAAAGAGTCAGACTGAAACAAATGAACAATTGAAAAAAAATAAATACTCATCCACAAGATTGTTGGGAGCGGGGGGGAGGAAAGATACTGCATGTAAAATGTTTTGCAAATTTAAAAGTGAGAGGTGCATATCTACTGTTCTTATTCATTAAAGTGCCTCCTTCATGCTAGGCACTTTAGACAAATATATAGACAAAATTCAGTGTGAAGCAATGAAAAATGTACAAGATTTTAAATCAGAAGACAAGGTTTCGAATCCAGGCTCTTACTCTGCAGCCTTGGGCACAGGTTAAAAGTAACCTCTCTGTGATTCAGTTTTTTTCATCTATAAAATGAGGGGATTTTACCAGATAACCTCTACAATCCCTTCCAACTCTAAATGCATAATCCTATGAAAAATAGTCCCTACCCTCACAAAGCTTACTGTCTACCACAGTTGTAGTAAAAGAATACAACTTAAGTAAAACATGGTATAAAACCCCACATTTTTTAAACAATTCCATTCCACAGACACTAATGGACTCTATCTAAATAAGCAGGAGGGTTATTGCAACAAACAACAATAAAATGTTGTATTATTTGTAATAATACAAATGTATTATTTATCATTTTCAAAGAGTATGTTGAACAATGCAATATAAGTTGCAATAACCAAAGAGAGTCCAAATGTTGCATCATTCATTAAAAGGCACCATGTAGAGGCAGCTAGGTGGCGCAGTGGATAGAGCACTGGTCCTGAAGTCAGGAGGACCTGAGTTCATATCCGGCCTCAAACACTTGACACTTACTAGCTGTGTGACCCTGGGCAAGACACTTAGCCCCAATTGCCTAAAAAAAAAAAAAAAAGGCCCCATGTTTAAAAAAAAAAAAAAAAAAGAACCACAAGTTGGTTCGCTGGTTGTGCAGGTGCCAAAATCTGCCTGCCTCAGGAGCATCCCATACCTGCCAAAAGGAAGAAAAAGAAGTGTAGGGGATGCTATTTTTTCCTTAAATCATTTCTTAACTTCTATTTCCATAGGCCTTGCTAGTTATTTTATGAGCTTGTTAATAATCCTAGTATTCTGCACACAGTAGGTGCTAATAAGTGTTTGTTGAATCACTCTTCCATAAGTTTAAACTAAGTCGAAACACAATCTCAATTTGTCCCTGGAATACTAAGAGGTAAAATGAACTTTCTTCTAATTTAGAGTGTTTCTAAGCTAGAATACTCTGTAGCACTTTAAATAGACACTGTCTTTCTCCCATTATTGAAACAGGTCATGAGTCCCACCTCCATCTATAACACTTTAAATAGACACTGTCTTTTTCCCATCATTCAAACAGGTTATGACTCCCACCTCTATCAAGCTGAATCAAAGAATTGTTGGAAAAGGAGGGATTGGCTCTTCTCTGATAAGCACCGATCTTTCCTGACTACTCTTGTCAATTGAGGCATTTAATACTTATCCTTGATTCTTTTTTTTAAATTAATTTATTTATTTTTAGTTTTCAACATTCACTTCCATAAGCTTTTGAGTTTTAAATTTTCTCCCCCTCCCTCCCCACCTGCAACCTGATATAGGCTCTACATATACATTCCTATTAAAAATATTTTCACATTAGCCATGTTGTAAAGAAGAATTAGAACCAATAGGAAGAACCACAAGAAAGAAGAAACAAAACAAAAAAGAAGAAAAAAAAGAGCAAATAGTATGCTTTGATCTGCATTCAAACTCCATAGTTCTTCCTCTATCCTTAATTCTTAAAATGCAGTTAACCCTTAACTTGTATGTGATGCAAATAACTATTGTCTCGCTATACATAGTTCAATACATGGAGAATCTGTGATTATGCGGTATCCATCCTCCCTCCAAAGCAGAGGACAACCCCTCTATTACTTGGCAGATGGTCTTTGAGCATTGCTGCCACTAAAAAATCTTCAACCCTGTAGCTGATTTGGCTCTCAGCCTCAATGAACTTAGCTACAGTGGTCTTCAGATGACAATCTTTACGTGGATCCAGATATGAAGCTTTTCCAGCTTTGTATGAGGCAGTGTGGCATAGGAGATGATTTAGTCCCTGACACTTATCTCTGACACTTACTAGCTGTATGAGTATAAACATGCCATCAGCTTTCTTATCTGCATAATGGGAGTTTTGGACTAGACTAAAGGGTCTTCAGGGACCCTTCCAGCTCTAAATCTCTGATCATATGAACTATTAGAGTCTGGTGTTAGACGTATACTAGCTGTGTGATCCTAGACAAGTCACTTAACCCTGTTTGCCTCAGTTTTCTCATCTGTAAAATGAGCTGGAGAAGGAAATGGCAAACCACTCCAGTATCTTTGCCAAGTAAACCCCAAATGGGGTCATGAAGAGTCGGATAGAACTGAAAAATGACTAGGTTCAGAACCTATCTCAGATACTCTCTCTTTGTGACCTTGTGCAGGTCACTTAATGTTCCCCTAGATCTTCGTTACCTCAGCCATAAAATGAAGTGGCTGAACTAGAAGATGTCTGAGTGTGCCCCTTAGCTCCAGATTTTGATCCTATGATCTTATAAATTTAGCAGAATTACCCATTTATAAATTGGTTTAATTCTAGTTTTGTAATTTGAAATTGTTAGTTCTTGGAACTGAACAAAGTTGAAAGAAGACAAACAACCACGTTGCCTGGGACTGTTTAACATTTATATTATATAATCTTAACTGGGCACTCACTGCAACAAGGCAATAATTTTACCCATCCCTACTTGAGTCTCGATTCTACTCATCCCAGTGGCTGTTTCAGACTTTGTTTTTTCTCCTCAAACCTACCACAGCACCCACTCTTTCTACCCTCTCAGCTGAGCACATTGACTAGATTTGAATTCAGGTGTTATGACACCCAAGAACAGCATTCTTTTTGTGGAAAGTGACATGATATTAGGACAGGTTTTCTGAAGCATGGTTCATGCTTTCTCCTTCTTCCTTCAAAGCATTCAACCACAGGATGGGCGTGTCATAAAGATGATTCCTTTGCAAGTACAGGTTAACCAAGTCTTTAATGTATCTTCTAGTAAGCAGGGCAGCTAGGTGGCAATGAATAGAACTCCAGGCTTGGAGTCAAGAAGACCTGAATTCAAATCCAGACTCAGACTCTTACTAGTTGTGTGACCCTGGACAAATCATTTAACCCTCTTTGCCTCAATTTTCTCATATGTAAAATGAACTGGAGAAGGAAATGTTTTAAAGAAACTGAGCTAAGCTAGGAACATAAACCCCTTCTCCTCCCTAGAGACCGTGAGTAGTACAAAGGGGATGGCAGATTATGCTTCCCACATGTTGGGGGTCAGGGTGACTGTGTATATACAGTTATCCATTCCACATCACAGGTATTAGGGGTACATGGCACTCCATCATCTGGAAAATCCACAAAAAAAATTTTGGCCCTCCCTTCACACCAAAGAGGAAGCCTGATCTTTTTCTTTTTCTTTTTCTTTTTCTTTCATGGAGTGTTTATAGTACCTTATTTTAAAATTAAGTATTTAGTCATAGGCTAAACGTAGGCCAATGTTGAATAAAAATGCTTTTTCTGTGTCATCTGCTGGCCTTCACATGTCTTCTGTGCCTTCTGAAAAACTCAAAAAAAATTCCAATTAAATTTCTTATGCCAACTGGTGATATAGCATAGCAATGTAGAAGGGATAATTGTACATATACACACACATACACACACACGTATACACATATATGTATATATACATATATAACATATATAATATGTCTTCTGAAATAAATATTTCTTTGTAAAAGCTCTAGTGTTTTTGTTGTTATTGTTTAATGGTGTCAGACTCTTCACGACCCTGTGGACCATACCGTCCATGGGGTTTTCTTGGCAAAGATACTGAAGTGGTTTTTTCATTTCCTTCTCCAGGGGATTACGGCAAACAGAGGTTAAATGACTTGTCCAGGGTCACATAGCTAGTAAGTGTCTGAGGCCAGATTTGGGCTCAGGTCTCCCCAACTCTCGGCCCAGCACCCTATCCACTAAACCATCTAGCTGCCTCAACAGTGTTACATTGTAATCATTATTATTATTATTGTTATTGTTATTATTTCATTAAATCATCTACTAAGGCACAGAATGGCTGTGTTCTGTATCAGGAGAAATGAATCCACACCAATGAAGTCACAAAGCCTTGAGATACTGAAGTAAGTACTGATTGTACCCCTACATTATCTTTATAAGTTTCCATTTTTTTTTGTAGTTTTAAAAACTGCAGCCTCCCTGCTGTTCAATTCACAACTGGTCACCAGTCCAAAATAATGTAAAAAAAAAAAGAGTCACCCAGAAGCACTGAGAAGGAGGGACCCACTTTCCCTGCTATTGCTCAATTATGATTCCACCGCTGCCTTCAGAAATCTTTAATCCTGTCATCATTGGTGTTGACAGATGTCTGAGTTTTTATTCGTGTCTAAAATAAAGTGAAGTTGTGAAGTTGTCTGTATATCCCAATTTTCTAGCAAAGATTACCTGGAGGGCTGATGTGTTAGAGAAGAATCTTAGGTAAAACACACATAGAACAATTCTTTTCTTTTTTGCTTGTGGCAGTTATAAAAAAAGGGGGGAGAGGATTAATAAACAATAATTTTAATAATTTTAAAACATTTGTTTTTATGGGTTTTATTTGTTTTGTTGTTTTTCATTGATAGTCTTTTTTTTTTTTGCATTACTGTCAATTCCCAATAACTCTACTCTACCATACAACCCTCTATTGTAACACAGATCTTAGCACAATGCTGGGCACATAATAGGTACCTGATAAATGTTTATTGACTGACTGACAGACATAAGTACAGTCAAACACAACAGATTCAGTCATTGGCCTTTCTGAAAACATATGCTTTATTCCTCACATTATTCTGTTGAGACACAGAAGCCATGCTTCACCATCAGTCTGATTGGACACTGCATTGATCAGCAATCTGAAATTTTGTTTTCATTTATATTATAGCAATCATCATGTAATTTTTTCTTTTGGATTTACTTACTTCATTCCACATCACTTCATACTAGCCTTCTCATGTTTCTCTGAAATCTTCATATTTATCATTTCTTATGGCACAGTAAGAGATAATTAGGTGGCTCAGTAAACAGAGTACTGAACCTAGAATTAAAAAGACCTGAGTTCAAATCTGGTCTCAGACACTTATTAGCTAAGTGACCCTGGGCAGGTCACTTAACCACTGTTTGCCTTGTTGCTGTTCATCCTTCATTTTCTAAGAGGACCATTGACATTGCAGGGTGATAGCTTGACTTTCATGTGACTTGGATTTAAGTGAGGCAAAGCTACACAAAGTCTTTAGCCTCATCTCTCTTTAAGAGAGCCCACTAGCAAGACAAAAGTCAGGATGACTGGCCAAGTCAGATGCAGTAGATGACCCTGGCATCTTAGACGCCTAACCAAGCTCCAAGTTCTCCACAGCTCCTACTTCAGACACCTTCATGGCCATTGGAACACATTGTTCTCAATCCCCTATTCCACCAGGAGAAGTCTTCACATGCTTTGGGTAAACACCCTCTAACTCATCAATGGAGTCCATTACCTGTCCATTACCCTCAACCTAGTTTAGCCAGTCTGCTGAGATCATTTAGCAGAGTATGGCTACCACACATGCTATAGTTTCTTGGAGCCAGCTTAATCCACTAGAGAAGGAAATGGCAAACCACTCCAGTATCTTTGCCAATAAAACCCCATGGATAGTATTGGCATGCCCACAAAGAGTCAAACAGTACTGAATGACTGCCTAACAACATGGTACAATAATAATTCATATCCCACAATTTGTTTGGTCGTTCCTCAATCAATGGGAACCCACTTTCCTCCCAGTTCTTTGCTGCTACAAAAAACACTGCTATAAATAATGTTGTCCCAAGCAGAGAGGGATAATGAAAAGAGCATTAAGTTGACTGGGATTCTGGAGACCTGTATTCTTATATTGGCTCTCTCACTAACTAGCTGTGTGAACCTGGGTAAGTCACACAATCAGCCTTTCAAATGAGACAGGTGGAGTAGAGATAATCACTTAGGGCCCTTCTATCTCTAACATTCTATGAATCTATTGAGTTGAGATACAAGTGATGTAGACACTATACTTGGATCTGGCTTTGCATTCATCTCTTGATCTAAGAGCTATGCTAAAAAAAAATCTTTTGTATTACATAATTGAACATGTATAACCTATATCAAATTGCTTACTGTGTGAGGGAGGAGGGAGGTGAGGAAGGGAGAGAAAAAATTTGGAACTCAAAAAAATTTTTAAATGAATGTTCAAAATTGTCTTTACACCTAACTGGGGAAAAAATAAAACATCATTTTAAAAACATCTTTTAAAAAAATCTTAACATCAAAAGATTGAGTTAAAAAGGCTGATCTTCCCAAGAATCATTTATATTCTTAATCCATAAATAGCTCATTCTTGCCATGCCAAATATTGCTTTCTGCATGACATAGTGTGATATGTCTGGACTCCTTGGAGTCTTGGGGTTGCAGAGAAAGTGAAAGAAGGAAAGAAAACCTCAAGATTAATGTGTTATGGGGCAGCTAAGTGGCGCAGTGGATAGACTACGGGCCCTGAAGTCAGGAGGACCTGAGTTCAAGTCCGGCCTCAGACCAAACACTTGACACTAGCTGTGTGACCCTGGGCAAGTCACTTAACCCCAATTCCCTAAAAGGAAAAAAAAGATTAATGTGTTATTTTTAATTTGGATAGTTATATTTGAGAGAAGAGTAGCAAGACCATTTGTTTTTAAAGTTGGGGGATCAGCGATTTAGAGCTGGAAGGGACTGAGAAAGCACCTGGACCAATCCTCGTTGAGTCCTTGTCAGAAATGATAACTTGCCCAACTTCTTGCAGGTAAGTATCAAAGAGAAGATTAAAGCCCAAGTCCTCTAACTTCAATTTTTTTTCTTTTTCTTTTTCTTTTTTTTTAAATAGAGAGGTTGGCAGTGCTTCAGATGTGAAATGTTGCATGAACTTTCAGATGAGGTCACTATATTGTGACTTTTGCTAATTGTTTTACTTTGTTCTAAGAGACTTCTCGTGGAGTAGGGGTAATCTTTAAATGATTGTAAAGCAAAAATAATGCACATCAAGCATATAATATATTTAAAATGTGTACATAACATAAATATATGTTTATAATAATATATTTAAAATATATATTTGCAGATGTTTTATGCAAAGAAAGACCTTCCCTAATATATAGTTAACTTTATGGTTCCAAAGCCAGATATGTGTAAATATTTAAAAGGAGAGTTTGTTGTCTCCAAGTTGTCTCAGTTGCATTGAAAAGTCTTTGGTTGCATGATGTCCATGTCTAAAGGACAAGTAGTTCATGGGTATTAACTCTCAGGCTCAGAGTAGTGGGAGATAGGAAGAAGATGGAAGCTTCCTCCTGAGAAGAAATAAAGGTGAAAGATGGGGGGAAGGGAGATTGGGAATGGGGGTCCTATGTGGATTGATTCCTTCTGGCATGCCCCGCTTAATCCCCAGATTCAGAGGCTTCCCTCTCAGCCCACGTGAACCAGGAGGATAATAAGGCTTCTGACCTCTTGGAAAATAATATTTTTGATCATAATTCAAAAGTTTAATACCATTCTCAATTCGAAGTTTTGCTTTTTTGCTTTTTGGTTTTGTTTTATTTGGGGGCTGGAGAGGAAGACAGTGTTTGTATTTGCTTTGCTTCAGAATACATCTGGAGTATTGTGCTCAGGCCTTTATATCTTCCTTATATAGGAAGAACATTGCTAAGAGAGTATACAGAGGAAGACAGCTAGGTGGGGAAGAGACTGAATATCTTTCCATGTGATGGCCATTTGAAGGAACTTGGGTTGTTTCTTATGAAAAAGAAAAGACTTAGGAGGCATACAATAAGTCATCAAATATTTAAAAGACCGCTTAGTCCCAGGCTATAGAACTAAAAGAAATAGGTAGAAATTGTAGGGGAAAAAAGTTGCAGGTCCAACATAAGGAAAGACCTTCCTAATATTCCTAGGAAGCAAACCCTGGTCACTGCTCCTGCAGGTGTTCCAGCCACAGCTACCAAAGATCCAGAAAAGAGAGTTCTTGCCACCAGTCCTTAGCACTGTCAAATGGTTCAACCCCAGAAACAGATAGGATTTGATCAGTGTAGATGGCATTATATCAAGATGCTTACCATCTTAGGGAGAAGGGAAGGGAAGGAAGGGAGAAAAAATTTGGAACTCAAAATTTTATTTAAAAAAAGAAAGTTTAAAATTGCCTTTACACGTAATTGGAAAAAATAAAATACTATGTAAAAAAAAAAAGTACAACCATCTGTTTTGCCAGTGGACTTTAAGAACTATGAGACTGGGATAGCAAGATGGCCCAGTGGATAGAGCACCAGCCCTGGAGTCAGGAGGACCTGGGTTCAAATCCAGCCTCAGACATTTGACACTTATTAACTGTATGACCTTGGGCAAGTCACTTAATCCCAATTGCTTCAAAAAGGAAAAAAAAGAAACATAAGATCTTTCCATCTGATTTATAGTGGAAATCTTTCATATGGGCTGTCTCACTCATTAGAATGGAAGCTTCTTGAGAGCAGGGACTGTCTTAATTTTCTCCATAATACTTTGCACATAGTAAACATCTGAAAAAATGAATTTTTTAAAATTCATTCATTCATTGATTAGAACTATCCACAAGTGGAATCCTACTGCATGACACAGTTAGTTCCCAATAATTGGAGGTCTTCAAGCCCAGACTGGATGACCATTTATCAAGAGCATTTGGAGAGATTCATTTTGAATTGGATTAAATTCTGTCTTTTCCATTTCTGGATTCTATTAGTAACTTAGGCAAATTACCTAACTTTTTTAAAGTCTTAATTTTCCTTCTCTAAAATAACAAGCATTTATGCAACCCTTTAAGGTTCACTCATTTAATGCTCACAACAAGCCTTTGAGGTAGAGACTATTATTATCCTTGTTTTATAGATGGGAAAACAGAGGAAGAAAGAAATTAAATGACTTTCCCAAAGTCAAGCAGCTAGTAAGTGTCTGAGGCTGGATTTGAACTCAGACCTTCTCTAACTTTAGGTCCAGAGCTCTATCCACTGTACCATGAACTACATGATCCCTAAAATTTCTTTGAGCTCTACAATTCTGTGACCAAGGATACCCACTGATTTAAGAGGCTTGCTAAAAAGCCTGTCTTAATGTAGAAACATTGAAGTAAAAGGAGGTACAATGGGGCCATGACACTGAGTTAGGCAAGTGAGATTTAAAGGATAGTTTCTTACCATCTTTTTTGCTGTGATAAAGATTTGTTGATTATTTTGTCCTGGTGTTATTCCGTAGATTCTATACGCTCATACAGCCCAAAGGGTAAGCAGGAGATCCAAAAAAACAGAAAGGTAAATAATCATGACTTCCAGCTGCATGTTGCTGCTTTTCATTCTCCCGGTAAGTCAGAGTTCTTTCCAGTTAGAGTCCTGTGTTTCAGATGCCTCAGTAACAAGCAGCCATTCCACTGGGTGGCTGTTGGCGTCTCCTCTGTAGGCCACCATCCTATCACTGAATGATAAGTACTGTAAGTAGTAATCATGCACCCACTCCTTCTGAACACAAGGAGATCAAAAGCAGGGATTAATCAAAGAGATCTGGGGCCAAAAGTTAAAGTCAGATGGAAATATACCTAAGGGTGTGTATATGGGCACTTTTATGTTCATTCTGAGAAGAGAAGAAAAGCCTTATCACTCAACTCTGTGGTTGATATTGGTGATAAGCTGAAGTATTCCAAACCCAATGTACTAGATTCAGAATCAGGGGTCCTGGGTTCAAATTCTGATTTTGCTACTTACTATCTATCTGACAGGTCCAAGGTCTCCTTCTACCTCCAGATTGGATGACTCCTCTCAAAGCCTCCATAAAGGAGGGCACCTAGGTCAACCATTGTTCTCTTCCAAGGATGCATTCTGGACCTTCTTTATTATGCCTCTGAACTGGATAACTTTGTCTCTTACCACCATCTCCCCATCCCACCCCACCCCACACACTCACCTCTTTCAGCATTCTGTTGTCTTTCCCATTAGGATATATCAATCAACAAATATTTATCAAGTGTCTGCTGTGTACTAGTAACTCTGCTAAGCTCTCAGGATACAAAAAAAAAAAAAAAAAGACAAAAGACAATTCCTGCCTTCAAGAAGCTCACAATCTAATAAAAGAGCTTACAATCTAATATAACCTTGACTTCCAAGGACTCTCTTTCTACTTGTATTTGCATTCTCAATGCTTAGTACAGTGTCTGGCATGTAGTAAGTGCTTAATAAATTCTAGTTGATTGACTATGAGTAGTAACAGTAGTTATGATCCAATCTGACCACATTGAGAAAGTGTTGGCATACTTTAAAATAACATGGCCTAAATGATTAGAAATCAAGATATGAATCTTAAAAATGTTTTCTTCTTTGACCCATTACACAGTCTTAAAGGAACTATTTCTACAAAGCACAAAAATTTTGGAAGGAGAAATAAAAGATGGACTTGGTGATTTGGCAATAATTAAAAATCATCAAAAATTAACTCCCAGACATGGTGGCACATACCTGTAGTCCCTGCTCCTTGAGAACCTTAGGCTACTGGTTTACTCAAGAGTGAGATTTCTGAGATACCCTGAGTGAGGTAAGGAGACCCAGTCTCAAAATAATGAATAACTATTTTTTTTAAATTGCCAAACATTTCAAAATTCCAACCTTGACCAAATTCATTGCCTGCCGTCTTTCATCCCTAAAAGTGACACATTCCGTCAAGATCAGAGACACAAACTGATCTGATTGTTTTTTTTTCCCATTTAATAATAAACTTGCTACCTGACTAAGTATTGGCAGGAGCAATGACTGATATATATGTACAGCAAAACAAACCTTAAGTGTGGTGAACTATAGAGCAGTGGACCATGAATCAGAAGACCTTGCTTCAAGTCTTAAATCTTTGATGCTTACTCCTTGTGGGGCCTAAGGTAAGTCATTCCTGGGAAATGCAAGCTCTTTGACATCTGGAACTGGTTTATTTTTCACTTTGTATCTCATGTGCCTGGCACATTAGTAAGGACTTAATAAATGTTTGGTTGTTTAAATCATCGATTGTACCTCTCTGGGCCCAAATTTCTTCATCTAAAATGAGGGTTGTACTAAGTTCTCTTTCAGTTCTGAATCCCTAAGATCCTATGTTTCTATGATCATATGCTATGGGAATGATAATACTTTCACTATTTATCTCACAAATTTGTTAAAAGGAAAGAGTTTTGAAGCTGAATTATTATTATTATTACACAAACTCCTTCGGGTCAGCACTTTATAAAAGATTTAATGAATCAGAAAATACAATTCAATTTAATAAACATTATGAAGTACCAAATGTATACAAGGCACCATGATATGATTCATAGATACCAAAAGTAGTTCCTTTCCTCCAGAAGCTTACAAACTATGAGAGGTGATGAGACTCAAATAACTCTCTACAACACAAGTTACAGTCTTTTATTAGAAGTCTTCCCCAATCCCTCTTAAGTGCCTTCTCTCTATTAATTATTTCCAATTTATCCTATATATAGCTTGTTTTGTATATATGTGTTTGTATATTATATCCCCCATTAGATTGTAAGCTGCTTGAGGGCAGAGGTGGTCTTTTGCCTCTTTTTGTATGCTCAGCATTTAGCACAGTGCTTGGCACATAGATGGCACTTAATAAATATTGATTAATTGACTGATTGACTGATTGATTGATTGATTAGGAGTAGTCAGCAAGAGAGACATGAGACATGAGAGAATGGAGGAGTTATATATCATTTCTAGCCGTGGAAAACAAAAGAATTTTTCGTGGAGGAAGCGGAATCTAAGCTGGACATTGAAAGAAGAAAAGGATTTCAACAGGTAGATATATTGAAGACGTCCAATGTTAGCAAAGAGGACAACACGAGGAAATTCAGGAAGTGGCAAATAACAGGATGAGAGAAAGGAATTAAAAGTACAATAAGGAGAATGGTATGAAAAATAGGTTGGAACCAAACTATGGAAGACCTTGAATACAAAAGGAGCTAAGCGGTTTGCATTTTATTCCATAGGCACTAGAAAAACATGGGAGACTTTTGAAAAGGGAAGCGATATGATCAGTGAGATTACTTTGGCAGCTGTCTGAAGGATGGTTTGGAGAATGGAGAGAAAAGTCAAGAAGAACAAATAGAAATCTGTCATAATGGTCCAGGTTTTCACCAGTCATGAGGTATTGATCTAGTAGTAGCTATGTGAGTGGAAAAGTCAGAGTAGATGGGACAGCTTGTCAATATGGTGAGAAGAAAGAAGTACAGTGTCCTAAAGAGGTAGGAGAAGGCATAGGAAAAACTCTTCTGCCCAGAAACTCCCTGGAGAGAGAATGTCAGGGCCACCATGATAAAAGCTGGTTCACTTATGATTCAGTCAGTTTAGTTGGTTTTTCAGTCATGTTTGATTCTTTGTGACCCTATTTGGGGGTTTTCTTCACAAAGATACTGCAGTGGTTTGATATTTCTTTCCCCAGCTCATTTCTCAGATGAGGAAACTGAGGCAAATGGGGCTAGTAAGTGTCCTGAGGTCGGATTCAAACTCAGAAGATGAATCTTACAATGCACCACCAGCTACCCCCAACTTATGATTGTGTAAGTGTAAATCCATTATACCAGAAAATGTGTCACATCCCATCCAGCCATCCACCTGACCATCTTATCATGCCCCCAATCATCTTACCATCCCTCCTGCCTTGTGGGTCTCCCTTCCCCTAATTTTCCACCTCTTGCTCTGGGAACAGTAATCAAATCAATCCTACCACTGCTTCTGAAAAGTGCATGATGATAGGCTTCCCTACATAACAATTCACCGTCTCTATGACTAGTCAGACCAGTCTATATGTATTGCATCCTCCTATTGGAATATAAGCCCACTGAGATCAGGGGCATCTCACTTTTATATTTGTATTTTGATTACTTAATAGCAGAATGCTGATACATAGAAAGCTATTTACATGTGCTTTTTCATTCATTCAGTCACACATTCTTGCCTGTGATAGATGTTATACGAGCAAAGCAGACAGAGTGAACATTGCTGGTGTCTCTCAGGAAAAGATGCCCATTATATTTTGCGAGTCTATAAAAAGATTCTGCGTCACCACTCACCTCCCATGATAGAGGTGATGGACTTAAAATGCAGAAAGAGACATACATTTGTGGACATGGTCAACGGGATAATTTGTTTTGCTGAATGTATAAATGTATTAAGGGCTTAATTTTAATTTTTTTAAAGTTGCTCAGTGGTGAGGAGGAAGGGTATTGGGATAGGCAGATTAATCAAAGAAAACAATTTTAAAGAAAGATTGTAAAAAAAGAAAAGAAAAGAAAAAAGAAAGATTGTATGTGAGGATAGAGCAAAGGAGGAGCCAAGTGAGATTTGCAGGTGGGATTGGATAGCATAGATGTGGGTCAGGGCTTGCAGGCACATTACTTGAATGCACATTCATTTTCTCAGCTGATTTTCCTCCCTTTGGAAACATTGTCAAGGGAGTGGTAATGTCTGTGTCCCCAAGTTCCTATGTGTGTCTGTGTATGTGCTATCTGCTATCTATACCCAGAAGCATGCAGAGATGCCAGTGGTCAGCTGGCCTTCTGCAGATAGCCTTTTAACTGTTCTCCTTGACTTTTCTTTCCATTCTTCAATCCATCCTCCATACAGCTTCCAAAGTAATCTTTTAATGCATTTGGTGTTGTTTAGTTATTTCAGTCATATATGACTCTTCATGACCCCATTTGGGGGATTTCTTGGCAAAGATGCTAGAGTGGTTTACCATTTTCTTCTCCAGCTCATTTTACAGATGAGGAAACTGAGGCAAACAAGGTTAGATGACTTGCCCGGGATCACACACCTAGTAAGTGTCTGAAGGCAGAGTTGAACTCAGGACGATGAGTCTTCCTGGCCAGGAGCTCTGTCCACTGCACCACCTCGGTGCCCCCTAATGCACAACCCTGATGATAAGATTTCCTTCTTCCTCCCTGAAGAAACTCTGAGTTGTTCATCTCTTCTTAAGGAACTTGACTGTGCAGTTATAGTAGAATTTTGGCAATGAAAGGCAGCTGGATTCTGTTGTAGTGGTGGAATGGATAGCATCTGATGGCTGATTGGATATTGTCATTGAAGGAAAGTGAAGTCAAACATAACGTCAAGGTTTCAAGACTGAATAATTGGGAGAATGACAGCACCATCAACAGAAATAGGGGAGTTAGGAGGAAGGAAAGGCTTTTAGCAAGGCAAGCTGATGAATTCAAGTTTGGACATGCCAGATTTGAGCTCCATCAATATGAAGCTGTACCCAGGCTGGAGCCTAGTGTTTGCTACGCAGAAGTCATTGAAAAGAAAATGACAAGTGATGACATTAGAATGGATGGGAGCACTAAGG
The DNA here is from genome assembly GCF_900497805.2 of Vombatus ursinus. Classification (NCBI taxonomy): domain Eukaryota; kingdom Metazoa; phylum Chordata; class Mammalia; order Diprotodontia; family Vombatidae; genus Vombatus; species Vombatus ursinus. The sequence continues at coordinate 7,536,392 of NW_020954592.1, read as the reverse complement.
GAGAAAGTATAGAAAAAAATGAAGATGGTTGAGAACAGAATCTCAGAGAATATCTTGATTTAGGGAGAAAGAACGTGAAAAAGAAATAGTTATGGAGACCAGAGAAGAGTAGTCAAACTCTTGGAGGATAGCCAGAAAGGGATGACGTTGTGGAAGCCAAAAAAAGAAGAGAGTATCAAAACGACAGGGATAGTCAACATTTCCAAGGCTGCAGATTCAATTCAAGAAGTATTTGCTAAGTGTCTGCTTCTTGTAAGACAATAACAAAACAATCCCTACCTTGGAGGTAGTTACACTCTACTGATAGACAAGTAAATGAAGAAGAGAGAAAAAAGCTGATGAAAAGCAATATTGTACAGCATTTGGAAATTAAAGGATTGGGAACAATGTCACATACTACATATTCATGTCCTAGCTATCCCGAGTCATTGAATTAATCATTACCAGCTTATAGAAGGAACAATCCTCAAAAGCATTTATTTGCCAATGGAAAAAAAATGGAAGGAAGGATTTAAAAGATATTTTTGTCCAAGGAACAGCAAAAAACGTTTGACTGAAAATATCTGATTTGGTAATACAAAGGGTCAAGTCAAGTGACTCATCAAGCATAGACACAACGTAAGTGCTGATTATATCTAAAGGATGTCAAGCTCTAGCCAAATCAGGCAAAATTTTGTGTTGTTTGCCATCAAACAAATAAAACATCTAGATAACCGACTAACTGGCATGAATATTTTTGTACCATGTTGCCACCATCTGTGTTCCCCTTTTGATAAAATGAGGATAATGAGTCATGGTCCTACATCCCTAACAGAGATGTTACGCGAATTGGGTGGGGCAGTCTGTAAGCTTTATAGATAAGGTCCGTCTCTCTCTGAGGAATTACCATTATAAGACCAAACCTTTCTTTCATATATACATTTTAATGAAGTACACTGCTACTTCCTGTAATAATAGTATACTTTGGAAACATTCCAGGAGTTGGTTCTTGCCTAGAATACCCTGGAATACCACGATTGCTAGCCCACACGTACTGCTGAAAATGATATGGTTTCAGGAGCAGGAGTGATGAATTTGATGACTTTTTTTAAACCATTCCTCAGGTACCAGCTGTGAATTCCTTTATTAGCCTCTTTCTCCCCCCCCCCCCCCCCCAAGCTTTGTCAAATGCAGTATCACATTTTAAAGGTTACCCTCAATGAGCTCCCACCCAGACCTGACCCTAAGCACAGAGAAAATGATAGAGGACTGAAAATACTGGAGACTTTATTTATAACTCCAATGCTTCTAGAATTTCTTACTTTAACTTAATTTTGCCACTTCAAGTGCTTCTCCATCTTGTCTCTCATTCCTTTTCAGTTGTTAGTAGAACCTGTAAGCAGAATATAAAAGTCAGCATTATTTGGCAGTGGAGCTGAAGGATATTCAGGACTGTAAATCAATATTTTTTTTCTAGAAAAGGTTAATCCAGTCATGCATATAAGAGACATGTGAAATTAACCTAGATTCTGGCTATGGCTTCCTTCTCATGTTCTCTAAGATAGGACACTGATCTCCTTGCTCTTCCTCTCACAAGACACTCCATCACCAGACTCTGGGTGTTTTCACTGGCTGTTTCCCATGCCTGGAACACCATCTATTCTCATCTCTGCCTCCTGGTTTTCCTGGCTTTTTTCAAGTCTCCACTAAAATCCCATCTTCTACTAGAAGCCTTTCCTGATCCCTATTAATATTGGTGCTTCCCCTTTTGATTATCTCCAATTTATCTTGTAACCATCTTGTTTGCACATAGTTATTTTCAAGTTGTCTCCCCAATGAGACTTACAAGCAGGTACTAACCCTTTTTTTTTTTATATTTCCCAGTGCTTGGTACATAGTAGGCATTTAAATGCTTTATTAACTGATGGTGGACTTTTATAAGATTTCTCAAAACTTAGCTACAACCACACTGGTTATTGGTACTAAAAGAAATGTATGAAATATGCTGTTGGATTTCCTTCTCCCTCTATTCCCTTCAAAAACTCTGAAAACAAGATGATCATTTTATAAGCCAAAACATTAAATTAAGTCAACTGCTTCAAGAAAGAATAAAGAGGATAAAATATGCTATCACTTCCAAACAGAGAGGTGATGGACTCAGAGTGTATATTGAAGCATATTTTATTTTCCTTCTTTCCTCTTTTCTTTCTTTCTTTCCTCCTTCTTTCTCTCTTTCTTCCTTCTTTCGTTCCTTCCTTTCTCTCTTTCTTTCTTGCCATAGTTAGTGAAGGAATTTGTTTTGCATGACTATACATATTTGTAATGGTCTTTTTTTTTTCCTTCTCAATGGGTAGAGGAGAGGAATGAGAAGGGGAGGAGAGAATATAGAACTGAAAATAAAGTAAAATTAATTTTTAAAAGACATAAAGTATGATGATATTCAAAGAAAGATAAAACAAAGGGGGAAAATGAACATGACCCCCAATTCCCTGGTTATTCTGAAGGTGTACAAGGTCAAGGCGTCCCATGTGTCAGAAGGTTAATAAGAGAAAGTAAGAAAAGCCTGGCTCCCATCTACAACACTTCAATCCCATGCATCCCTGCACCAATATACTGGAGAAGTGACCTGAACTTGATGACTGATCAGAAAAGCTATACATTCAATAGACACCCAAGGGAGCCGAAGTATTAGAAAGTTCCATTAGAAACATAGGATTGGTCCTGAATAGATACTAATTGATATAAGCAAATCTTGCTAAGAAAAAGAATTTAGTACAAAACATTCTGTGAAAGTAGAAAAACTTACAGTTATTCTAGTAGATGAGAGAGAAAGGGAGGGAGGAAGGGTTGGAGAGAGGGAGAGAGAAGGGGGGAAGGGAAGGAAAAAAGGGAGAGAGGAGAGGGAAAGGGAAAGAGAGAAAAGGGGAGAGAAAGAGAGGGGGGGTGTGTATGAGAGAGAGAGAGAGAGAGAGAGAGAGAGATATTCAGAGAGGGATTAAAAAAAAAACCACTACAACCTAGCTAAAGAAGGCCAAAGGCAGATGATTTTTTTTATACTCTGAAACAACTATATCTATACAACAACAAAGTAATTGAATGAAATTTTTTTTAAATTCAGTCACTCTTTTGTTTTGACTACATGTTGCCCCAAATAGTATGATTAATTCTTTTCCGTTAATTTTTTTTTCTTTACTAATTTAGTATCACACAAACACAGCCAATATCTCCACATCCAAAAAGAAAGGGAGAAATAAATGATGAGGTCACTACAGGAAGGATAAAAGCATCCAAAGAATAATAAACTGGACAAGGAAATACATAATATGAAGCAGACTCCCTCATTGCTCCGATGACTGAAGGTGTCAAGGCTACAGTGTTTGGGTGACAGAAAGGCAGACAAAACATGAGTGTGTTTTATTCATGACTGTGTTATCTTTGTTCCAGTCATCCTCTGGTATTTACCAGCTATGTGATCATGGGCAAGTCATTGAACTTCCCTGAGCCTTAGTTTGCTTATCTATAAAATGGGACAATAATAATCTCAATAGTGGCCACCTCACAGTGTTGTTGTCAGGCTCTAATCAGAAAACATAAATAAAGCACTTTGCAAATTTAAATTTTTATATAAATGTCAATTGTTCAATTCAGTTCAATTAGATAATTATTTATTTATTGAAGTCACTACTGGGTACACTTTTCTGGAGATACAAAAAAATAAAATAAAACCAATCCCTAGCTGCAAGGAGCTTATATTTAGGAGTGGTGGTTTTGTTTTACATTCTCAAAGAGGACCCATGACATCATGAGGGTGATGTCTTGACTTGCACATGAATTGGATTTAAGTGAGGCAGGGTTGGGCAAAGTCATCAACCTCACTCTCTCCTCCAGAGTCATTGGAGTCCAGTGGCAAGACTTGGAGATGACTGGTGATGGCCCAGGAAGAACAGAAATAGAGAAAAGCTGGGGGGGGGGGGGGAGGGAAGATGGGGGGAAGGGTGGAGAGTGAGGAACACAAGATGTACACAGATGAGTGAATACAAAATATGTACCCAATAAATATGAAGTCGTTTCTGGGGAGGAGGAATCACGAATGACCAGGGAAATCATGGAAGGCTTCAAGTAAGAAGTAACAATTGAGCTGAGCTTTGAAGGGAGGTAGGAATTAAAGAAAGAGAGGGAAGAAGGAAGAGGCAGTGCTTTCTAGGCATGAGAACCAGCTTCTGTAGAGGAACAGAGATGGGAGCTAGAATATTCTAAGGAGGAGCCACAAATAGTCCAATTTAACTGGAAAATCGAGTGTATGAAGGAGAGTAATATATAATAAACCTAGAAAAATTGACCACATTGATTATGAAAAGTTTTACATATCAGACAATTAAATTTATATCTTATTCCAGGACTGACTGGGAGCCATTAGAATATTTTGAGCAAAGGAGTGACTTGCTCAGATCTGTGCTTAAGGAATATCAATTTGGCAGCTTATGGAAGAGGGGTTGGGAAGGATGGATTATAAACAATGAGAGGAGGAAGCAGTTAATCTGAAAAAGCTAAATACTTCACACAATAGGGACATGTATATGGAAATGCTTATGAATGGAGGCAAGGAAGGGAATGTGAATATCAAGTAATGAGATCCCTAGAATATACATATATATTTATGTATGTGTGTATATGTATATATACATACATGCATATATATGTATATTCTAAGGATCTCATTTATGTGTGTGTGTGTGTGTGTGTGTGTGTGTGTGTGTGTGTGTGTGTGTATTAAGGCAAGAGGAGAAATTTCTCTTCTTTCTTTTGGCATAGTATTTGGGATCTTTGGGATAGTATTCTGACTGCATTTCGGGGTTTAAAAATAATAACCACTCCTGTAATGACTCTGGCAAAAATGACGTGTTTCTTAGCCGATTTACCCAGAGCAAGCATTGACCGCCCTTCTGAAGGGTGTATGAAGGATGGGAAGCCGAGGCAATGGATCCTATTTGTACACAGGCCTTCAGGGAGAGCTATTATTGCTGTGGATTTGGCAAAGAGAACAAGACTTCACAAAACACCCCAAACAGACGCTTGGGAAGGATCATATTACATTCATTCCACACATTCCACAGGCTTCTGTTTTCTTACAGTTGTCATCTAAGCTGGGCCTTGTTACAAAGGAAATTCTCCATTTCCTCTCTTTCAGAAAGATCTTGCCTGCATAGTGTCTATAGTTAGTTTAAAAGCAAAGTGAGATGATCCACAGTCTTTGTGAAACCTTTGGTGCCATTTTTAAACTTTTAACCATGAATGATTTACACTACAATTATGAAGAAGACAACAGTCTTATAAAGGAGAATTTTCTTATCAAAATTGAGTACTTTTTACCCTCTTCTTCTGCATTTGCCACACTCTTTTTTTCTCTCTATTTGCATTCTCCAGTGTGTGAGCTATGACAAAGCGCAGGTAAATAGAATAAAAAGTAGATAGGGATCAATGGGAGAACACTGATAAGAATTACCAAAAGGCATTGAGTAGGCCACAATCCAAACCAGTGGAGGCCATAAGAACATAGATTGAATCACTTGGTTCTCCCTGCATATCCTAAAATCCCCAATAGATTAGAAGCGCCCTGAGGGAAGATTCTGTGCCTTATTTGTTTCTATCTCTTCCCCTAGCACTTAGCACAGAGCACCGAACTTAGTGGATAGTTTGTTGACAGAAGTAATTTTTTAAAAGCATGTGTGTAAATGAAAAAGGTAAAGTCCCATTGTCTAAGAGTCTCTGATTCTGATTCACTTAGGTAGGACTGCATTTCACTTAGAATGAAGACCATTGTCCTTTTGATCTAAATAAAAGGATGTCTTAAGAAAGAGAAATGTATGATTGCTGCATCCCTCTAGTCTCATCCAGGTAAAAGTCCTTGCTATGACTAGCACATTGCTTGTGGATGAAGGTGATAATATGTTGACTGCCAACACTGTTAGCCCATTGTAGGTCTCCCCACACCAAGTATTTTTTTTTCTAATTATTTCCTCTACAAATCTGATCTATCACCAGCACCTCTGAAATCAAGCAATAGGACTGAAAAGTAATGTGCACTAAAAGGAAGGTAATGATCTTTATAATTTTAAATAGAAGTCAGTACATAAAAGTTAAAAATTTTTTTTTTACTCTCTCTTATAAGGCAGACCAACATTAGCTTAGTTCTGGTTCTGAGTTGGGTCAAAATGAGCCATTTACAAGACAAGACACTGCTCAGTTAACAAAAGGAAGTTTGCCTTGTCCTTGGACAGCAAGGATATACTGACACTTAGCTTCTCTGGAAGTGACCCCTTACTGCTCCATAGAGACATTAGGGCAGGATATGATTTCAGAATCCTACCAGTTTGGAGAGGTAAGTCTTTACATGGTCTAAGATTATCAAGAAGTAGCATCGGGGAAACCAATCAGGTCCCAGAACATTTTGTCTCCTTTTAGGGAAACTAATCCCCCAGGAAGGACAGAGAGAGGTGGACTTAATTTATTTGTTGAGAACACTGGTAGATATTCGTCTAATCACATAAGCCTAAAGGATGTGAGAGATAAGGAAGAGCTGGATCAAACACTAACAAAATTTATCATCTATCTCTCTAGAATTAAAAGTTTCAGAGGAGGTGCTGGTCTACATGGACAAAGGGAGTTTCTTCATCCTGGAGTTCCCTATGTCAAAGAAATCACAGATTCAGTCTCTATTTCCTTTCTCTATCCCTTTCTAATTACCTTTCCACCTCTTTTTTTTTTCCTATTTTTTAATTTTTCTTTGGTTTCCACCTTAGCCCTCCCTTGGCACTTTGCATAAGCACCACTCTTGGTCTTCCCATTTAAATTCTCCCAGACACTTCTCTAAGAATTTAAATTGCAGACCATGTGTCCATCTTTACTGGAGGAGGGAATTATTTTATGTAGGAATTCTCTATACCATGTAGTCACAGATCCAGTTCCTATACCCATTCTCTCCCCCCCAACTCTCCACACCATGATCAAGGAACTCTACTAAGCATTAGAGACATAAAAGACCAAATGAAAAACGGCCCCTGCCTTTAGGGAGTTTGCTAATGCATATCCTGAAATGACAGGATAAAAAGCAAGACCTGCTTCGATGGATGGCCTCCGATTTTTTTTCACGTCCTTCCTAAAATGTGCCCCCCCCACAACTAAAAACTATCTTCTAGATATAATCTGAGCAAGAAAGAATACAGCAAGACATATTGATTCTCTTCTTCTGGACCCTGATGTTTCTACCAATAAAGTATAAGATTGCATTCGAATTTTTAGTAGCTGTGTCACACTGTTGACTCCTTGCATTTGCATTCACTAAAACTTCAACATGCTTTTTATACAAAATGTTGTCTAGCCATGCTTCCCCTGTCCTTTGCTTGCACAGTTGATTTTTTTGTACTCAAGTGAAGGATTTTATATTTAATCCTATTAAATTCATCTTAAAAGATTTGGACCTTCATTTTGGCTTTTTTTGGAATTCTGAGTCTATCATCCATAGTGTTAACTTCCCCTTTCCAGTTTTGTGTCACATGAATATTCCCTAAGCATATCATTTATGCCTACAGAACCAACGACAAATCCCTGAAGCACTCCACTGGTGAGGTCCTTCCAATCTGATGTTGATTCCTTAATCCCTACCCTTCAAGTCTAATTATTCAACCAGTTCCAAATGTTCCAAGAGAGGACAGCAATTTAAGCAAAAACTAGAAGGATTTTCACAGGCTTAGTGAAAGTTTGGCCTTCAAAAGCTATGTCATAACACTGGATTTGGAGTCAGAAAACCTGGGTCCAAATCTCAACTCTGCTCTTTGTGTGAACTTGGACATACTGTCTTACTTCTCTTGACTTCAGTTTCTTTATCTATAAGATGAGAGAGTTGGACTAAGTGGTCTCTAAAATGCCTTATAGAGCAGCTAGGTGGCACAGGGTCAGGAAGACTCATCTTCATGAGTTCAAATCCAGCCTCAGACATTTACTAGCTGTGTAACCCTGGGCAAGTCATTTAACTCTGTAAAAAAAAAAAAAAAAAATGGGCTGCAGAAAGAAATGGCAAACCAGTCCAGTATCTCTGCCAAGAAAACCCCAAATGGGGTCATGAAGACTAAGACATGACTAAACAACAAAATGCCTTTTAGTTCTAAATTCTAAAAATTCCTATTAATTTAAATCCAAGACAGGTTTAAAAAAAAAAAAGATGATATGAATACACCTAGTTTTGCTGTCAAAGAGTTCATGTCACCTGAATTGAACAAACCATATCCCTGGGTCCTGAGGCAATTTGCCAATGTTATTTCTGACCTGTTTCTGATCTTTAAGAAACTATGGTAAAAAGGAGAGATCATAAAGGAAGAAATCTTCTTGACTTTCAACAAGGAGTACAAATGATCATTTAGTAAGTTTAATATAATGCCTGATAGAACTCTAAAATGGATTATTAAAAGGATGGTTTGTGAGTGCTTAAAAGGAAATGTGAACACTATAAGCCAATGAACTCTGGGGCCCACACCCAGAGGTAGAGTTAACTCATGCCACAATAAACTCATTTCTTTTTTTTGTCTGGTTTACACACGGTGACACGTACATTGTATACCTGGATTTATTGGACTAAGACTCTTCAGTCAACTTCTAGAACAAGAGAAAGAGTTGTGAGCTGGATGGGAGTATTTGTATGGAGATTTAAAACTGATCGAACAAATCAATCAACTAATAAATATTATTAAAAGCCTACTGTGTGCCAGATAATACGTTAAACCCTGGGTATACAAAAAGAGGCAAAAGATAATCCCTGCCCTCACAATCTAATGGGGCAAACAACATGTAAATGAATGTAAAAAAAGAAAGGATATATGAGATAATTAACAGAAGGAAGGCACTGAAATTAAGAAGAGTTGAGGAAGGCTTCCTGTAGAAGGTGGGATTTTTGTTGAGACTTTGCTGTTGTTGAGTCATTTCAGTCATGTGAGACTCTTCATGACCCCATTTTGGGGTTTTCTTAGCAAATATACTAGAGTGGTTTGCCATTTCCTTCTCCAGCTCATTTTGCAGATGAGGAAACTGACACAAACAGGGTTAAGTGACTTGCCCAGAGTCACACAGCTAGTAAATGTCTGAATCTAGATTTGAACTCAGGAAGATTCCAAGTCCAGTGTCCTAACCTCTGTGCCACCTAGCTGCCCCTTGTTGAGACTTAAAGGAAGCCAAAAAGAGATAATTAGTAAAGCAATATTAACTTGGGGGTGTAGTGGGAAGGGAAGACCTCATCCACCAGTGGCAGGTCACATGATTTTTTTTCAATGGCCCTGTTCTACTCTACATGACTTAGATGAAAGTGCTGAAAACATACCTATCACATATATATAGCTAATCTAAAGCTAGAAGAGTTAGCTAAGGATGCCAATAGAAATGAGAGCCAAAAAGATCTGAAAGATGGGCTGAATCTAATATGATGAAATTGAATAGAGGTGAATATTAAGTGACTAGTACGGTTTTTTCTTTTTAATTTTTTTTGTTACATTTTAAGTTCCAAACTATCTCCCTCCCTCCCCACTCTACACTAGAGAAAGCCACCATTTGACACAGATATAGATAGACAGACAGACAGATAGATAGATATCTACATAGATATAGATAGATATATGTGTACATATAACATACACACATATATGTATGTATGTAAAACCATACTATGCCTACTTCTTTTTATCAGTCCTTCTCTAGAGATGGATAGCATCTTCCTTCATTGGTCCTTTGTAGTTGATTTGAATATTTATAATATTCAGAATAGCTTAGTCATTAGCAGTAATTCTTTGAACAATATTGCTGTTATTATATACAATATTCTCTTGGTTCTGCTCACTTCACTCTTCATTATTTCATGAAAGTCTTTCCATGTTTTTCTAAAATCAACCTACTTACCATTTCTTACAAGTTAAGCTATATGATGGTAATGGAATACTATGAGTTTAAAAAAAAAGACAGTTATACAAGGTCAAGATGGAAGACAATAGATTCAAATAAAAAGATTTGTAGTTCTTATGGATTGCAGGATCTAGGCCATCTCATCCAACTCCTTCATTTTACTAAGGAATCTAAGGCCCAGGAAAGTCATGACCTTCCAGGAGCAGTTGATGGAGGAATGGATAGAGCATTGGGCCAGGAATCAAATTCAGCCTCAGAAACTTACTAGCTATGGGACCCTGGGCAAGTCACTTAAACTCTATAGGCTTCCATTACCTCAATTCTAAAATAACAGCACCTTCCTCAAAGGGTGGTTGTGAGAACCAAATGAGATAATATTTGTTAAAAGTGGCTAGCAGAGTGTTCTATAAATTCATGTGTCCCAACCCCCTTTCCTAAGGGTGACACAGGTAACAAGCGCAGGGGTAGGATTTGAACCCTGGTCCTCTGAGGCCAGACAGTGCCCTTTTTTTTCTTATAGTTGTCATGAGTTTGCAGTCAGTTATCACCCATGACTACTTTGTGACCCAGAAGATACATTTGTAAGATGGAGGCTAAGAAGTCAGTTTCAAGCAGTAACTACTAAAGAATGCTAGACAAAAAAAAAGAAAACTAACTGGTCTCTTTAAAGGTTAAGCTGAGGACCTCATTAACACCATTTGGTAAATAATTAAGCTAACTAGATCAGACTGAGTCTTAGATCATACTACAGTAGAAGTATTTAACGCTCATTTAACCTAACGGAGAGTAAATGGGGCAAAATTTGCTTCCAAAAGCAAAGTATCCTCTTGGTTTCTGGGAAAATACTGTAATTTTTAGTCTTTCTTTTATGAGTTGGTTTCTTCTTTTTGCCAACAAAAAGTCACTTCCTTGTTAAGTACTCTATTCTACCAGTTTCCTGTATTATTGCCCATAGTAGCTATTCCAAACCTTCTTCCCTTCACAACTGCACCCTACCCCGCCACCAAAAAAAAAAAATGTATAGTAGATGCTTTAAACTTCTACTTGTCTAAGAAGACTGAGAATGTCATTTCCTCTATAGAAGAAAGAATAACTTTACTCCTCACTAAGGCTAATCCTGCTATCTGTACCCTTAATCCCATTCTCAGCCACTTCTTCAAAGACTTGACTCTAGCAAAATCCCCTCTATCTCATGCATCTTGAATCTCTTCCTATATGATCAGCCTACAAGTATAGTGAGAGCACCCACTCAAAAAAAAAACCTTCCTTTGACTCTTATACCCTATCCAGCTGCCATTCCATCTTTTCCTTCTCCCCTCTACTTTCTTGAAAGAATATACTCTAGAGATGGATATACTGAGAATATACTGAGTCTGCTGCATTACTTCCACACCAACTACTTTCTCTTCCATCCCTCACAAACCAGCTTCTATGCTCATTACCCTCTGAAATTGCTCTCTCAAAGATCACTAATATAACAAAATTAAAAATTAAAAAAATTAAAATTTTATTTAATTTAAATTTAAAAAAATGAAAAAAATCCTCATCTTCCTTATCTCTTTGCTACATTTACTACTATTATCTAGTACTTCCTACTGAAGGCTTCATACCTTACAGTCATCATACTAATACCCCTTCCTCTCTCAATATCTGCTTTTGTCTCCTCCTCACTCTCTAAAGCCCAACTCAAATGACACCTCCATGTGAAGCCTTCACTGATACATCCTTTGTCAAGAATGACATTCACCCTTCAGATCTTATATATTTCCTTGTTTTGTAATTCTCTGATGAACTTATCATACATGATCGTATACTATAACTATTTATGTGTGTCATTCTCTTACTAAATTGTAATCTCCATAAGAGCAAAAACTGTTACCTATACCTTTTATCTGCCCCAGTACTTAGCCCAGTGTTCTGCATACAGTATTATTAGTCCAGTAGTCTGCACACAGTAGATGATTAATAAATGTTTGCTAAATTGAATTTTAAAATCATGTTTTCAATAATGGAAGTGTACCACATTCTCCTTGCATCTTTTCTTCTTCTACAAGTGGAGATGAAATGATCTCCATCTCCTAAACAATTAACAAATTCGCTCTGAGGTCCCTGAAGAACTATATCTTTGATCCTTCAACCTAGTTTAGCCTCTCCATCTTTCTGTCAATTTCACAGGATTCCAGCATTAGAATGTAAGCTCACAGGGACTGTGAGGCAGGGACTGCTTCACTTTTGTCTTTGTATTTCCAACACTTAGCACAATTCCTTACCCACATTAAGCATTTAATAAATGCTTGCAAATTGACATATTTAGAGATAGAAGAGATCTTTCAGAACATTGAGTTTCAAAGAGATTATGAGTTGCCCAGGTTCACAGGGCCAGGCCATGACTAGAACCTTGGATCCTTGACTCCTAGCCCAGCCCTCTTTCCATGATACCTTTCTACTTCTATGGAAAGTCAACAAAATTTATCCTAGGCCATAGAAAGAACCAGTAATAAAACAGAAAAGAGAACAAAGGCACCTTAATATAGTTTTGTAGTATTTAGAACTGGAAGGGATCTTTAAAGATCAGTCTAACCTCCTCATTTTATAAACTGAGGCCCAGAGAATTTGGAACTTGCCAAGATCACACAAGTAGTAAGTAAAAGAGCCAAGATTTGAACTCAGGTCTCCTGACTTCAAATCCAGTAATCTTTCCACTCTATCATGCTTCTTCTCTCTCTCTCTTCCTTCCTAGTAAATCAAAATCACTTTGCCTTGAATGAATTTTTTTAATGCTATGAAAGTGAATGCCATTGACTTCCTTTTTTGATTCTTTGATTTTTAATCTCTATGCTTCAATATCTTCCCATATCTATTTATCTAAAAGACTATTCTTCCATTTGATGAAAGGCAATAGAATTTCAGTATTCTGCATTCTATATTCAGTATTCTCTTGTGTGAAGATTGCAATGATGGTTAAAAAAAAATTCTTCATTTAAAATGATTAGTTTTTCCATTAGGATCAACAAAGTAAGAATTCCCCTGTAGGGACTCTGCAAATAAAAACACTTCCAAGCAGTCTCAGGAGACACTGTTATTGTACTCTTTTCTCTTCAATATGATGCCAAAGGCAGGTCAATGGCATCCAGTTAGGGCGCTTACCTCTCAGAATTAAGGAAAGATCTAGGAACCGAGAAGTTTGGAACCAGTCTTAACAAAATTGTTAAGTAGGGAAAGTCAATGGCAACTTTCCACTTTGGAGTATCTTCTTTTCACACTTGTCTAGCTAGCTTTTTATACTCCCTTCCTAGTTCCTGGACAGTCACCTGTGTCCTTATAAACATCCTGACAGCAGTGTATAATAAAGGCCTACTCTCTCCCCTATAGTGCTTTATACTCTTGACCTGAGACTTGCCCCTTTCCCACATAAAAATCTCTTCCTAGGTAAATAAAACTTAGAAAAAGTGATTAAACTAATTCATTGGAAGTGTTAAGGGCTTATAATAGATTGAGTTCTAGAGGTGAGTTCACACCAGGAAAGGGGCTCTCCTCCCCCCAAGTGTTGACACCTTCCAGGGCTAGGGTTGACCCATGTCCAATCAGATCCTTACAATTCAGACTAATGAAGCATATGGGACTTTACTCACCCTCCCCTCTAGAGACTAGGCAATTCCTTCAAGCAGCTAGAGGCTAGAGTCTTTAGAGGCAGCTAGAGGGTGCCTGAGTTCAAATCCAGTCCCTAGCTGTGTGACCCTGCTCAAGTCACTTAACCTTTGTTTGCCTCAGTTTCCTCACCTGTAAAATGGAGATAATAACAGCACCTACTTCACAGGATTATTGTGAGGATCAAATGAGATAATATTTGTAAAGTGCTTAGCATAATACCTGACACATAGCAGTGAATGAGCACTTACTGTGAGCTAGGTACTCTTACTATCCCCAGTTTTACAGCTGAGTAAACTGAGGCTGGTAGAGGTTAAGTGACTTGACATCTTGTAAGTGTCTGAGGTCAATTTTGAACTCAGGTCTTCCTGAGTCCAGGCCTAGTGCTCTATCCACTGCTTTACTTACATAGTAGATGATTAATAAATGCTTATTCCACCCCTTCCTCTACCCCCCCCCACCACCACTCTTACTTATTCAAGCAACTGTATGGAAAACTACAAGAGACTGGAGGCTCCCAGAGCTTGGTTTTTATCAGGTCATGTACATGTATATGGACATATATAGACACTTAAATAGCACTCCATCTTTGCAAGGGAAATTGCCCCATTCCTCAATCTTCCAGTTCAATAACTGTAGCAGCTGGGGTTTGTTAGCCAACAAGTTATTCTTTGATAAATAATAACTGGTTAACTAGCATAAACATCAAATTAAATGGGGAAATCAGAATATCCCAATCCAACTGCAGCAGCCAGAAAGAGACAATAGGAAAAACAGAAGGTTTGACTAGCAAACAAGGAATTGGCTTCTTCCTAGAGAAAGCGGGGCTGGGGATAGGGAGAGGTGAAAAGGCAACATCTTCTCCTCCCATCTCATGCTTGGCCAGAAATTTGGGTCCTGACTAATAAATACAAAGACCACACTCTGAATAATTCTGGTCATTGCAGCCAGGCCACATTTGAAAGACTCTCCATTAGGCTGTTTGCTTCTCCTGCAGTTGCTCAGCTTGGCATCTTCCACTTCTCAGAACCTGTTCAAGTTCAAGGACAAGAACAAAATCATAGTCATTTGGAGAGTATTGGTTAAATCCCACCCTACTCCCTACCCCTGGAGGCAGATTCCTGGGCTTTTCAAGTTTTTCATCAATAATCTGGTGAGTGTGGATTCAAATGAGATGCTATTTGTAAAGTACTTAGCACAGTGCCCAGCATAGAGTGGCACCTAATAAATTATTATTCTCTCTTATCTTCCCTTAAACAGGAATTCAAATTTTGTATTTTTATTAAGAGTTTGGTATAATCTAAAGGAATGACTTTCTATTGGTAAAATAATCAAGCATCAGTGAGAGCTCACTGGAGGTAATAGTTTTAAGCGAGAAATCCCTTGATGTTTCCCCCTCAAATCTCACCTCATAGTGCTGCTATGGGAGAAAAAACAAAAACAAAAACTCAGGAGAAGCATTAGAGATGGTACTTTCCCATCTTCTTTCCTTTCTCTCTTCTGCCCTCTGCCTGGGCTAAAAATTGCCTAACCCAAAGCTTACTGCAAAGTAGGTAATGATGAGCTCAGAGAATTTCCAGAGAAGCCTAAGATGATTGTGAGAAATGCTTAGATCCTAGCTAAGTCTTGGGTCTGCCAAAAATCAAAAACAAAAAATTATGTTTTGGGTTCCCCAATAGTTTATGTTTTAGCTTTGCCCAAATTTTATTGACTATTTATATTTACCTGATGATATACATCTCGCAACCTTACCTGGAAACTGCCCCCTTCTGGAAACTGCCTAATAGACTACATGTTATTTGTCTTTTTATCCTTGTTTGTACTCTGTATAATGTGAAAGTTAGAGAGACTGGAGAAGGAAGCACATCTATTTCCAGCCTTCTCTTCTGTCAAATGACCCATTAAACTTCTTGATCAACAAAACCTGTATGCTCTCAGCCAGCTTACTTTCTATTCAAATATTCTAATTGATCTAAGATCTAAGTGATTAGAGATTGTAACCCATCTGTGCCTGCCCATCCTATGAAGTTCTTATCTATGTCTTCCTGACAGTTCTACACAGACAGTTCACCCAAATTGCTGAGGGGTTTTCTTTACTTTCTCCTGACATCACAAGGACACAAGTGGAACACTAGCTGTCTACCTGTCATGACATGACCAGCCCATCTTTTCTTCCCATAAGACATTTCTTTCATTGACATCTTTCACTGCTATTCCTCCAAGGTCCATATAGATTATATCTTGCAGCCTACTCACACCCACTAGGCATCTTTCCCTTGCACTCTGTTAATTTTCAATTTTTCAGACACCGTCCCACATCTTGTACCATACAGCAACCCTGGTACAATATTGCTACTAAAAAGGACAAGTTCACTGGATGATTAATATGGAGCTGGTAGCAAGAAAACGCTGAGCATTCAAATTCCCAGCCTAGAGATGCTCTGGGAAAGGTAGTTATGTCTTTTTTTAATCCTGGGATATTCTACCTGGCTTTAAGTCTTCCCAGACCAGAGAACCTCAGAAAGACCTTTAAATCATTTCCATCCCCATATTCTGCCAAGGTGTGTCTTGCTTTAGGGTTCCTAGGATCTCCAGCTCAGGTACTGAGCTACTACAAAGAAAATCCTAGAGTCAGGTACCTCAAGAGCTGAAGGAAACCAAATGTTAAGTACAAGAATTATTTGATTCAGCATTACTGCTGGTGACATACCAGAGGTAAAGGGAACCTGGAACTGAACTCCCACCTTTCATCTGGAACTAGCCCTGCTTCAGACATATTAAGATATTAAGACTAGGTGATCTCCAAAGTCCTTTCCAGCTTTATGATTTTTCTATGATATGGGAGCAGCAAGATGGTGCAGTGCACAGAGTGCTGGGCTTGGAATCAGGTAGACTCATCTTCCTGAGTTCAAATCTGGTTATAGATACTTACTAACTGAGTGACCCTGGGCAAGTCACTTAACCTTGTTTGCCTCAGTTTCCTCACCTGTAAAATGAGCTGGAGGAGGAAATAACAAACCACTCAAGTATCTTTACCAAGAAAACCCCAAATGGAGTCATGAAAAGTCAGACACTACTGAAAACAACTGAACAATAACAATGAAGTACATATACCTCTTAAGATGATGTTCTACTCTTTATTTATTGACTGGGGAGTCATATTGTTGTTGTTGTTTTTTGTTTTTTTGTTTTTTGTGAGGCAATTGGGGTTAAGTAACTTGCCCAAGGTCACACAGCTAGTACGTGTCAAGTGTTTGGTCTGAGGCTGGATTTGAACTCAGGTCCTCCTGACCTCAGGGCCGGTGCTCTATACATTGCGCCACCTAGCTGCCCCATGGGGAGTCATATTGAAGATATTTGGTGGTGCAGCTAGGTGGTGCAGTGGATAGAGCACCAGCCCTGAAGTCAGGAGGACCTGAGTTCAAATGTGGCCTCAGACCAAACACTTGACATTTACTAGCTGCGTGACCCTGGGCAAGTCACTTAACCCCAATTGCCTAAAAACAAAAAAACAAAAAACAAAAAAACAAAAAAAAAAGATATTTGGTGACTGATTCAGTATGAGCAGCTACTCTGTGGTCTATAAAAAGAGCAAGGAAAAAATATTTCCCATTTTCTTTTCTTTACTTAAGACTTGGAAAAATTATGTGATTTGCTCAAGTTCATAGGTGGCCAGATTCAAACTCAGATCTCCTGGCCCTGACATGCAATAGCCTCTCCACTATAACACTAGACACTACATCACACAATGGTGCTTGGAGCCTCGAGACTGGTGGTAGAATCTACTAGGTTCTTGATTCTTCTGGTGGTGGTGTGCTGTCCATAGCCTACACTCACGAGATAGGTCATGAAAAGAATCCTCCTGTATTGCATCAGTTTAGGTCTTCTTCTGCTCTCAAGCTAAATAGCCATTCCTACAGTCATTTAGGAAATGTTCCTTAAGTGCCTGTTGTGTGTAGGCTACTGCAAAGTTCAGAAATGGCAGGGTTTCTGATTTCATGGAGTTGATAACCACTTTTCCAACTCGGCTTTCACAGGTTTACAAATTGTGCCCCCAGAGGGATGGCTACCACCTAGAGTTCAAGACGTACTTTGAAGGTCTGGACTTCTACTCCTATAACTCATAAGCCCCTGCCTGTGTACTTCCCATTAACAATCAGCCAGTAGACACAATTAGTTCTTAGCAAAGGCTTTTTACTAAGGTAACATAGTAAGAACAATGGCTAAAACACGTTCCCTCCATAAACCTGGGATGCACTCTCTCACAGGTACACCCAGAGTCCAGAGGAAGAGTGGGTACAAATACACACACATAGGGAATAATATATGGCCAAGGCAATTCACAACTCCAATACCTCAGAGCCTCAAAATTCTCTCTCTCATTATGTAATCTTCTTTACATCCCAACTCTTAACAGCCAAGGTTATCTCTCTCTCGAGTCCATAGCCAGTTCACAATCCATAGCCTTTGTTGACAGAGGTTACATTCCATGAAACTGCTTCAAGCGACTGCTTCTCTGTGTCTCTTCTGTCTCGAGTGTGTCTCCCTCAAATATGCCTTGAACTCTCTCAAACTTACTCACTGCCTGCTGGAACAGTGTAGTAGCTACACTGTTAGCTGCCATGGAGGATGGAGGATGGAGAGTAGAAGAGAAAAACCCTCTTCTCCCCAAAAAGGGTGAATAGGTAGGTTCTTCTCCAATTGCTGGCTCCTGCCAAACTGCCTCAAACTAACTGCACTGTGTCTTTTACTGGTCACTGTGCGTGTCCATCTTCTACCAGCCTCTCTAATTCAATCAAGGGTTTTCTACTTCCTAAAGTTTTACACCTCCTCATTTTGTAATTACATCAACTGTTCTCAGGGAGGGGACAGAAAGAGGGAAGTGGGGACCAAATTTCACCCACCTTCTACTACTAAATATAGTGAGTCTAGAAGGAGGACTTCTGTGCAAACCCCAATTCTCAAGATGAAACTGAGAAACAATCTATCAGCAAGAATTCATTAAGCCTAGACAGTATAAAATACCTGAGTGTATGCCTGCCAAAATAAACACAGGAACTATATGAACATAAACATAAAACATTTTATACAAATAAACTCAGATCTAAATAATTGAAGTAGTATTTATTTTCATGGGTAGGTAAGGTCAATGTAATTTTTAAAATGGCAATTTTACCTTGCTAATCTATTTATTCGATGTCATCCCAAAGAGGAGAAAATGAGGCTGATGACTTTGCACAGCCCTCCCTCACTTAAATCCAATTCACTTGCAAATCGTGGCATCACTTTCCTGATGTCACTGATGGTCCTCTTTCGAAAACAAAGGACAAACAATTAAATTACTAAAAAAACCATTTTACTGATGTAGAAAAAATAATTTTAAAAGTTTGTTTAGGTGCAGGTAGCTAGCGCAATGGATAGAGCACCAGCCCTGGAGTCAGGAGGACCTGAGTTCAAATCTGGCCTCAGATCAAACACTTGACATTTACTAGCTGTGTGACCCTGGGCAAGTCCCTTAACCCCAATTGCCAAAAAAAAAAAAGTTTGTTTGGAAGAGCAAAAGATCAGGAAGTTCAAAGAAACTGGGGAAAAAAATGTAAAGGAAATAGATTCAGCAGTATCAGACCTTATAAGGGTGAGCATTATTGAAGTGTAAAAAGGATAATTTCAAGTATTTTAAATTAAAATTTTTTTGTGTAAATAAAACCCATATAGCCAAGAATAGAAGGAATGCAGAAAATTGGGGAAAAAACTTTCATAGACAATATCTCAGATAGGATATGATTGGGTTGGAATATTGCTGTGGTGTAGGAAATGATGAGCTGGTTGATTTAGAAAAACATGGAAAGACATGTTTTTCTAAAAACATGGATCTATGAAGGAAGATGCTATCCACCTCCAGAGAAACAGATTACAGATGGAAATAAGCATAGTATTGACGTACATATATGTATCTGAGTGTATACATGCATATATGTGTATGTTTATAGATATCTATGTATATGTATATATATATCCATGCTTAATTTTAGCCTTCTTGGGGTTGGGGCTGGGGGGAAGAGATAGGAAAAAAAATAAAGTAAAAAGTGCACAGCAGAGAACAAAAGAAAACCTACAAGGAAGCAAAGAAAAGCTGGGCAGCCTTGAAAACAATATGTAGTATTTATTATATAAGTTTTCTGGAAATGGAAACTGATTGTTTTATATTGAATTCTTTCTTATGGTCTGCTGTGTACATTGGCAATGTTTTTTTTTTCTTTTCTCGTTTTGTATTTAAGTTTAAAATTTAAAAAAATTATAAAAAAAAAGAACTCATTAAGTCCTTGCTTTGTAGCAGGAACATAAGAATTCAATCGTTGGCTAGACTGCAATTAAAAGATGTTTTCTCAGCCCTTGAAGAAACAGATAAAAAGATAAAATACAATAATTTGTAGAGTATTCTACACCAACTTCAAAAAGTCATCTCATTAGTATCTCCACATTTTTTAAACTGAAGACAAAGGTCGGTTCCTTCTATTCATTTTAATGTGATTTGTCCTTAGAGCCATGAACCACACTGAAGGCCAAATTCAAGATTTTTACAATTAATTAGACCTTTAAAAATTTTTTTTAACTACAAAATAGAATTCCTATATCTCATTATTTTTTTGCCTCGGTCTCAGGACCACAAAAGCCTCCCTGAACATAAAAAGATAAGACTTCCTTTAAAACAGAAAGTGAGAGAACGGTGCTGAAATTCATGCTCTCTACAAACAAGTATGTTAAAGGACTGATGGAATGAAGCAAGATTGATGCCAAATATGGACAGAACATGTTCAAAATGCTTGTATTTTGATTGGTTGTTAGCATTTCCCCAGAAGAGCTGTGAGGTTTCAGCCTCCGCCCAGGAAGTCGTAAAACCACAAGAATGCTTATTAGAACTTTCTCCTGACTATTCCTATTGGGGCTTGATGGGCTACTATTGGTTGCCAGGGAGCAGAGAGATGGGCCCTGTATATTTTTTCAGGTGGGGGTCGACTGTAGAATTTTGCTCAGAAGCTGCATACCAATGTGGGAAACATTGGAGACTGTTTCAGTCTGCTTTCCACTCTGGTTCCTTACACTGTTGTAAGTTTACTACCATACCATCTAAAAAATAAGCTACATATTAGTTGGTTTAAAAAGGTAAGTGAAACCACAGTTTATGTGAAAGGATGTGAGTAGGGCCTCGTGTCTATGATGGCCTCAGATGATAAAATGCTAGGCTGGTTCGGATTTCTTCAAAGTATTCGAGAACATTTGGTATTTATCCCCCGCCTTATGTAAGGCTTTCTTATCTGCAAGGCAAGCAGACAGGCAAGCTTTTTCTTTCTGTTCTTTCTGGTGATCGGGTCACAAGTCTCTTACACAACCAAGAAATGAGTTTTGTGAAGGATGAAGAAAATAAACCTACACCCCACTTAGCCAGCAACCTGAGGCCTCATTTAGTAGGCAAAGTTTGGGTTACTCTGGCCTCTTGTCTTATCAGACATCTAGACAATTTGCACTTCAAGGACACTGACAAAGACTCCCCAGCTGCTTTATAAACATTAATTCATCCTCACCCAGCTTCTGGGAAGTCCCGCCGCCTTTTCATCTATCCCCCTAGGGAAAAAGAGAGTGAAGAGGACCCCGCCTGGCAGTCAGAAAGAAAAGCTTGAATTGCTTACTGCTCCCTAGTCTCAAAAGTCTGCTTAAAAGTAGGTATAAATACAATTTGTGAGATTCTCCATGCACCACACATGCTTTACTCAGTCTCAAACCTTTCTGTCTTGAGTCTCTACACCAAGAGCTCCATCTTTAATTGGAGGATTGTAGATTAATTTGAGCTTTGCATTCAAAAGGATGAAATAAATTTATCTT
The DNA here is from genome assembly GCF_900497805.2 of Vombatus ursinus. Classification (NCBI taxonomy): domain Eukaryota; kingdom Metazoa; phylum Chordata; class Mammalia; order Diprotodontia; family Vombatidae; genus Vombatus; species Vombatus ursinus. The sequence goes on along the minus strand of NW_020954592.1, from coordinate 7,514,942 downwards.
CTACAGAGCTGGCCTCGGAGTCCAGAATCCTTGGGTTCAAGCCTAAACTGACACACACTGAGCTGGATGATGCAAAGCTAGCCTACTTCATCCCTCACCCCTCTTCCACCCTAGGGGAAAGTTCTAAGACTGTACATTGACGACCAGTTGCCAATCTGCATAGGTGAAAGGAGTTTTCTCAATGAGAGTTCCCAATATAGATAAAGATTGGCACCAAAAAATAAAAAGGTTTATCCTTAAAATTTTGTTCTGTTCTAGAAAAGTTCAGTTGTTCCGCTAAAAAGGCACTTGAGTGGTCATTTCCGTCTTGAGTAGTCTTGGAAAGTACCCCTTTGTCCCCATTAAACCACACTTCTCTCCTTGGTTCCTGAAATACCAGGCTAAGAAGTTAATCTGCCGCTGTTTGAGTTAAGAAGTCATATGGCTGTTTACGGGTGTGCAGAGTCAAGGTTACTTCGTGGATATTTAATAAGGCTACACCACAAACGACTGTGGGACCAGCTCATGAAGAGTGAAGAGCAAATTATTTTACTTCTCTGGGTCTTCATTTTCTCAACTACAAAATAAAGCGATCAGATCAAATGATCTCAAAGGTTCTCTGCAGCATTTTCCATCACCACCACCTCCACCATTTCTTGGGTTCTTGACGTGAATTCACTTTAACAGTTATTATTTTCTAGTACCCATCGAAATGCAGTACCTCCTTTAAAAAGTGACTTTAGTGAGCTCCTTCTCAAATTAAATCCACCCCATAACAATAGTCACATCCATCTCTGTATCTGAAAATGTGTCATCATAGTACATGAAATTATGTATTCCTACAAAATCAAACAAAAAGCCAGGTTCACATTCTGGTAAAATGACAGTAAAGCTAGAGTAGACAAAGACTTAATAGGCCAATACCTCCTCTGCTCTGGTATGCTAGTTAACAAACTCTTTGGGGACCTTTCTCCTAGTTGATTGAAAGCTCCCAGGAAACCCTCAATTTCCAAATATGAGAGGAACAGTAAGACCAACAGTCACTCACCGGTGTCCTTTTGATTGAAAATGTAGAAGGTTGATGAAAACTTTGTGAGAGAAAGCCTGGGAAATTTTAACAATCTACCATCAAGGTTTTGTGATATCTAGCACGGAAATTTTCCTTAATTATATTGGTAGAAAGACAACAGGAAATGAGAATAATAGCATTTAGACAGCCCTTTAAGATTTGCAAATATTATCTCATCTGATCCTCACAACAACCCTGGGAGGTAAGTGCTATTTATTATTCCCATTTTACAGATGAGGAAACTGAAGCAGGAGGAGGTTAAGTGAGTAATCCAAAGTTACCCAGCTCCTAAGTGTCCCTGGCTGGATTTAAACTCTGGTCTTCCTGGTCCCAGGCCCAATGTTGTATCCATTCTATCCACTGTATCACCTAGCTGGTAAGAGGGCTAGCCTCAGAACCTAAGAAAACCTGGGTTTGAGTTACCACTCAGAAACAAACTGGCCATATGATCCCAGAATCTAGTGAAGCCTATGGACCCTTTCTCAGAATGTGTTTAAATACATAGGATTGGAAAGGAAATCAATTAGAGTGCAGCACAGTTATCAAAATATTTATTTAAACAAACAAATTCACAGGCGCCTGGCTGAGGACCCCTGGGGAGGAAACTCTTAGAACTTGCAGAAGGTCTACATGTGAGAGTTGCCATTTAAAGATAAAAGAACAAGAATTTAGGGTAAATGGAGAAGCTCCCAAGAACCTATTTCCATTTTGATGGCTTATAATCACTCATGTGACACCTCCTGTTGCCTGGTCTTTCCTGACCTTCACTCTCCCTTTCTCCCTCCCCACTTTCCCACCCCCAAGAAAGAAATTACTCTGCATTTAATTTGTATGTCTTGTATCTGCTCGCCTATGCACAGTGCAGTGGGCAGAGAACATTTTGACCTAAGTATTTATTGTGTTACTGTGTACCAGGCACTGCGCTATGCCCCAGCATACCAAGAAAGGCAAAAACAGTCTCTGCCCTTAAGGAGCTTACAATCTAATTGGGAGAGACACAAAATAGACAAAATAGAGACAGGATGAATTGAAGATAACCTCAGGAAGGAAGGTACTAACATTTATGGGTACCAGGAAGGACGTCCTGTAGAAGGTGGTATTTTAACTGAGTCTGGAAGGAAGAAAGACATGTAGATGAAGAGTGATAGCATTCCAGGAAGGGGAGACAGCCAATAAAAAGGCATAGACTTGGGAAAAAGACTGTCATGTGGACAACAGTAAGTAGGCAGTCATAACAGCAGCATGGAGCTCAAGGAGGGGAACTAAAGGAGAGAGAAAACGGGAAAAGGAGGAAGGGGTCAAGTTGTGCAGGGCTGTAATGATGATCAGAGTACTTTATCTTTGATCCTGGAAGTAATAGGGAACCACTGGAATTTGTCTGGGTGACAGTGATCAGACATGTCTTTAGGATAAGATAATTACTTTGGCAACTGAATGGAGAATGGATTGGAGTGGGGAAAGGCTTGAGTCAGGGAGACTAATTCAGAGGTTATTGCAATAGTCCGGGTGAGAGGTTATAAAGGCCTGTTATATAACGAGGTGGCACAGTGAATTACTGGGTTTGGAATCAGGAAGACTCATCTTCCTGAGTTTAAATCTGGCCTCAGGCACTTATTAGCTGTGTGACACTAGGGAAGTGATTTAACCCTGTCTGCCTCAGTTTTTTCATCTGTAAAAATGAACTGGAGAAGGAAATGGCAAACCACTCCAGTATTTTTGCCAAGAAAACCCCAAATGGAGTCATGAAGAGTTGGGCACAACTGAATAAAAGCAACAAAATTAAAATAGAGACCGTTTTAGTGAAGGAGTCCATATACAAAAGATGTTGTTAAAGGAAAAAAAGCAACAAGATTTGTGAATAGATTAGATTTATGACTTGAGTGATAATGAAGTGTTGAGAAACACACCAAAGTAGTGAGACTGGGTGACTGGGAAGATGATGGTGCCCCCAAGTGTGATAAAGAGGTTGGGGAAAGGGGAAGGATTGGGGGAGGGGAGGAAGATAATGAAAGACATGTTGAGTTTAAATTGATTACAGGACATCCAGGATGAGATGTCTAGAAGTCAGTTGGTAATATGGAACTGTTGCGTAGGAGGCTAATGCTGGATAAAAAGATCCAGGAAATCGTCTGTGTAGAGATGATAAATTGAATCCCTGGAGCTAATGAGACAACCAAGTGAAAGAATATATAGAGAAAAGAAACACGGGCCTAGGACAGGGTTCTGGGTGACGTGGTTAGTGGGCATGGCCTGGGTGAAGATTCAGCCAAGGACACTGAGAGCCAGGAAAAATCAGTGTAACAAAAATCAAGAGGAGATCCTCCAGGAGGAGTAGAGTCAAATACTGCAGAAAGAAGGATGAGGACTGAGAAAAGTTCACAAGATTTGTCATTTAGTAGATCAACGTGACCCCGGGCAATTTATTTAACCTTTCATTGATCTAGGAAGTTGTCTAAAAATATAAATTGAAAAGAAAGTGTTTGTATAAGGAGTTCCCTCTACCAAAGAAATCATATTCTGGTCCCTGTCCCTCTTGTCTATGTATATGATATTTCCCCCCTCCTCCCTCATCTCTGCACCCCTAGAATGTAAGCTCTTCTACGGGCAAGTCCACTTTCATTTTTATCTCTGTCTCCCTAGCTCCTGCCACAGAGCTTGTCACATGGTAATTCCTCAAATAAATGCCTTTTGAATTTAATTGAGTTAAATGCTGTCCACAAAATGACAGTACTTTCTCCTTTAACTGTACTATGGATCAGCACAGAATTTGGGCTAAAAGGTGGAAAGTCACTTTTAGGGGAGGAGGCGCATGCATAATGAGGGACTTTTTCTATATTACTTTACATAAAAGAACATATTGAAATGTCATATAATTCCCCTCTCCTTCGTACAGAAATATTTACTGTTTGATAAGTCAAGTGCATGTGTTACATTTAAAGCTCAAAGCCTCTTCCAAGGTGGAGAAGGGCGCCATTTTCAAGTCTTGCTTGGGATGTCCAAATGCACCAGTTGGGACACCTCTACAACAGTTAAGCAGAAAAATCATGCAATTTGCACATAGGTTCGAAGGATTAATCCTCTAGAATGGGAAGAAGCCTCAGAGGCCATCTAGTTCAACCCCCTCATTTACCAGAAGAGGAAACAGCCCCAGAGGAGTTAAATGATTTGCCTGAGGTCACCAAGCTTCTAATCTAGACATAACTTGGAGTCAGTTCCTTATTTGTGAAACTTTGCATGAATATCCTTTCAATTGGACTGGGTGAAATGTTATTCTCTGATCCTCCAAAAAATTTCCACTTGTCCTTTAAACTGAAATCAGATCCAAGTTCATGGCTTTCAATTGGCCTTTTCCAGAAGCTGGAGATCAACTGATCTCACCTCAGGCTCCACCAGAGCCTAACCAGAAAGCTTATATGCTATTCTGGTTCAGCCTTGGAGAACTCAGGGCCACCTCTTCATCCGGAGGAGACATTGGACATGGTCAGAAATGGTACGTTAATTGTACCAGATATCTGACACCACCTTTAGTAGTCCAGCATAAAACTATTTGTATATTGTTCAAAGAGGAAAGGGCAAGCTCTCCTTCCTAGCAGCAGGAAAACAGCATTTAGATGAACGAAATACACAATGTGCAATCTTTCTTGTGAGCTAGATGAAACAGGAAGCCTATGTGGGTTTTCTTGCAAGGATATGGCGTTCACAGTTTCAATGCAACTGTCAGGTAGATTATGCAGCAGAAAACTTTCGTGCAAGATACCGGTTTAAGGCAGAGTTTTCTGAGTAGTTCCCATGAGGGTACCATGTGCATCAGACAGAATCTCCTGGAGACTTTGAAGCCTCTGTTTTTACCAGAATGAAAGCATCATCTGACAGCTGCGATACATATGATGCTCAAGGGAAAAATCTTTGACTTAGTTTAGGCTAAGGAAAGCTTTAGAAAAGATCTTTCTTAAGTAAACATGGTTGTATAGCTTGCCCTCAGTTGCTTTTCCTCAAGTATTTATTAAGGCCCTGGGAATAGAAAGACAAAAACCAAAACAATACCTGAGCTCAAAGAACTTACATTATATCAGGGAGAGAAAGAAAGAAAAATAAAGGAGAAAGAAAGAGAAGAGGAGAGAGTGAGGAAGAAAAGAAGAAAAGAAAAGGAAGGAAGAAAAAGAAAGGAAGGAAGAGGGAGGGAAGAAAGAAGGGAGAAAGAGAAAGAAAGAGAAAAAGAAAAAAGAGAAAGGCACTATTTTTATTATGTGACCAAAAACACTTTGATCTCTTGCATTGTTTCAATGGCTAACGGCTGTTAAGATTATACCTCTTGAGTAAGGGAACTATAGATGATGGGGAAATCTCCAGCAAGATAGTATCATAGTTTGTCATAGTGGTCAAGAAACTGAGTTAGGGAAACTCAGCCTTACAGTTTGCATGCCTGACTCTTCCACTTGGTCACTAAAAATCAAAATACCTTGGAATAAGAATGATTTGTCATGGAGTCTGAATACATGATTCTTCCTCACTGCTCTTAAGCCCAGACTTTGAGATACCTTCAAATGAATTCAACAAACATTTATTAAGCTCCTACTTACGCTTATTATGTGCAAGACACTGTGTTGGATACTAGGCAAAAATGAAACAGTACCTGCCCTCAGTGAACTTGTCTTTTAAACAGCTTGTACAATCACTTCATAGAATCATTGCATCTTAGAATTGGAAGGGACCTCTGACATAACCTATACCTCAGCCTCTAATTGAAAACCACCAGTGAGAGAGAATTCACTATGTCCTATCCTCTGTGACAATGGACAGGGGATGAGTAAAAGTCACAATTATTTTTTTTTTAATTTTAAATTTTAAAATTTTTTGAAAAGTAATAATTACCTTCAACTCTCTTCCTCACTGAATCTTTTTTTTTTATCAGAGTTGCTGACACAAAGAACAGAAACAGACTTGAGTTTCTTCCCCTTTCACTTCCTACTATTGTCATTATTGTTCAGTCATGTCCAACTCTTCCTGATCCCATTTGGGGTTTTCTTGGCAAAGATACTGGAGTAGTTTGCCATTTCCTTCTCCAACTCATTTCACAGATGAGGAAACTGAGGCAAACAAGATTAAGTGACTTATCCAGGGTCACACAGCTAGTAAGTATCTGAAGCTAGATTTGAACTCAGGAACATGAGTCTTTCTGGCCCCAGGTCCAGCACTCTATCCACTGCACAACCTAGCTGTCCCTTCACTTCCTGTATCTACTCTCAAATCCTGCACCTGCCAGAGTAAAAATGACCTAGAATGAAACCTATGATATGAGGAAGAATAAGGACAGCCAGAGAGCCTGGATGAGTCCTAAGCTGGATAGTTCTCCAAAAATGAGAGCAGCTGTACTTAGAGGGAGGATTGGAAAAGAGAGTTTCTGGGGATTAGAAGGGTATGAATGGGACAATAAGGTCAGATAACAATTAAAAAAACCAAAACTCTCCCTTCCCTCTTGAGCTACTGGGCACAACGTGGTCTAAGTTGTCTTCTCGCATCCCGTTCTGCAGAAGACTTCTTGTAAAGGGAAGGAAAAAAAAAACAAAAAACACCAGTCAGTGATGAGGGCTTTTTTTGGTGGTTATTTGTTTTTAATTCCGGTCATTTGTTCTTTCCCTCCCAGATCTTTTCAGGGAAACTCTGCTTGATACATATGACCATTTCGTTGAGTGAAATGGTCTGAAATCCATAGAAGTACTCATAATGTTTGGTGGGGATTCATAAAGTTAGATTTGGAAATGGGACGAACCATTATGAATAACTGAACATTATGGAACAATAGAATGAGACCAGTGCTGAAAAAAATCAATACTCTATCATAGAACATACTGTGTTCAGTTATTCTGATGAGGATATTAGGTTCAGAGTCTTAATTATTTATCATCCTTGGGTAGAGGTACAAGTGATATGCTTTCCTGTATTTCATAAAAAAGTCATGTGAGACTACTACTTATCTGCTTTTAAATCTATTTAAAAAAAAAAAAACATGAACCAAGACCACTGGTGATTTGGTAAGCATGATCAAGGTCATAGATTGCTAAACTTGAAATTAAGGAATGTCTGTTATTTACATAGACTGTTATAATTGGAAGGGAACTTGGAGGTCGCCTAATCCAACCCTTTGTTTCACAGAGGATATAAATCAATTCAGCACATACCTACTATGTGCAAAAATACAAGGACAAAAGAAAAGGGACAATCCCTTTCCTCAAGTACCTGAAAATCTCGTAGGGGAAATATGGCATACACAAATAAATATGATAAAACATGAGTGATGCAAGCAAAGGAGAGATCTGGAGTGTTCTAAGACAATAGGATGAGAGAAGAAACCATAATGTGGTTTATCGGAGCAAGCAAAGAACTTAGAATAGGGACTTCTGAGTTTTTGTTCCAGCTCTTATATTTACTATCTATGTGACCTTGGGGAAATCACTTAACCCCTTCAAAACTCAATTTCCTCACCTGGAAAATGCGGATAATAACATTTCACCTCCCTACCTTACCAGGGTTTGTTGTAAAGGTTCAAATGAGACAATGGATATAAAAATATTTGGTAAACTGAAAGAACTATATCCATACAAAGTATTATTATAGATGGAAAAACTAAAGTTTCAATAAGTTTACTCACCTACCCAGCACAGCTAGATAGTAGTAAAAACTGTGCCAACTTATTCATAGATTCAAAGCTGAAGAGGAACTTAAAGGCCATCTCATGTAACACCCTCATTTTACCAGGGAGGTACTGAGATCCACAGAGTTTGTGACTTGCTTCAGGTCACCACGATGATAAGTAGCAGAGCTGGGAGGATTTGACCCCAGGTCCTCTGTCTCCAATTCCAATCCTCTCCACATTATCACAAGGTCACACGACTTAGTGTTAATTAGTGGCACAGACTGGTCAGAATTTCAGTCTCCCAACTCCTAATTCAATTACTTTTCCTCTATTCCTCACTCAAGACCAGTGTGTTCAAATAAGATTTTCTGATGAGCATTCTTAAAGCAAACCCCGACATTGAGCTATACTAACAGTCATATAGTTTCATAACTGGGAGAAGCAATAGCTCAGACAAATAACCTGAAAGATAAATTGAAAAAGAAGCTACCAAGCTGTCTACTGTTATTTGTTCAACCTTCATGTGTATATGTATGTACCTACATGTATATATATACACATGCATGTATATACTTAGACATACATGCACACATGTGTGTGCACATTTGTGACCTGTATTCATGTGATTTAAATTCCATTTGCCTCCCTTAACTAGCTCTCCTTTGGGGACACAAATACATCAGACACTAGACAAGGAATTTACCAAATGCTGTCTCTTTTGCCTTTTTTTTCAGGAATTGAAAGAAGTGAAACTTGACCATGAGATCACTGCCATATCTTTACTCACTGAGTAATCTCCCTGTGGCAACATTTAGTTAAGCATAGAGAGAGAGAGAAAGAGAGAAAAAAGAGAGAGAGAGAGAATGTGTATACATACGCATATATACATACACATATATACACACATACATATATTTGTATAGATGTGTACACACATATGCATAATGATATGACCCTGGGCATAAAATGTATGATTCTTGAGGGCAGGGACTGTTTCTTTTTTGTCTTGGTGCTTAGCATAGTGTCGGGCACAAAATTCTTTTTGATTGACCAATCAGATGATTCACTTGATTAAAGATGAGTAAGTCCCTTGTTAATCCTGCTTCCTCGTCTATAGAGTGCTGGATTTGTTGTTAGAGGACCTGGGTTCTGTACTCTGGGCCTCAGTTTCCTCATCTGTAAAATGAAGAATTTGGGCTAGATGATAATTTAAGCACTAAGTCTATGATCCTGAATGGAGATCATAACACTTACAGTATCTGCTTCCCTGAGAACCGCTGTGAAAAAAGAATTTTATAAACCTTCAAGTAGTTCTACATAATTGTGAATTATTAGGAACATAGGGGTTTGCTTTATACGTCCATATTCAGATGTCTATACGGTCACTAGCTCACGCTAGTTTGTGAAATTTAAACACACAAGCACTAATGGCTCCCTTCCCCTCTCCTCCCATCAGACTTTCCTAGACATTACTCTGTCTCATATGACATACATAAAACACATTTACCTACCTCTAAACCAGTTCTAGAAAAACTGAAGGTGTTTTAATATGGCATTTACCTGGGCAAAATGAACAACTTCTAACTGTATAGCACCTTAAAATGTTTCCTTTCTGAGATCTCAAGCATTTTATTTTGTACAGCAATTCTCCCAGCATATGGTCCTAAATATCAGATTTCTGACCAAGTACAGGGCTATGACACTTGATTTTGTTAATGATGGTGAAAAAAAAAAAAAAGCCCTTCCAAAATGTCGGGCATCATTCTCGTCAAAACAGGAAAGGGGTTGGGGGGAGGGGAGGTTAAAGGCACTTGCATATAGGCCTTCCCATCCAAAAACTTGCTCTCTCTGGATCTACAGCTTCAATAAATTAATCAAGCTGCACTATCTTAAAAGTTTAATGCTAATGCTTTCTGAGGGAATGGTTCTATTTTCTAATCACAGAGTTACTTATGCAAGGACCATGTGTAAGAATTTGTGGCTTGGCCTCCTGAAAGAGACTTCCTGCTCATGTACAAAAATACTTTGGGCTGAGAGCTATTTCTAAATTCTGGTCTTTTGCTTTTTCTGTTCCTTTTTTGCACCCCCACCCTCAGCTTTAACCTCCTTCTGATGAATTCATTTATCATCCTTTGAATGTCTTCATTTGGAGGCATCACTCTGTCCTTGTGCTTCCCCAGACCACTAACTAGCCTAGGCACTCAGAAAACTGGTGAATGTGATTATACTGAAATAGATCCTGGCATAGACCTCTTCCCTACCTTCAATGTCCCATCACAGCCTAAAGCACAACTGACAACATATAATCATACAGTTTCCTATAAAATAAGAGCCCTTTCCCAGTAGAAACTATTGGGCAATTCTTTGTCAACATCTTCTGTAATCAATAAATGCAAACTTCATTCTCTACCTCTAGGACCTTGATAAAAATAAAATAAAAAATTAGGGGACATGATAAAGAGCATCAGAGAGGGATCCAAACCCTCTCTGAACCAAAAAGTATCTCATTTAAAACAAAATAAGATTTTATGCATCCATGAAGTATAAACATATTGGCAGAATATCATTATTGGATTCGAGTCTTCATTTTGCACAGGCAGTCCTTTCCAAATAGACTCAAATTAGCATCTTTTTTTAGTTTGCATTTTTTTTTGTTAACTTGAATTTATAAAGACTTTTTTAAAAAATTGTCCTTTGCACTGGGTGTACACAGAAATTGAGCACAAAAGGCAGAGATATATGAAGCTGCCTCATGCAATTACTTTTTACTAATGCAATTTGAGAGAGGTGGAAAAATCAAATTAACTCTTAAGCAAATCCACTTGTGATTTGAATTTGAAAAAAAAAAGAGAGCAATCTTTAAACATTTGAGGCTTATGTATAAGGGAAGACTTACTTTGTGATTACAGGCAAATCATTTTTTTTTCTGTCTCAGTTTCTTCACATCTCTAAAAGAGGGTCAATAATATTATTTGCTCTATTTAGAATTATAGAATTTTTAGAGTTAGAAAGAAGAGACCACAGAGACCATTCTATAGGCGAGAATATTGCATACCAGTCACTGGGTTGGCGTCTTTCGCTTTATTGTTTTCTTTGTTACAAGGGAGCTCTCACTCATTGAGAGAAGAAGGTGGTGTATATCTGGAAAGGATGTAATGTAAGAACAAAAGGTATCAAAATGACTTTTTAAAAAAGAATCATTTTGTTCAACCTGCCTAGTTTCATAGATAACAAATTTTGTAATTAAAATGATTATGAGGCAGCTAGGTGGTGCAGAGGCTGGGTCTGGCTGGAGCCAGGAAGACTTGATCTTAAAGGCTTGAAGCCAAATCTGGCCTCAGATTCTTACTAGCTGTGTGACTCTGGGCAAGTCACTTAACCTCTGTTTGCCTCAGTTTCCTCAAATGTAACATGGGGATATAATACTTATATATACTTATATAGTGCTTACCTCCCAGGGTTGTTGTGAAGATCAAATGAGATAATAATTGTAAAGCGCTTAACAGCGCCTAACACTCAGTAGGAGCTATATGTATGCTAGTTATTATTATTATTATTATTATTATCATTAATCAATTTTATAGATAATGTCCAGAGGGTTTAGATAGCTTGATCTTGATTACATAGCTAATTAATGGCATAACTGGAATGTCAGTTCTGGTTCTATCCAGTTCCTCTTCATCTTATTTTGTCAGATATTTTATTTTCTTTTTTAAAAAATTTCAATTTATCATTTATTTATTTTTAGCATGTCAAGCCATTTTATTAGAACAAACACTGAACTAGTAATCAGGAATTGTTGTGAGGATCAAATGAAGTAAAGGGTGGGAAAGAACTTTGAAAACTATTATGTGCTATACCAAAGTATCACAGTTATTTTGATTACAAGTATGTAACATCTGACTTTGTGGTCCCAGATCCAGGCCCTTCCTGTTCCCCTCTGCAAGGTGGGAGACCAGAATACAATACTACTCACCCCTAGGAGAAGCAGACAGGAAGGATTAAAGCCCTATACTCCTAGTATCAACACTCCTTAGAGACTGAGCTTAATTATTCATCTACCACTCCTCCTATGCCTAACAATCTCTTGCCACCTTTTTCTCCTTCTATCCCTATATTAATCAATTACTATCAGCATAGGACCAAAGTGTCCCCAACTCTCATCTCTAGTTGCTCATCTCCATCCTTCTCAATTCGGTCCCTCCCATGTCCCACTCTAATGTCACACCCTTTCCACAGTGCCCTCTGAAATTCCTAGTCTATAGTGAACAAACCTCCCTTCATTCTGGACCTCTTTCTCTCATGCTCTTTTCATCTATTTGCCCTGACAAAGACCTAGTTCCTAGACGGCATTGTATCCCTGGTCACACTCTCCAATACTGGCTACACCTTCAAACTCTCCAATAGACTATTGCTGGAAGAGGAAGAGTCAGGACATTCCTTGCTTCCCAATGCCACTTTAATAGTCTTCCTTTACCACCATGACTCAGCATTCTCTCCACCTTTGAAGTTCACTCATTTAAAACTAACTAACTAATCCAGATCATCATCAAGTACCAGCCTCAGATCACCCTCCCTACTTTATCAAGAAATTCTGCATCGAGCCGACAGTCTTCTTCCCATACAACTCCTGCTCTTATGCTAGGGGACTTCAAAATCCATACTAATGCTCCCTTAACCTCTCTAATCTCTCAATTCATTCCTCAATTTCCATAAATCCCATGCCCTGCTCCTTCATTCTACCTTAACCATACATAGGGTTGGTTTGCTATACCCTGGATCTTACCATTCCCCTCATTTCTTCCATTTCCTTAATTTAAAACTCTGAAGTTCCCTTTTCTGACCATAACCTCTTATCTTTCCATCTCTCTTTTCCATCTCACCCTCCCTCCCAGACCTATTTACCACCTTTATCATGACCTCCAATCCCTCCACCTGACAATATTTTCTCAGGTCATTATTCTTGCTCAGACTTTAGTTTCCAAGATTTCCAATCTCAACTCTGTAGTTAATGAATTCAACTCTATACTAACTCCTATTCTCAAGTTCCTCACTCCCTTTCACCATTCATCCTTGCCAAACCTTAGCCCTGGATAACTCCCACTATGTGCTTCTACCACTCCTACTCATATAATGAACGACAAATGAAAGGAAGTCACTTAATCATTAGGACTAGTTACATAATAAATTCACTTTATCCAACTTCAACCAGGCCCTCGCTTCAAGAAAACAATTCTTTTATTTCTCTCTAATTGATTCCCTATCTTATTCCCCATGGAAATTATTCCAAACCTATTTTCCCTCCCCAAGCTTCCCATATTTCTCCCTCCCTCTTCTCTCAACTGAGAACTTTGACTCAAGAGACCTTAAGGCAGCTAGGTGGTATGATGGATAGAACACTGGACCTCAAGTCAAGAAGATCAAGTTTCAATTCAGCCTCAGACATTTACTAGCTACGTGATCTTGAGCAAGTCACTACACCTCTGTCAGACTCACTTTCATCATCTGTAAAATAGGGATGATAACTGCACCTACCTCAGTGTTTTTGTAAGAACAGCACAAAATAAGACTTATTAAGTGTTTTGCAAACCTCAAATAACTATATAAATATGAGCTATTGATCTTACTTTACTGGGAAAAAAAAATTGAGATCATTTGGCATGAGCTTCAGTTCTCCCCTTGTCTTCATCTCAAAATCGCTTGGCATTATCACCTATTTACCCCTCCTTTCCCCTAGTTTCTCCTCCTACCTGTTTAATTGTTTCTTCTCAGTCTCCTTTGCTGGCTCAGCATCTGTATCATTTTATCACTCCTTCTAAATATAGGTTTCCTCAAAGGTCCTGTCCTGTCCTCTCATTTCTTTTTGTATTTTCTCTGTCTTAATAAGCAAATTGGATCCCATGGATCTAATTATTATCAGTCTGCAGATGAATCACAGATCTATATGCTCTGTCCCAGAACTTAAGTGCCTCATTATCAATTGCTTATTGGACATTTCAAAATGGATGTCCCATAAGCATCTGAAACTCATGTCCAAAACAAAACTCATTATTTTCCCCCAAAAAAAGCCACCTTTCTTCCAAGTTTCCCCATTTCTGGCTTTGGAATCACCATTATTCTAATCTTCCAGTTTGTGTTATCCTCGACTCCTCATCTTCCTCCCCACCACAAATACAATTAATTGACAAATCTTGCTATTTCTAGCTCCACGGCATTTATCACATCAAACCCTTTCTCTTTGCTCATATAGTCACATCATAGTTCAATTTTTATCAGCTCTCCCCTAGATTATTGCAACGGCCTCTGAACTGGAATCCCTGTCCCAATTCCCTCTCCCTTTCATTCCATCCTCACTTTTGCCTCATAGAATTCCTCTCTTCCTTCAAAACATAGGTAGACTTTTTCTGATCCCTCTATTTGCTAGTGTCCCACCTTCCAGATAGTCTTAATACTTAACTACTCTGTATTTATTTTTATTTTTATACATGTATTTGTTGTCTTCTCCATTAGAATGAAAGTATGGAAAGTAGAAGTTGTTTCATTCTTTGTGTTTATATTCCTACCACCTAGCTCAAAATAGGTGCTTAATAAGCGTTGCTGATTAATTGCATTAGGAAACAGATGGATGATTGGGTGCTAGTTTGGTATCCCCAAGGTATTAAAATAATAAAGAGGAAAGTCTCAAGTTCATTGGGTAGCTCCTGTATGGGGAAATGATGGAAACAAATGGAAGATGACAAACTACAGAGAGGTTTGTTTGTCCCTGCCTCAGTGGTGGGAATACACAAATTTATAAAATCACAGATATGTCAGTGTATCAATCCATCAAGGTAAGCTATTCTAATGTTTGACATGATTGCACATGTATAATTTATATCAGATTGCTTACCATCTTGGGGGGGGGGGAGGAAGGGAACTAGGGATAGAATCTGGAACTCAATACTTTTTTAAAAAAATATTTAAAATGGGGGCAGCTAGGTGGCGAAGTGGATAGAGCTCTGGCCTTGGAGTCAGGAGGACCTGAATTCAAATCCAGTCTCAAACACATAATACTACCTGTGTGACCCTGGGCAAGTCACTTAACTCCAATTGCCTCACCAAAAAAAGCAAAAACAAACAAAAAAAAATGTTTAAAATATTTTTACATGTAATTGGGGGAAAATAAAATATTATGTTTTTTTAAAGGTAAGCTATCCTACTCAAGCTCTCAGTGAAAAATCTGAATGAATAATTAAAATTTGGTAGCTCCTGAAACCACTTGAATATAAAATGATGCTTCTGCCACTGAATCTGAATGTTGTACTCACTATTTTGCCTTTTTAAATTTCTTCGAAGCTCAGGATGAATTATTTTAGTACCACCAGGGATTCCTTTAAATGTTTGCATATTCTAATTTGCAAGGCTTGGAAAAACTCAGTAGAAAGATTTGAAATTAGAGGACCTGGGTTATAGTGTTAGCTTGACTTACTACCCTGGTTAATAACACATGGACCTCTCTCCAGATTCTGTTTTCTCGTCTATAAAATTAGGAAGTTGGAATAGATGACCTCTATGTTGCCTTCTAGTTCTAAATTGATCGCCCTATGATTCTATAACTACATTTCTCTATCTGTTTTTCCTTCTAGGGATGTACAAGAATTAGCTCTCAAAGGCATTCTGGGAGGCTTCTAAATACATGTTCCATTAGCAGCCCAAGCACAAATAGTCAAACACATGTGGCTATTGCACCCAGGCTTCACTCTTAGCTGGAATTTTAATATTGCACGAGAATGTCGTCTTTTGGGAGAATAAAAACAAAGGAAAGCAATGTAACTGATAGATAGGTTTTAAAAAAAAAAGTTCCACTATAAAACAGGGGAAAATGATAAAATGAATAACATTTTCCAGTCCTATTATCAAAGGCATGTGGTAGGTATTTCATTCCCCTTGGAACCATCTGTATAATCTCTGGAAAACTAGCTTGTTTTTCCCATCACCTGATGTTCTAATTGCCACATCCATCTTTAGTTCGGGTAACTACACATGTGAGTATCAAACTGACACCTCTGTTTAGAAATATAGGAGATTTTGCTGACTACTGAGGGTGAAAAGGGAAAGAAGAGCAGAGGATATATTATAGAAAAGGCCCTTAGACTATGAGCTCCATTATATCATGATAATTACCATATCCATGATAATTACACCTAATGCTACAATTCTAGCATCTCAGGAGCCCCTCAGGTACTTTAACTTCCTGGGCAGTAATAATAGAAAAGAACAATATTCCAAAAGCACCAATAATTAAATTACATCACAGGGAAAACCATCCAGTCATTTCTCTAGTATTTGTGAAAAGAAAAGATAGCTTGGGGCCTTCAGTAGAGGCCCTATTGCACCTCTTCATTCAGATTGAAGCCACTGGAGGGTTTTGAACAGAGAAATGATATTGTATCAAGATGATAAAGTCATTGATATGATAGACTGATTGGAAAGGGAAGTGACTAGAGGCAAGGAGAATAGTTGGGAGTCTATTACGGTAGTCTAGGCTGGAGAATAGAAGAAGGGATGGATGTGAGAAATATTACAAAGATATTATAGAAGCAACAGAAACTGGCAACTGATGGAATGTTGAAGGTGTGGGAGAATATGTTAGAGGACAAAGCTTTAGGAAATACTCTCTTGTCTAGGGAGGAAGGTGAGGAACATGCAAAGCAAAGAGAAAAAGTAGTCAAAAGGAACAGTGCCATGGAAGCCAAAGGAAGGGGACTATCAAAATGGAGGAGGGTGATAGACGTATCATATGCTACAGAAACAGGAAGGAAGATGAGGACTGATCTTCCATGTCCCTACTAGAATTAACTTTGTAAGGTATCTCTTTCATCATCATTTTTATCATAATCTATCTCTATCTCGAGGGCAGGAAATTTCATGTTTGTCTTTGTATAGAGAGGACCAATGTTCACAAACTCATTGATTTGTGTTCACAAACTTCCAATGCCTCATCATTGCCAAAAGGCTTATGACTCAACAGCTTATCCTAGAATTTAGTGATCTCCCAAATCTGACTCCATCCTACTGAGTCAACCTTATTTTCCGATACCACAGAATAAGGTTAAACTTGCAACCTGAATACACTATGATGATTCCCAACCTCTTGACTGTCCTTATGAAATAAAGAGAGAGAGAGAGAGAGAGAGAGAGAGTGTGTGTGTGTGTGTGTGTGTGCGTGTGTGTGTGTGTAGGGTGGTCACATGATTGCCACAAGGAATAACCAATAGGTAGCCTCTATGTTCTCCATTCCATGGCAAGAGAGCTAGAGGAAGGACCCCAACACGTTGGACAGACTCTCTGTTGTGATTTTATGGGAAAACATGAACAAGAGTCACACTGGATTGCCAGGCATGAATGGGTTGCAATCTGCATCATCAGAAGAAATAACCACATCAATGAGATCACCAATTCATGGGAGTATTGGCATCTTAGCATTCAGATCATCCTTGACTTTCTTCTTCTATACCTACACATTTGAATCCTTTATATCATCCCAAGCTCAGTCAAATCTCACCTCCTCATGAAGTTTCCTTCAGGTTTTGCCAATACCACAGCTCTCTTTCTGTCTCTGTCCATGTCTCTTTCTTTCACTCTTCCCTTTGCTTTCCCATAGCATCTATTTATAATATTCATAACAAACATTTTGGCATTTAATTTTTTTTTCCTATAATGGTTTATATTGTCTTCTAATTGTACCCTGGAGCATTCAGCTCCATGATGAAACTGTAAACTCCTTGAAGGCAGGAACTTTGTTTTAAACCTTTTCTTCTTTTTATACTCAACGGAGCACGGTGCTAAGTCCATGGTTGCAAATTCAATTGATTCTTACTCACTAGCATCTATAATGTAAGAATTGAGCTCTAGAAAAAATTAGAAAAATCAGTTGCTGAAAGTAACATTTTAACCACATTATGATTCAAAAAGCTGTAGAAATTACATAAAAGTTCAAGTTGTACTCACAGCAGAAAATTACTATTTCTCACCTGCCTAATGCATTTGACTTTCCCACTGAGATTTCCCCCTAAAAAACATGCAAACTGTAGCTTCATTGTTAATTATGCCCTAATGGTCTAAGATTGGTCTAATCTCTCTCCCTACTTTGTGTATCTCATTGTCTGTAAATTTCCATATAATCACAGAATGCTATAGCTGGAAGGCGCCATAGAGATCCCCCAGTCCAGCCTCTTGGTTTATAGATGAGAAAAGTGAGGCTCAGGTTTGAATTAAATAGTTTACAAAATGGATGTTCAGAAGCAGTTAGAGCCAGGAGATATGTCACATCAATTAATCAAATATAGAATCCCCAGTGTCTTTGTCAATAATTGAGCTCACAAAAGTTTGGGAGTCATTTGCATAAAAATGGGGAGCTGATGAGATGACCCAGAGACAGGGAATGTAGCAAAAGAAAAGAGCGAAGACAGAGCCATGGGAGATCCTTTCACTGCCAAATCAAGAGAACTAGGATTGGAAGATGAACGGAGATTGGTTCTGTCTTCACAATCTGTCAAGGCAATTACTGTCTGCCAGAAGATCCTTCTCAGGAACCTGTGGGACTCCCAGAGAGTCTAATAGAAGACATTTTTCCATAAGGAGTCTCTGCTTCCAAAACTAGCTTCCTTCTTCTCCTTTGCCACTCACTGAAGTCTATGTTAGTGGAGCTTCATACCAAAAGTATGATTTTAACTAGCATTATTAACCATGGTTTATTACCCTTAAGATTTTTATCATGAGGCAGATCAGTTGCAAAATTGATTTAAATTGTATTTTTAAATAGGTGTTCAATGGCAATAGAACAAGGAGATGTGTTTTTAATAGCTCAAATGAAGAATCCCATATTTTTGGGCATTACTATCACCCGAGATGATATTGTTAAATCTTTTTGGTTTTTTGCACTCAAATTCCCAAATTTGTTGAAGTCACTACCCCATGAAATAACTGTACTTCACCCCAAATTCCTACTCTGATCACCAGTCATCAAGTAATAAGTGTAAGTGTTTGAGCAAATTAACTGCTTTATTAAGCTAAGTGGTGCAGTGCAATAGAATACCAGGCCTGGAGTCAAGAAGACTCACTCAAATCTAGCCTCAGACATTTGCTGACTGTGTGACCCTGGGCAAGTCATTAAACCCTGTTTGCCTCAGTTTCCTCATCTGTAAAATGAACTGGATAAGGAAATAGCAACCCACTCTAGTATCTTTGGCAAGAAAACCCAAATGGGATCACAAAGAGCTAGATACAAATGAAATGAGTGAACAATAATTACCCAAAATATTATTATTAAACCTTTTTCTTTTGCAACCAAATTTACAAATTTGGTGAAGTTATTACCCTATGAAATAACTGTACTTCACCCTAAATTCCAATTCTGATCACCAGTTGTCAAGTAATATTTGTATACATCTGAGCAAATTACTGCTTTATTAAGCAGTGCTATAGTATCTGGATGAATGGTATAATGTAAAGAGCACTAGACTTGATGCTAGGAAACATGGGGTCAAGTTCCAGTTTCTCTACTAATCTAATCCTGCAATTCTGAGCAAGTCGATTAAATTTTCTGAGTCTGGGTTTTCTCATTTGTAAAATGCTAGATGACTCAATAGATAGAGCTCTGGGCCTACAGTCAGGAAGACTCATCTTCCTGAGTTCAAATCCTGCCTCAGACACTTAGTAGCTATGTGACCCTGGCCAAGTCACCTAACCCTATTTGCATCAATTTCCTCATCTTTAAAATGAGCTGGATAGAGCACCAGCCCTGAAGTCAGGAGGACCTGAGTTCAAATCCAGCCTCAGACCAAACATATGTCACTAACTAGCTGTGTGACCCTGGGCAAGTCACTTAACCCCAATTGCCTTAAAAAAAGAAAAAAGAAAAAAAAGAGATAAATAAAATGAGCTGGAGGACATAGCCAATCACTCTAGTATTTTTGCAGAAAGGAAGGAAGGAAGGAAGAAAAGAATGGAAAAAAAAGAAAAAAAACCAAATGGGGTCATGAAGAGTTGGACATAACTGAAAAACAAATGAACAACAATAAATTACAATAATGATATATGCATCACTTATCTCACAGGTCTATGTGAAGAAAGTCCTTTAAAATTTCAAAGTGCTATGGAAATATTTTTCCTTTAAAAATCTTCCTATCCTGTTTTTCCTATATCTGTTATTATCATCATTCTCTAATACTCCAGGATTGAAAAGAGGTTCACAGATTTTGAGTGGCAAGGGATATTAGAAGTAATCTGGTTCAACCCCTTCATTTCATATAAGAAAACCGAGGCCCAGAAATGTCTGACAACTTGCCCACAGTCACAACAATATTAAGTGAAAGGGTTCAAGATCTGAACACAGAGCCCTATGACTCCAAATTCAATATTCTTTCCTCTGCACCTTATATCCATCACCTCTGACTGCTTTTTTTACTTCACATCCCACATCCAAGCAATCCCCAGGACTTATTGATTCTTCCTTCCAAATGCAGCTCACATCTGTCCCTTCTTTTCCATCCCCACTGTTGACCTGTTACTTCAGGGTCTCCTTCAAGACCCTGATGTTGGGAAAGATTGAAGGCAAAAGGAAAAGGGGAATGGCAGAGGATGAGATGGATAGATAGCATCATGGAAGCGATGAACATCAGGTTGGACAAACTTCAAGGGACAGTGGAGGACAGAAGGGCCTGGCATGCTATAGTCCATGAAGTCATGAAGAGTCAGACACGGATGAACCACTGAACAACAGCAATAATATCTCTGACCTGAACTTTCAAAGTAGTTTCCTAACCAGCCTCCCCACCTACAGTCTTTCAATTTATTCTATACATCATTGCCAGAATAATTTTGCTACAGCACAGATCCAGTCATGCCATTCTCCTCCATTGCCAACCAAATAAAGGCCATCTTCCCGCCAAACTATCTTTCAGTCTTATCTCACACTAGTTTCCTTCATGCTCCAACCAAATCTACTTGTGATTTCCCAAATGTGCTTTGTGTTTTCCCATAATCATGGATGGGCGTGAAATTCCTTTCTTCCCACTTTTGCTATCAAAATCCTACCCATCCTTCAAAGCCCAACTCAAAGGCCACCTCTTTCACAAAACCTCTTGATCATTCCATTGGAATAATTTCTATATAGGGATGTTTTAAGTGTTTTAAGATTTTAAGTGTTGGAACTTGAATGGCTATAAATATGAAGGATTGGTTTTTTTTTAAACAGCACCTGACAGAACTATTTCTTCTCCCTTTTTCTGACTTCTGAGTCACTGCTAACCCACTGTAGAAACCTGTAAATGAATGTGTACAACCATGAAAAATGATGTATAGATATTAATTAAAGAGTGTGGAATGAGTAGAGAAGTGAAATCAGGACTATTTGTCCTTTTTTAACAAGAGGTCTTCCATGCCTAAAACCTAATAATTAATAGTAATAATAATAGCTAGCTTTTACATAGTGCTTTCAGATTTGCAAAGCACTTTACATGTTATCTCAATTGCTCCTCACAACAGCTTTATGAAATAGGTGCTATGATTATCCCCATTTTGTTGTTGTTATTCAGTTATTTCCATCATGTCTGACCCTCCATGACCCCATTTGGGGTTGTCTTGGCAAAGATGTCAGAGTGGTTTGCCATTTCCTTCTCCAGGGGATCCATTTTGTCAGGAACTCAGAGGTTAAATGACTTGCCCACAGTCACACAGCTAAGAGGTGTCTGAAGCTAGATTTGAACTCAGGTCTTCCTGACTCCAGTCCCAGTTATCCCCATTTCACAGATAAAGAAACAAGTTAAGAGGTTAAGTGACTTGCCCACAGTCACACAGGTACTAAGTATCTAACACAGAATGTGAACTCAAGTCTTTCTGACTCCAAGTCCATTCTTCTATCCATTGTGCCTACCTAGCTCATGTTCCTATAGATTTCTTTTTAAAGATTTATGAAATTTTTCCTCAAATCAATCCTACATCCATAAGTATTATCATCCTCATTTGACAGACAAGGAAACTTAGACAATATGGTATATGATGTCATAAATTCCACTGTCTAAATTTCCTTACTTGTCAAAAGGAAATGATAACACTGTGGGATTGGATTTGGGATTAGGACACGTGGATCATATCCTTGTATCCTGTCTCTGAAGTCTACTAGCTATCTGGTCATAAGCAAGTTATTTCACTTATCTGAAACTCATATATAAAGTAGGTATGAAAACATTTCCTCATATATAAAATGGGTATGAAAATATTTATAATAACCTACCTTATAGATCAGTTGTGAGGCAAGCATCTTGTAAACCTTAAAATGTTACACATAAGTGTGAGTTGTAATTTTTATTATTCGGCTCAAAGAGATTAAGTAATTTACCAATGGTCACATTGCAGAATCAGGTCACAAATTCATATTTTTTCCATCCTAAGCCCAATTACTCTTTCTGCCCACAATGGCATGTGTTTCAGGTCTTGGGGAAGACCAGTGGGGAGCTATCTTTGAGCAGAAAAGGTATTCTGCGTTCCTCAAAGCATACCAGGAAGCAACATCCTATTTTGCCTATGCCTAAAACCTGTCTAGCCATCAACCAAATATTATAAATAGCATAGAGGGTGGGGGTGGGAATCCAGTATGCCAGAAGAATGAAGAAACCATAGCAAAATTTTCTGTAGCACTATCTTCTTAAATGTTCACACCCTGAGGTAGAGGATCACACTTTTTGCTTTTGTTTTCTTCTGGTTGTACTGGAAGGTCAGTTGACAGTTCCACCAGAATCATGACTTGGACAAGATAACTGGAGCTTTGCCTAAGGGACTGAATTTTATTGAGGGCCAAATATAGAGGGTGCAGACAACACTTTCTGTCCATTAGTAGTACAACAGAATATAACATCTGATTAGCAGGAATAATTAGGTAAATGAATAATCTATCAGATGACAAGCCGGAGTAACCCTGACTTGGGGTGCTTGGGCACCCCACCATGATGTAGCAGTCTCCTCAGCAGCGGCATGGCTTCATAATGGTGTCATAGGGTCTCTGTCTACCCCCTACAAGGCAATGATCTCTTCTCCCCTCCCCCTAAACCAAAGGTGAACTTTGTATCACTTGTCCAGGGCCTGATTTGTGTCATTTGAATTGGGTGCAAAAATTCCTGAATAAGCCTCTGATCCCAGCTAAACAGGATCCTATTCAACTGGAAATCAAAAAGGGAAAAATAGCCAATCAACAGCTTGTTAAATACCATACCCAAAATTTATTTTAAGAAGGTCAAAAAACAGCTTTAAACCTATCTCATTGCCCTATGCAACTCTCAAAGATGAACTACAGAGAGACAGAACTCATTATTTCCCTTCTCATGGTACCTGGAGGGTAATTTCTAAAGGCACTGAAGATGTATCATAAATAATTCAGGAAGTCCAAATTGAATTTTCAGGAAACTTGATTCCTTAATACAAATGTTCCTTCCACACTACAATGGAAAACTGGAGTTTTTAACTGGCCCACCCCTATCCCCAGTGACCTCCAGCTCTCAGGGAACCCATTTCAAACAGAACAGGACTGCCTAGGACTACTCAAAGTTTCTAGTCAGCGGTTCTCATATAATTAATTAGCTGCTCTGCAATCAACTGAATTTATTTTGAAGGCTCTTGCTAGGAAATCAGGATTAACACAAGTGGGCAGGAGTGTATGTCCACTTAATTTACACCTCAAACGGCCCAAGGTCAGAGAACTGTAGCATAATTTGAAAGAGCTTTACTTTCCAATGTTTTGAACTTGGGTTTGCTTTTTTGCTTTTTAGTTTTTTGTTGTCATAAGGTTGTTTTAGTAGTTCCTACTGCTTGTAGCTGCTTCCTTCTGTTATACTTTAACCCTTTAGGGAGCCATGATTTACTCTCTATAGTTATTTCCTCTAACCATGTAGATTCTTGTGAACCCTCTACACTCGGGTAATAAATAATAATAGTTAACATTTATATAGCATCTACTCTGTGCCAGGCACTGTGCTAAGTGCTTTACAAATACTATTTCATTTGATCCCTACAATATCCCTGGGAGGTAGGTGCTATTATTATTATCCTCATTTTGCAGATGAGAAAACTGAGGCAAAGAAAAGTTAAGTGACTTGCCCAGGATCCTAGAACTAGTACGTGTCTGAGGCTGGATTTGAACTCAGGTCTTCCTGATTGGTAACTCTCCACTTTCCATCAGCAGTTCTGCTTGGTTTGGACTCCTTAGGACATCATGCCCCTCCCAGGATAAGCTGATCACCTGAAATCTCAGAGACTGACTGACCTAACTGAGTTTTATATACTTAACATCTTCTCAAATTCAGTGGTCTCTCCCCTTTGATTGGAGGGCTGGAGAGTGAAACACTGAAGTCATCCAAAAGCCTTTCTTCA
>NW_020954592.1:7471362-7490846 GCF_900497805.2 Vombatus ursinus | reverse complement strand
ATTGTAAGCTCCTTGAAGGCAGCTTTATTTTTCTTATTTGTATCCCCGTTGCTTATAATAGTGATTAGTACATAGGAGGCACTTCATTCATTCATTAAACATCTATTAAACATTGGACACAACTGAAACCACTGAGCAACAACAACAAAAAGCACCTACTATGTGTCAGGTATGATGTTAAGCAGTAGGAATATAAAAAGAGGCAAAAGTCAGTTCCTGCCCTAAAGGAGCTTACAATGTAATAGAGGAGGCAACATGCAAACAAATACATACAAAGTAAGCTATTTATAGGCATTTAATAAATTGAATTAAATGCAGGTGCAGATCTCTATCTATTAAACCACCCAGCAGCACCACGGTAGGCCATTTTGATGAGTTGTTGTAACCAAGACTTACACAGGTCATCAGAGCCATATTCCAGCTTACACTCCTGTTAGTCTTCAAGAGCCCAGGGTCATCACATCTGTTGGGGAATGGTTAAAATGGTTATAATAAAATAGGAGTGTACAGTAAATAATAATAATAATAATGATGAAGAACATGAGGAATTCAGAGAACATGGAGGTACTTGTATGAACTGATGAAGGCAGCCAATGAAATAAGTGCTTACTGCTGGAGATACAAATACAAGCAAAAAGAAAGACACTCTCTGCCCTCAGGGATGTAACAAGAGAAGATAACACCCAAAAGGGAGCTGAAAAGAGGTGAAGGTACCTAGTTCCAGGCATGGTGGTTAAGTCTGGAAAGTCATGTTGGTTGGCCCCAAACCCTCCACAAAATGGAGGCCCCAAAGAGGAGTTCACCAATGAGAGAAGAGGGCTGACCCAACAAAGAAATGTTTCAAGGTAAAATGGAGTCAGGGACTGATGGATGTTCCAGCATGAGACTAAAGCTAAGGCATGTTACTGAACTCTGAAAAGTCAGAACCTAAGTGAAATAAGCCAATCCAAAAGGACAGCATACATAATGACTACAACAATGGACCAGCAGTCCAGGAGAATAGATAATGAAACCAGCCTTCCTTTCCATACAAAGGAATAGAAAGTGCAAGGGGACTAGAGGATCAAAAGAGACAAGTGTTATCTGAGGTGACAGGAATTTTGGTTAATTGTTTTTCTTTGTTACAAGGCCAGTTTCAATTGAAGGTGGAGAGGCTGGGAGGAGACTATATCTAGAAATGACTTTAATGTTAAAACAAAAGGCGCTGATAAAATTTCTAACAAAAAAAGAAACCAAGGTCACCTCCACTGTTAGAGGAAACATCAGGGTAGGACTTTAGTAGAAAACACTGCTGTTATTCTGGGGTTAAAACATTACAAGCGCATTGCCTCTCTCCTCTCCCTAAAATGTAGGCTCCTCAAGCACAGAGGTCATGTTTAAACCTATCTGTACCCTAGAACTCTGCACAGTTTCACGTACACTATGTCCTTTGATTTTTTAAGCACGTAGAAAAGAAATTGCTATCTGCATTTTAAATTGTGCCAAGATTAAACTTTCTCTTTATTTTTAATTAATTTTAAGTTTGTTTTCAATTAATTTATTACTAATAATTAAAATATTAAATAAAAGTATTAAAATAATTAATAATCAATTTAGTTTATTTTCAATTAATCAATACAGGCTTACTGAATATTTGCTATATTCATAGCACTGGGCTAGGTGTTAGAAGGGATATGAAAGTGTAAGACTTAACTAGCCTGCCTTTAAGAAGCTGATGGTCTAGTGTATAAGAAATAAGTAATATGCTTAATGCAATGATGCACAAAAAAAAGTTCAGAGAAGTGATTGCAATACATTTGAGAACTTTTATGTATTTAATGCTTTTCCCTACAATAACTCTGTGAAGTAGGTATTGTTATTAAGTCATTTTTGACTCTTTGTGACCCTATTTGGGGTTTTCTTGGCAAAGATACTGGAGTGGTTTTGATGAGGATGAGAGCTAGACCCCAAAAAGGAAAAAACCTGGACTTTCCCACATGGCCAAATCTCTGGCATTCCCCTGAGGCTATAATCCTATCAACTGGCCTTTCTTTGCGGCTACACCCAATCTCCCAATTCTGTTACCCCTAACCTAGCCTAGACCTCCCTATGTCCCTGTCCACTTCCCACCCTTAATCCTATCTAGGCTCCATTCTCCCTTGGCCACTCCTGGAGTTCTATTACCTCATAGACTACTTGGCCACTCCTAGATCCCTCCCATAGTCTTTCTGTATATAAGGTCTATCTTGTCTCTATTAAGATGCTCTTATTCTTATAATCTAGCCACTGCTCAGATTTTTTCAATCTAGCCAATAGCTCACAGATGCTCAGATTCCTTAAGAGTCCGGCTAATATGGCAGGTCTTTAATAAACCTTGTTTTTGGCTGAAAGAAGGTGTGGGTCAAATTCTTTCAGGCAGGACCCATGTGTCATGATTTTGGGATTCCAGTACCTCTAACCTCTAGATATCATCAGTTTGTCATTTCCTTCTCCAGCTCATTCTACAGATGAGGAAACTGAGGCAAACAGTATTAAGTGACTTGCCCAGGGTCACACAATTAGTAAGTGTCTGAGGCTGGATGTGAATCCAGGAAGATGAGTCTTCCCAGGCCTGGTGCTCTATCCACTGTGCCACCTAACTGCCCCTGTAGCTATAAATATCATAGTGGGTAGTGGGTAGTACAAATATTATTGGCTCTACTTTATCAGTGAGGAACATGAGGCTCAGATAGCTTACCTGACTTGTCACATCACACAGTTAGTATCAGAGCTAGGATTTAAATCCACCCATCTCCTGGATTTAGCACAAGACCAGTCTACTGCGAGTAAGCACAGGAAGCTTCATGAAGTGGGTAGCATTTCAAGTGGGCCTTGGATGATGAATAGATCTGGATACAAGCTGGGAGTGAGTTAAGTGGAAATGAGTATTGTGAATGGAGGAAAAAAGAAGACTGGCCTGAATGAAAAGAAGGGTGTACACAGAAAAAGAATGAGAAATAAAATTAGATAGCTAGAGTGGGACTACCATATTTTGTACCTCATAAACAGCAAATGCTTGTTAAAATCAATTAAGCAGAATTGAATTATGAAGGGTTATAAAAATCATTCTAGAAATTCATAGTTAAACAGTACAGCAATAAAGTCATACAGGTTTTTAATCACGTGAGTGACAATTCCAAGCATGGTAACCCAGGAATTGATAACTCCAGATCCAGGCATTGTAATATAGTAGAAAGGGAAACGAATTTGGAGAGAGATGACTAGGGCAGCAAAGTGGTGGAGTGGATAGAAGAGTCAGGCTGGGAGTCAGGAAGATTCATCTTCTTAAGTTCACATCTGGCCCCAGACACTTACTGGCTTTGTGTGACCCTGGGCAAGTCATTTAACCTTGTTTGCCTCAGTTCCTCATATGTAAAATGAGCTGGAAAAGGAAATGGCAAACCATTCCAGTATCTTTGCCAAGAAAACCCCAAATAGGGTCACAAAGAGTTGAATGTAACTGAAAAATGACTCAACAACAACAAAAGACTAAGGTTCTAATTCTGACTCTGCTACTTAGTACTAATGAGATCAAAGGTAAGTCACTCAACCTCCCCAGGGCCCTGTATCTTCAACCATAAAAGGAAAGGATTGGCTAAGTGGTCTTAAGGTTCACTTCCAGTTCAAAGTTCTATGAAATACCAAATTAGGAGGATTTCTCTGACAGTGATATGTGGTATTAATTAGAGGGAGAGAGCTGGGAGGCTCCTGCAATAATTCCAGAGGGAGATAATACATCTGCACTAGGGTGATAGGTGAGGAGGAACCTAAAGAAAAATATTGTGAAGGGTATTTCAAGGAGAAATTCCATGGGATTTGTAGATTGGTTGATTGTGAGGTCCGAGGGAGAAGAAGCCTGGGAGACTGGAAGAACAGTAACATCGAACAGAAGTGGAATGGATGGAAAGAGGAACAAAGATTTTATGCTTTGGGGAAGATGATGAATTCAATTTGAATTTAAAGTGATAGTGGAATATATTTATTTGTTTTGTATGACTAAATGTATGTATTATGAGAAAGAACTTCTCTCTGGTAGGGAGTGGGTAATTATAGATACAAAAAAGGAAAAAGAAAAAACACCAATAAAGTGCTGAACATGAACAGGAAAAAAACAAACAAACAAAAAAGATTCAAAAAGGGATCTAAAAGGGGCAATTGTGTTACTATTATATTAAAGTTAATATACACTATTTAAAAACAAGTTGCATGTAACAAATTCATCTTCCTTTTTGTTGAAATGTCTATGGATGATTAAATTCATGACAAAAGTGTTAAATATAAAATAAAAAGTGATGATAGAAAATCCAAGTTTAGATAGCATGGCACTAGAGAAGTAGACTTTAGAGTACCATTCATAGAGATCATGGTGGAAGGTGTGTGAATAGGCATGTAGAAACATAAACAGAGAGAGAGACAGCAGATCTCAGAGTATAAATACTACTTTCCTCTCTGAAACTCATCAGTCTTGTTTTCTAATCCAGGGTTTAGTGGGTCAGCTAGTTTAGTCTATGTAGAAATCAATAATCAGCCTAATCAATAATAAGCTTGTTTGTTTCCCTTAAGCTAACATAAAATGACACTTAAAAAAATATACAGAAAGAAGTAAATAGTTAGCTTTAGGTCAACCAGGAAAAGCTTTCAAGGATGTTTGAGTGAAAAGTTTAATATGGACATTAATTTAGTCCCAGATCATATTGGTCAATACACCAATGATTCCTTTTTGAATTAACAATTGCCTGGCCTCTGCCATGTCAGGACCTGATAACTGAGTTACTACATTATATTACATTTGGTCTACTGAGATGTAATGTCTGATAGTATTTTCATAATATTTTTATTTCAGAGGATAGTAAAACACTAACACCAACGTAGGATTGTATTTAGTTTGACTGTGACCCCAGATTGGGAGGGAGGAGGGGGAAGCATTTCAGAGATGGCTTTTTCTGCTCCAGGGAAGAAAGGATGAAGGATAAAGATAATACCTTCTGTTGCTTTTCAATGACCCCCAGGGATTGTCATTGGAGTAGCATTAACAATCTCCACCATGTCTGGCCACCTTCTTTAAGCCAGATGGGGAAAGCAAATGGTATACTTAGTGCATGGGGGAGGGTACAGAATGAGAAAGACAGACCAGGATTATTTTATTAGCAGTCTCTTTTAAGTCAAACTAATAAACTCATTTGCAAATAGTCAAAAACAAAAATTTAAAAAATAAAAAATAGTGAACAACCTTTTTTTCCCTTTGTTCATCATTTTAAAAAAATGCTTTAAAAAGATGAAGCAACATTGCCCATTTCTAACCCAGCTAGGGAGGTCGAACAATTAGGTGTCTTTGCACACTGATAGTAACTTAAGCAGCCCGGGAAGATGGCAAGAACTAATTTAGTTTTAGTGCCCTCTAAGAGGGTGATTTGCCAGATGGTCCTCTGGTGCCTTGATGAAACGAGTTGGCTCCCTGGCCCTGTTTTAATATCTAGTCACTGGAGAAAACCTTAGAATGAAAAATATAAACTGTAAAACACTTTGAGATTCCTTCCCAGGAATCATAATGGGAGTGCAGTCCATTCAAACAAGGGTCTTCCTTTAGTTCTTCTATCAGAATTTTTTTGGGGGTCAGAGAGAAAAGGGGAGGGCCAGCCTTGTGATTTCATCAGATTAGAATACAGACTATCATTGTGGAAATATCTTCCGTTGATACAGATCAGTAACATACTTTTAGAGAGTTGTCTGGAATACTGAGAATTTAAGTGACTTATACGGGTTTAGATAGCTACTATGTCCAGTTCAGGGCACATAGGTGACACAGCAGATAAGAGCGTAAGGGCTAGATTCAGTAAGACTCATCTTCCTGAGTTCAAATCCAGCCTCGGACACTTACTAGCTATGTGACCCTGGACAAATCACTCAAATCTGTTTGCCTCAGTTTCCTCATCTGTAAAATAAGCCGAAGAAGAAAATGGCAAACCACTCCAGTATCTGCTGAGAAAACCCCAAATGGGGTCACAACAAGTCGGATATGACTGAAACAATTAAACAACAACAAATATGTTAGAGGTAGCACTTAAACCCTCGAATTCCTGACTCTCAAGCCAACCCTCTCCCCACAAGCTACACTGCCTCTCTTCTTCATCAAATAAACTACAAATGAACGACTCAGTCACTAGATCTCCATCTTGATAGTGGCTACCTTTATTCATAGACATAAAAGCTATTAGAAATGGAAGGGACCTAGTCCAACCCCATGGTTTTGGTTTTTTGTTTTTTTTAATTTTTGCGACTTTAATTCTCCTTCAAGTAACAACAAGGAAAAGGGATTGGATTTGATTTTGTTTGTATAGGGAACTGTCTAGATGAGGAAACTCCTACTAACAATTCAGCTGGACATAATTCCTGAAACCTATAGCCCTAGATCAGGGGTTCTTAACCTAGAGTACATGAGTGTCATGTAAAAAAAAAATTAAGATAATTGCATTTCAATGTGATTGTTTTCCTTTGTTTTACGCATTTAAAATATCATTTTGAGAAAAGGTCCAAAGGCTCTACCAGACTGCCAAAGGGTTCATGACACAAAACGATGAAGAATTTCTTCCTTAGAGAGGTGAAATAATCTGCCCAAGGTCACATAGCAAGTATTTGTCAGATTGGAACCAGATTGCAACCTTTTTGAAGACGGCTCTCTCCATCTACTATGCTATATTGCCCCCCTGAAACCCAACAATGTTTTAAATCTGATCTAGAATCAAAGATTATTGCTTTTCAGTTGTGGCTGACTCTTCATGACTCCATTTGGGGTTTTCTTGACAGATACTAGAGTAGTTTGCCATTTCCTTTTCAAGCTTATTTTGCAGATGAGAAAACTGAGGCAAACAGGGTGAAGTGACTTCAGGGTCACACAGCTGGTGTCTAAGGCCAGATCTGAACTCAGATTTTCCTGACTCCAGCCTCAGTACTCTATCCACTGTATCACCTAGATGCCCAATGGACTTAATACAGATTTAATAAAGAATTTACTGGATTTAATACAGATATTCAATTTACTTTAGCCCTCCTGCAGTTTAGAACTCCCCAAGTCAAGGGGATCTACCTATCTCAGCCACCCCCCCAAGGAGCGGAGATGCTAGGTGAGAGCCATCAGACATGGGAACACAATAGGATTTCCAAGGAAGCTTTGAGCAAAATGAAAGGAACAAAAAGAAGTTACTTTGTCCAAAAGAAAACCACTTTGGGTTTTAGAAAAGAAAGTGAAATAACATACAATGACTCCCTTATCTGTCAGTGTGGCAGAGCTTATTGAAGCTCTTTGTTGACAATGAAAGGACCACCCTGGCTGGAAGTTTTTAAAGAATGAAGGGATTTTGTTCCAAGAACCGGTTCCTAATCATACTCAATTTTCTTTCAGTGGCAATCATCTCTCTGAACATCACATTCTCTGTTGAGCTGCAAAAATAAAAAATAGAATAAAATAAAACTAAAAGCAGCTTTTTAGTATGAGCAGAAGGGAAAAATGGGGAGAAAAGTCAGTTGGAATATTTCCAAGTGTTTAATAAACATATGGGTTGTGTAGACATAGTATAGACCAGACCTACTTCTAGCATCACAATGTTGAAACAACATTGCTCAATGATGCATTTATGACTCTGATGCCCAAATCATCTTTGTTTATCTCTAGCCATATCATATATTACTTGGATACAAATAGTAAACATCCAAAATGGCATAATATTGAATAAAGTATGGTGTAATGGAATGATACTGGAATGAGAGTTAGATGATGCTCAGGTGGATAGAGCACTGGGTTTAGAGTCAGAAAGACTCCTCTTCCTGAGTTCACTAGATTACTTACTAGCTGTGTGACCCTAGGCAAGTCACTTCACCCTGTTTGCCTCAGTTTCCTCATCTGTAAAATTAGCTGGAGAAGGAAAAAGCAAACCATTCCAGTAGCTTTGCCAAGAAAACTCCAATGGGGTCACAAAAAGTTGGACATGACTGAAATGATTCAACAACAACTACTTAGATAGGTATATGAGTTGGTCCTTGGACTTCACCAGATTCCCTGGGTGTTCCCTGACACAAAAAAGGTTAGGAACCCTTGGACTATTGGTCAATAGGAAGGAGTGAGAAGACCTAGGTTATTATCAGCTTCTGCCACTTAGTGATACTTTGAGCAAGTTACTTATCTTCTCTGGACCTGTTTCCTCATACATAAAAAAAGACCAAGGCAGAGTAAATGAAACCAAAGACCTCTTCCAGCTTAAAATCTATGATCCTATGAGCCTGTGATCCCTTCCAGCTCTAAAATTCTACATGCTAATGGCTAATTCTGGCTAGGAATGAAGAACAACTGGAACTGGGTAACAGAGAAGACCTGTGACAAAATGCAACTACAAATCCCCTCCCTCAAGTCAATGGCTTTAATTTCTCTGCTAAATATGTTGCTCACAGAATCACAGAATGTTAGAGCTGGGGAAAACTTAAGAAATCCTCTAGGACAACTTTTTTTTCTTTAAATAATTTTTTAATTTTTAAAATTTAATTTTTAATTTTTTCATATGTGAAGTATTCATTTTTCCCTCTGCTTTCCCCTTATCTCCTTCTTGTTGCTGAGTCATTTTCGCCATGTCCAACTCTTCATGACCCCATTTGGGGTTTCCTTGGCAAAGATACAAGAGTGGTTTGCCATTTCCTTCTCCAGCTCATTTTATAGATGAGGAAACTGAGGCAAACAGGGTTAAGTGTTACACAACTAGTAAGTGTCTGAGGCTGGATTTTAACTCAGGAAGATGAGTCTTCCTGATTCCAAGCTGAATGCTCTATCCATTGTAGTACCTAACCGCTGCCCTCCCACTTTACCTCCTATAAACCCCCTTTTCCTTTAGAAGAAAAAAAGAAATGTAAAACCTTGTAACAAATATGCATAGTTAAGCAAAACAAATTCCCATACAGGTCATGTCCAAAAATGTATTTCTCATTCTGCCTATTGGAAGCCATTATTTCTCTATCAAGGAGTGGGTAGCATTTTTTAACAATAGTCCTCTGGAATTGTGGTTGATCATTGCAATGATTAGCATTCTTAAATCTTTCAAAATTGTTCATCTTTTCGTTGTTATTATAGTATAAATTATATTCTTCATTCAGTACACTTCGCTCTGCATCAGTTCATACAAGTCTTCCCAGGTTTCTCTGAAACCACCCCTTTTGTTGTTTCCCACAATTGCATTCATATACCGTAACTGGTTCAGCCATTGCCCAATGGATGGGCACCCCCTGAGTTTTCAGTTCTCTGACTCTACAAAAAAGAGCCGTCTAAAATATTTTTGTACGTGTAGGATCTTTTCCTATTTCTTTGATCTCTTTGGGGACATGAGCCAAGTAGTGGTATAGTTGGGTCAAAGGGTATTCACAGTTTAGTAGGCATAATTCAAATTGCTTTCCAGAATGACTATACTAATTCACTGCTTCAACAACAGTGCACCAATGTGCCTGTTCTCCCAAAGGCTCCCTCATGCCATCCCAAAAACCCTTTCTTTTAACAGCTGAGAAAATTGAGCCCAACCCAAGGATAATGAGGCTTGCCCAAGGTCACATTAGTAAGTAGTGAAAGGGATTTGAACCCAGGTCTTCTGATTCCAAGATCTTTGCTCTTTCCACTGTCATGCTAAGTGATCTCTCTAAGTACCCATGAATCACCTCTGTTTGAATCTGTTGCCACACAGCATCCAAAACCAACTTGAAGTTGAAAGCTTGAAAATTTCCTAGGCGAGAGGGGAAAAGAATTTCAGCTAATTTGGGGGCAAATTATTCTGTGTACTTCTTGACATTCCAAAGAGAAGGTTGTATTTTTGTGACTTGGAAACAATGAGTCCAGTGCTATTTTAAGGTTGTGACAGGATTAAACAGGAATAATTAAAATAGCAGTATTGTATTTTGTATTTCTTTTTTATCATGGCTACTTTTAGCAATTTCCCCTCTTTGACTTTACTTTTATATCCCTTGATTAGGGATTCGTACTGCACACTAATGTCCTTGAGGACTAAACACAAAGCATCATTGTATAACAGAAAGAGGGCTACCTTTAGAATCAGAAGACAGGGTGCCAACAATGCCCACTTACTAGGTGCTAGGTGACACAGTGGGAAGAATCACAGATCAGGAGTCAAGCAGACTCAAGTTCACATCCAGCCTAGGATGCTTAATAGCTGTGTGACCCTGTCCAAGTCACTTGACCTTTGTCTGCCTCAGTTTCTTCATCTGTAAAAAGAGCTGAAGAAGGAAATGGCAAACCATTCTAGGATCTTTATCAAGAAAACCCCAAATGGGGTCATGAAGAGTCAGACACCACTAAACAACCATAACCTTTGATTCTAGAGATTTAATATATCATTAGGCTTCAAGGGGACAACATAGCATAGAGTAGGGAGAGGGCAGGCTTCAAAAAGGTTCAAATCTGGTTCCAATCTGACAAATACTTCCTATGTGATCTTGGGCAGATTACTTCACCTCTCTAAGGGAGAAATATAAAATGGGGATAATAACAGCACTTACCTCCCAGGGATATTGTGAGATAAACATAAAATGAGATGATGCTTATAAAGTACTTTGTAAATCTTAAAATAATTATAATTACTTTAGCTATTATTTAGCTAGCTATTATCATTATATAGCTATGACCAGCTGTGGGAGTTTAGGCAAGTCACTTAACCTCAGTTTCCTAAATGAAAAATGGAATAAAAATATTTGTACTATTTATATTACAGGGTCATTGTGAGGATAGAATTAAATAGTGCATATTAACACTACCTAAAACCAAGCAATTATTTGCCCTTGTGTTTCTCTTTCCTTACTAGTAAATAAGAATATTCCTCCACCTCCTCCTAACCAGTAGTCAGGAAATGACAGTAGAGCATTGATACCAGAACTGATTCTCCCCTCTCTAATTCTGGAGTAGACAATAATAGAACTAACACCTACCTACCTGGGAAAATATTAACTGACTAACAAGTATATGAATTCCTGCAATGGGATCCAGGCCTGTGTTAATCAGAATAAGACAAATTGAAGAATTTCACAACCTAGACCCAGTCTTCAAGGAGCTCATGTCATCTTTCTTGACATTTCATTCACTTCATTTCATATTGCCCTTAGGGGTTCATTTTAACCAAATGTCACCTGTAAAAATGTTCACTTTGGAGAGAAGAAGAAAAGGGATATTTAAAAATGGGATTTATGGGGAGTCCCAAAAACTACCAGGGATAGCCCTGTTTGCAGGTATTTGTAGAGATATGAGGCAGGGAGGATGTTGAGAGAGCCACATAAAGGAAGTGCCAAAATCATATAACCCAAGGAGGCCAATAAGAAGGGTAAAGGTGTTTTATATGTATGTGTATGTGTACATTGTGGTTGTTGTTGTTGCTTGTCCTTTGTTCTCAAAGAGGACTATGACATCAGGAAGGTGAACATGACTGGATTTAAGTGAGGGAGGGCTGTGCAAAGTCACCAGCCTCACTTTCTCCCCCCAGAGCCATCTGGGTTCAGTGGGTGGCATATAGATCAGGACACTGGAGATGGCCCTGGATGCAGTGGGAGAACTTGGCCTTTTTAAGCTAAGGTCTTCAGGAGGCCTCAGTTCCACAGAAGCAACAGCCATTCAGTGATTAAGGCTAGGGGAAAATGAGGCAAAGAATGGCCTCTTTATCTAGTCAAAAAAAAAAAAAAAATCAAAGTGGGAGGGGAAGACCCTCAGGGTTTCTGGCCAAAATAGAAACAATTGCTATTTACGTTCAATCTGAGTCAATTAGGGTCCAAACAATGACTAAGTAGGGCTTGACCTACTTGGCCAGTCAATGATATATGTCTGTGTATGTATGTTTAGTATACATATAGAGTGTATATGTAAATGTGCATATCCATGTGTGTGTTTATGTGTATGTATACGTATATACATACATACACATGGATACATACACAGAGACACATACAATATTCATAGCAGCATTTCAAAAGGCAGCAGAAAAAAATACAAAAACCATGGAAACAAAGTAGGTGCCAATCTACTTGGAAGCTGGACAAATTCTGGTCTAGGAACATAAAGCAATATTGCAACATAAGAAACAATGGAGATGAAGATAAGTATGGTGAAACTGTGCGATTCAATATAAAATCAGCAGAAAGAAGAGAACATAGACAATGAATGTATAAACAAATGAATGTGAACATGCATGAATGAATAAGCGAGTGGGAAAAAAAGCATTTAAGTGCTTACTATGTGTCAGGCATTATGCTAGGTACAGGGGATACAAGTACAAGAGAGACAGACCTTAATCTCAAGGAATTCACACTCCCACAGAGTGGAAGACAGCACGTATAAGGAAGTGGGAGATAGAGAAGGGAGTTTTGGTCAGGGGAGCTATAGGGATGATGAGTGGAGACACCCTTTCCAAAAGCAACGATGATAGTGTTTGAATTGCTGTTGCCTGGTGAAAAGGGGTTGGGGGAGGATGGAAGAGGAAAGAAACATAGTCAGCGGCATGGCAGGAAGATGGCCAGGGTGAAGCACAGTGGGAGATCTGGGACCATCTGTCACTAATTAGGACGACACAAGGTAGAAGTTCCCAAGGCAAGTTGTGGAGGTCCTCCGGGGCACTGGAGGCAGTGGAAGGCAGTTTCAGAGGGTGCTGCAACAACAGTAGCTCCCAGGCTACTTGGTAGGATGATGATGAGAGTGAATGAGCACCAAATGTAAAGGAAACAGTACTAAATCAGAACTCAAATCAAGTCCATCATCAATCTAGAACCTAGAGGACTGATGATGAAACATACCTCCCTCTTCTCATTAGGGAGCTGGTGAACTACAGGTAATAATAATAGCCTTTATATAGCAGTTTAAGAGTTGCAAAGAGCTTTATAAATAATTTTTTTCATTTGATCCTCACAACAACTCTGGGAAATAGGTGTCATTACGGCATGTTAGACTCAAACCTAATGATCAGGAGGTCCTGAGTTCAAATCTAACCTACCTTAAACATTTACTAGCTGTGTGACCCTGAACAAGTACTTGACTGCTCTGTGCCTGTTTGCTCATCAGTAAAATGGGGATAATAACTCCCTTGTTATTGCAAAGATTATTGAGATAATATTTGTAAAATGCTTATAAATGCTATCATCATTATCATCATCATTATTGGCAGCTAGGTGGCAACTGGCTAGAGCGCCAGACCTAGAGTCAGGAAGACCTGAGTTCAAATCTGGCCTTAGATACTTACTAGCTGTGTGACCTAGGGCAAGTCACTTAACCCTGTTGGCTTCAGTTTCCTGATCTGTAAAATGAGCTGAAGAAGGAAATGACAAGTACTCCAGTATCTTTGCCAAGAAAACCCCCAAAAGAGGGTTTTGACCAAAAATGACTGAACAAATCCAAAAATTATTATTATTAGCTAAGTATTATTAAATCAGAATCCAGTTCTTCTCAATCCATCCTTTAGATTCTACTACAATTGTCCCTAAGGTTTCCCTTTGGTGTTCATTTTAATATAACCTTTTTATTTTGTCAGGACCAATAATTTTATTGCTTCAAAGAATGCCTGGGGCAGGAATTCCCTTTCTCAGTATAGACAGCTAACTGTTCTGCATGTTATACTGTTGTTTTAGACTGTTGCCTGGACACTGAGATATACAGTGAATCAGACTCATATAGCCAGTATATGTCAGAAGTAGGGTTTTAACCCACTTCTTCCTGACCCTAAGGTTAGCCCTATCCCACTACCCTAAGCTGCTTCAAAATGACTTAGAAACATTATAAGGGCAGAGAGGCAGTGCAGTGGATAGAGAGCTAAGCCTGGAATCAGGAAGACCTGAATTCAAATGTGACTTAAACACTTGCTAGCTGTATGACTCCGGTCAAGTCACTTAACCTGTCCCAGACCTCAGGTTCCTCAACTGTGAAATCAAAATAGTGACAACACCTACCTCACACGGTTGTAAGGATTTAATGAGATTATATTTGTAAAGCACATAGCACAGTGCCTGGCACATTGTAGACACTATATGCTTACTCCCTTCCCCACCCATCTCGTTCAGATATAAATTGAACCTGACAGCATTTGGGGTCTCTTCCCACTCTGAGATTCTCTGATTCTGTCTTGTTTTGGGGTGTGGATGTGGTATAGGGGGGTGTCTCTGTGTATTTGTACTTGGGGAGATGGAAGAAGCCAAGTTTGATTTATCGCAGGCTCTCGATTATCCTAGGCAATACTTGAAGAATCACAAAGAGTAGTCTTTCCCTAAAAGTGCTGTAATATTCCTTTCCCATTACCAGTTCAACTTGGACATGTACCAGGAGGAAATCTGAGGCAGGCACCCTGCAGATAGAGGAAAGTACTTTTAGCTCCTGATCATTGCTTTTAATTAAGAGTCCAGTAGGGCAATCTGCTGCTGTTCCAGGCAGATGCAGAGATTAGCCTGTTCAGAAACATGACATAATGAATACTAAACATTTACTTTTTATCAAAATGATTTTATCTATTCAGAACATTTCAGGTTTTTTTTTAAAGGCATTGAACCTCAATGGTGTACTTTCTGACTCATAAGGAAGATGTACTGTAAATATCTGTTGCTCATAATAATCCAGCACTTAGCACAGTGCCTGGAACACAGTAAGAGCTTAATAACTGCTTGTTTATGATGATAGTAACCAACAAGTATTTTTTAGTGCCTACTATGTACCAGGAACCATGCTAGGTACTGGGGATAAAAAATAGAAAAATGGAACAATTCCTGATGTCATTGAGCGTACATTCTAACAGAGAAAACAATATGCACACCTCTAAGTACTGAGTTATCACTTCCACATTGCGACTTTCCCCATCGTGGTTTCAATATATCATGGGGTAGCGCAAGAAAATAAACTAGAATTTGGGCAGGGTTTTGCAGAAGCTGTAGACAACACAGAGCCTATGACCAAATACTTAACCCAAATTTTATAAGGTGCTGTAAACACCTCATTAAAAAAAAAAAAAGAATTCAGACTTCTTTGTATGAAGGAAAGGACAAAAAATTTTACTTAGATTTTCCAGATTACAGAGACACTGTTACCCTAACCTTGGTGATGTGGAAGGAATAATTCTATGCATAATGTGTAAAAAATAAAATGATCAAGCATTAGTTCTGTAACACATCTCTAATCCCCCCCAACACTCAAGGACTCCCATTTATTATCTAATTTTATTAATCAGTATATATTAGGCATTTTTATCTTGACATTACTGTGTGGAAGGGGCAGATAGGTGGTGCAGTGGATAGAGCTCTGGCCTTGGAGTCAGGAGGACCTGAGTTCAAATCCAGCCTCAGACACTTAACACTTACTAGCTGTGTGACCCTGAGCAAGTCACTTAACCCCGATTGCCTTACCAAAAAGCAAAAACAAACAAACAAACAAAAAAAGTAATAGCAAGACATTACTGTGTGGAGTAGTGTGGGAGACCAATTTGTTTTGTAGATAGGTATATGAGGTTTGAGAAAATGGTATTAAAATATTCCTTGCCATCTCTTTCATGAGTCTGGTTTTCTGCCCTGATAAATCCACATAGGAAACCCTTCTTTAATTGCTTTAAGATTTGCAAAGCACTTTACAAATATCTCAGTTTATCCTCACAACAGCCCTGGGAGGTAGGTGCTACTGTTATCTCCATTTTAAAGATAAAGAAACTGAGGCACAGAGAGAGCTTCAATAATTTGTCCAAGGTCACCTGGTCAGTTAGTGTCTGAGGCTAGATTTGAACTCAGGGACTTTCTGACTCTAAAGCTGGCACTCTTTCCACTGTACCACCTAACTTCAATAGTTTAGCTCTAGCTATTTAATCTCTGAGCTTTCTCGTTAAATGGGGCTAAGGAGGAAAGCATCCCTGGACTATTCAAAGGAATATGCAATTTCTAGCCTACTCTTTTCCTCCTACTCTAGTTTTCATGGTCTGTCTACAGTGTCTCTTCAAGATGTATTTACTGATGGACTAGCTCAATAAACTAACCATCTAACTATCACATTGTCTTGGCACTAAGCATTGTTCATCCTTTGAGTGAAGCCCATTGGAGCAGTCTTGAAGGATGTTTCTACCTACTGTCTCCTGGAATCAATTTACAAATATATGGCTAGTTTCCTATGAGTGCATCAGTCTTTTGCCTTTCAGTTCCAAAAACCCAGGACCTATTTGGCTTAGAAAGGAGACCTCTCTTATACACATGTAGTGTTAAGATACTGGTACCTAGAACTACCTCTTTTATCTTCCCGATAGAATACATTGTTCCCTGATTATAACAAGAAGCCTATGAATATGTTTTGCTATTGAAACAATGTCATAAATGGTACTTAAGTGTCACTGAGCTAATATTGCTATGTATCATATTCACATACCAATGGATGGGTCATCTCATTAATGTGGATATCCCCTGCAACATACAAAAAGCAATCCGTCAGCCACACTTGTTGCAAAAACTTTCCTCTCCTTTTCATTTTTGTTGCATTGATTTTGTTTATACAAAAAACTTTTTAATTTTATATAATCAAAATTATCTATTTTACATTTTGTAATGCTTTCTATATTTTCTTTGGTAATTCTTCCCTTATCCATAGATATGACAAAAAAAAAAAAGCAACTATACCATGCTCTCCTAATTTGTTTATGGTATCACCCTTAACATCTTGATCATGTACCCATTTTGACTTTATCTTGGTATATGGTGTGAGATGTGGTCTATTCCTAGTTTCTACCACACTATTTTCTAGTTTTCCCAGCACTTTTCATCAAATAATGCGTTTTTGTTCCAAAAGCTTGGATCTTTGGGTCTATGATATACTAGATTACAATGGTCATTTACTAGAATGTAATGTGTATTTAATCTGTTCCACTAATCCACCACTCTATTTCTTAGCCAGTGTCAAATTGTTTTTGATAATTACTGCTTTATAAAACAGTCTGAGATCTGGTATAGCTAGGCTAATATATACATGACTTGTGCAACTATTAAACATATCTTCATACAAGTTCACCACAGAGTTGAATAGTTTCAAGTAAGGCTCACAGCCTGCCAAAAGTCCAAGTCACTTCAGAATGTCAGTTAATAGGTTTGTTCTCCTTAGGATGGCAGTTAAGTCATGAAGGAGTCATTCTCCTTAGAACGGCAATTAATTTTACAGACAAGCATTCTCTTTCCTCTAGTAAAGTCCTCCAAACTCTCTGTAATCCTGGGTCTGGGCAACCAGGAAGCTCTCCAAACAACAAAGGCAGAAAGGAGAATGGATTGTTGTTGTTCAGTCATTTTCATGTCTGACTCTTCATACCCCATTTGGAGTTTTCTTGGCAAAGATACTGGAATGGTTTGCCATTTCCTTCTCCAGCTCATCTTACAGATGAAGAAACAAGAGACAAACAGGGTTAAGTGACTTGTCCAGGGTCACATAACTGGTAAGTATTTGAGGCTGGATTTGACCTTAGGTCTTCCTGACTCTAGGCCCATACTATGCCAACTAGCTGCTCCCTAATGACTGGTATTTACCATCCACTGTACCTGAGGACAACGTACATAGAGAGTATATAGGTATATGTGTGTATGTTCACACATACATACATACATACATATCTATCCATATCTATATATCTGCATTTAATTGAAGCTGGCAGGGGAGAGGGGGAAAATAAAGTAAAAAGTGCACAGCGGAGAACAAAAGAAAACCTAGAAGAAAGCAAAGAAAAGCTGGGTAGCTTTGAAAATAAAATACAGTTTTTATTATATAGGTTTTCTTGAAATGGAATTTTTTATATTGAATCCTCTCTTATGTTCTGCTATGTACTTGAAAATATTTTTTTCTTTTCTCATTTTGTATTTAAGTTTAAAATGAATAAAAAATTTACCAAAAAAATTTTTTTTCCCTTAGCTACCACATCTGATGATCCTTCAGATCTTTTCCAGCACCAATAGCCTATGACTCTATGAATGAATCATGTTTTTAATGTACTGTTTCTTCTAAAAGCTGACAGGAATTGGGATTTTATGTTATTTATTTAATATTCTATTTAGTGCAATATTTAATAACAGACTGTAAGATCCATGAGGACAGGAAACATTCTATCTAAACTTCTCCCCCAGCACTTAGCATAGTACTCTGCACAGAGTAGGTGCTTTAATAATATTTGTTGGTTAACCACCAGATGATATCCATGAGCAGAGCAATCTGAGTTGTCAATTTTTCCTTCGGGGCTGACTGCAAATGCACAGAAAACTCATCATTTCCTTTAGTGTGGGTAGATCTTCTATAGAAAGCAAGGGCCTTGTTTTCCCTTTCCAATCATTTCACTCCCCCTCCCTTTATGGAGGCATGGCTTTCTTTTCAAGCCTTGCACAT
This sequence comes from Vombatus ursinus, assembly GCF_900497805.2. Taxonomy (NCBI): domain Eukaryota; kingdom Metazoa; phylum Chordata; class Mammalia; order Diprotodontia; family Vombatidae; genus Vombatus; species Vombatus ursinus. Next base: position 7,472,437 of record NW_020954592.1, on the reverse strand, counting down.
ACTGCACGACTGAACTATCAGGGACATAGAAAAGCCTCCCACTTGCTAGCCAAGAGTTTTTACTGGCTCATGTCTCAGAGGAATCTTGTCCCAAAGATATTCTCTCTCTCTCTCTCTTTCTCTCTCCCTCTCTCTCTCCTTGTCCTTCCCTCCCCCCCTTTCTGCCTTTGTCTTTCTGTGTGAGTGTTTCTTCCACTCTCTGTCACTCTCTCTGTTTCTCTGTCTCTCTCTAATGAAATTCCAGTTCAGTTAAATCCATAGCTCTTATATCTCCAGCCAGATTGCTCTGCCAGCTCCAACCTGGATTGTTTTTTTTAAACCTGAGTCATTAAAACCAGCCCCCTTTGAGTTTCCTCCCTTTCTTCTCAAACTCCTGCATGAATTCAAGTAGAATTGGCATAGATAGCTATCTAGTGTTAATGCAGTGCCACATCCTTAATGAAAAAAAAAAAAAACAACCTAAAAATACTGCAGAAAGAAATAACAGTTCTAAAGGGGCTAGCCTCCCAACCACTAGGGGCCAAGGGAAAAGAGGGGGAAAAACAGTGAATTTCTCTCAGTAAGAGAGACAGAAGAAGACGTAGAATAGAAAAGGGCAGGTACATGGGTCCCCATTCTCAGACGAGTACAAAGGGAATAACTGAGTCATTCTCCCCAACAAACACCTATCCATGCATGTCAGATGGGCACTAGCAGACTCCTGACCATCTTCTCCATATGGCAGTATCCCCTGCTCTTATTCTCTTCTTCATGAGGGACTACAAGCCACTCAGCTCATAGTTTAACCCACACTAGAAAAGTTCAGCATCCTAGCTTCAGCCTCTGTCATTCTCCTCTATACTTAAGGTCAAAGCCTCCTATCCTTTCGCCTTTCAGGAAGAATTTCTGTCAACTTCCCCAAAGCCAGTGGCAGACCCTGATTCCCTCTGACCTCTTGGAAGAATCATTGAAGTTGAATGAATTAATGAATGATAGAGAAAGAGAGAAAAAGGAAGGAAGGAAGCAAGGAAGGAATGAAGCAAGGAAGGAAGGAAGGAAGGAAGGAAGGAAGGAAGGAAGGAAGGAAGGAAGGAAG
>NW_020954592.1:7459176-7471352 GCF_900497805.2 Vombatus ursinus | reverse complement strand
AAGGAAGGAAGGAAGGAAGGAAGGAAGGAAGGAAGGAAGGAAGGAAGAAAAAGGCACATTGGCCAGAACTGCTCTCATAAGCCTCTCACATAGCAGTAATTAATACTTAAAAGACAGGATTTGGGATCCTTTTTGCTTTCTCATAGTATTGTTAAGGGAAAGTTTGGGGGGTTTGTTTGTTTTTTTCTTTTACTGAAGTCTCTAATAATCTTTTTATTTGAAGAAAGGGAGTTGGGGCAAGCAACCATTATCACGAACCAAAAACAAACCCTAAATTCTCCCCTGTAAATAACCTTATTTAAAATACTAACTCACCTTCTCCTAAGCAAACCCATCAATCACCACTTTAACAGAACCCAGGAGTTGTAGCTCAGGAACACGTTGACGATGATTAGACCACATGGAATCATAAGGAAGTTGGGTAATTTTAATCAAAACTAGCATTTATCATTAAGTGATGATCATGCAGCAGTAGATATAACTAAAGCCATCTATAAATTTGGTGGGAGGAAATACAGTACCTCATTTAGCAATCACACAAAACATGGAAAATGTTGCTTTTTATTTCCACCATTAGCATCTCTGGCACCCCAGAAAAACACATGTACAGCATATTTTCCAGCATTCACTCTTTGCTAACAACCGTGATTGAGCCTCACATGACTGTTTTTAAAATAAGTTATTTACATACCATAATAAAATGAAAAGAGAATGAGATCAGTTACTTTTCACAGCTATGACCAAGAGAGGTTTCTTAACCAAATAACAGGCAGTTCACAAAAGTTAAAACAGATCAGTTTTATTACGTGGAATTGAAAAGCTTTTCTGTAAACAAAATCAATACAGCAAGGATAAGAAAGGAAGGTATTGACTAGGAAAAAAATACTTACATTAAATATCACTAAATAAAAGTCTACTGACCAAGATCATAGATTTGGAGCTGTAATAATGACCAGGCCGAGGTCTAACGAAGAGTCATAGGAACACCCCTCCCTCCCTCCTTTGCAGAGGTGGAGGGTTATGGGTGTAGAACATTGCACATAATGTTGTACCTAGTTTGGTTGAACTGGTTTTTTTTTTCTTTCTTTCTTTTTATTTTTTTGGTCACATGGGATAGCTCTCTGGGTGGAAGAAGGGAGGAGGGATATACCGAGAAACAAAGTGATGTTTAAAAAAGGAGTTCCATTTAAAAAAAAAAAAAAACATTTTTAAAGAAGAAAAAAGAAAATAAATATAACTTAAACTGTTCCAGGCTTCAGTTTACATGAGCTCCTATTCCTTTAAAAAACAACAACAACAGCAACAAAAGGAGATTATACTAGCAGGACACTGAATATACATTCCTGTTGCCTGCTGGTGAGGAAAAACACTTTCATCTCACCTAAAAGGTCTTGAGCATTAATTCCCTTAAAAGGAGAAGGGTGGGGGAGGGGTGGGGACAGTTCATGTCCCCAAAAGCCATCTCTTTACTGACTAAGAGATCAGTATAATTTATCATCTAATTTCCCTAAAAGGGGGCAATCACATCAAATGAATCAGATTATTTTCTTTAATCACAGTGATTTTTTATACAAAGAGAGGCTCTTGTCTCACATTGCTGCCCGACTAATTCCCCAACCAAGAAGTCACCTGGGAACATACAGAGACAAAAGTCTCGGCGGATTTCACTGCTTACCTGATGAGTTCTGAATGTTCAGGACTCCTTCACTAGAAATGCTTGATATTTATAATTTTAACTTCATAAAAGCAGATAAAAATGTTCTTCATCTGAAAGCTATCCACTGTGTTATTGATCCTTACAACGTAGGTGAAAGAGCTCTTGTTCAGTCATTTCAGTCGTGTCCAACTCTTTGTGACCCCATCTGGAGTTTTCTTGGCAAAGGTACTGGAGTGGTTGGCCATTTCCTTCTCCAGCTCATTTTACAGATGAGGAAACTGAGGCAAATAGTAGTGACTGGCCCAGGGTCACACAGCTAGTAAGCGTCTGATTTGCACTCAGGAAGCTAAGTCTTCCTGAATTCAGTCCTGGCACTCTATCAATTGCCCCACTAAGAGGATGACACCTCAACTCAAAAAATCTGAGTCTGAATCCTGCCTCTGCACAAAAACCAAGTAAAAGGATTATGTGTTTAGAACTATAAGCAGGGGTGCACTTGAGGCAAATTAAACTTGTTTGCCTAATGGATTATTAAATTTTTAGCCTAAGCTTTCACACCTCAGAATTTGGCAATCACTACAAAGCAAAGCTTGATTTATTGCTTTGTTGATTGTCTAGACTTAAGAAAGTGATGGAGAAAATATTGATAATGGAGATTGCACTGGGTTGTTTTTTTTTTGAGAGCTGATTATTTAGCATTCACCAACACACCTCTAGCAGTAAGAGACTGCATAGCTTTATAGATGAGGAAATTGAAGCTCTCAGACTTTAAGAAAGTCACCCAAGGTCATATTCATATTAAGAGATCTGGAAACAAAACCCATGTCTTCTGACTTCAGATCCAATGTGCTTTCCACCATGGCATGTTGACTCCCATTTTCTGGTACTATAGAATGATCATTATACCTTAATTATTAAATTTTCTGACCTGAAAAAAATTTTTTTTCTTTCTTAGCTTATCCCAGGTGGGAGGGGGTGTTAAGAAGAACCATCCACATTGGCATTATGCTATAGCTTTTAATATTTATAAGTTCTTTATTTTATAACATTTAGGGCAGGTGGGGATCTTAGAGATCATAAAATACAAGTCTATTATTTTAACAATATGGTAACTGAGTCCTACAGTGGTAAAATGACTTGCCCAAGGTCACTTAAGCTTTAAGGGACAGAATGCAGATTTGAAGTTGGATCCTCTACTTACAAATGTATCACCCTTTCCATTTCTATCATCATTCAGTCTTATCTGACTCTTCGTATCCCATTTCGGGTATTCTTGGCAAAGATCACGGAGTAGTTTGCCATTTCCTTCTCCAGCTCATGTTACACATGAGGAAACTGAGGCAAACAGGGGTAAGTGACTTGCCCAGGGTCACATAGCTAGTCACATCTAAGGCTAGATTTGAACTCAGGTTCTCCTGACTTCAGGCCCTCCTTCTATCGATTGCACCATTTAGCTGGCCCATCTCTATCATACCTCTTTTATTTGGATTGATCTAAGGAAAAAGTTTGCTAATAGATCTATCCAAAAGTGAAATGGACTCTCTAGAGAGGTAATTTATTGGAGATATTCAAGCAAAGACTAGCTGTCTACATACATATAGGGACACTGTAGGTCATTCCTCTTCAGATCTTAATTGACCTCAATGGCCTTGGCTGTCCCTTCATCCTTAAAGATTCTGATTTTGGCAATTTATACTCACTATGCTGTTGTATTTCACATGGCTACTGTAAATATTTGAGGAATTATGCCAGACCTTGCGTTTTTCCTCCTCATGCTCAAATTTCTAGTGTAAACAAGGAGGGATATGTGAGCTATTGTTTATACTTGTACTCTGAACATGGATTCCAATTACTTGAGTACAGCACTTACACCTGAAAATCTGGGACTGTAGGGAAAAGCATTTTGCTAAAGTAATGCTTTGATAATCAGCCAAAGTATGAAGAGATTTAGGTCAACCGAATGGGAAGAGTCCTCTCTATAGCTTTTAAAACCATCAGTTCCTCTTAGGAAATAATAGCCATAAGAGGTAGGTATCCTGGATTCTATTCATGGCTTCAGTGTAGACTCATTGTCTGACCTTGTCTCGGTCGTTTTTCTTCTTAGCACTGCTCCTTCTCCATCCATAAAATTGACACAAGTAAGTCTGCTTAGCCTATCACTATGTGTTACTGTACTATAAAATAGACAAAGTCTTTAGAGAACCAAACCATCGGAAAACTGAATGGAGATAGATAGGAATATACTTTTTTCTCAATGGTGCATGGCACATACACAAAAATTGACTATGTACTGGAGCATGAAAACCTCACAATCCACTGCAGAATGGCAGAAATATTAAATGCATCCTTTTCAGATCATGATGCAATAAAAATTATATGCAATAAAGGGCCATGGAAAGATAGACTAAAAAGTAATTGGAAACTAAATAATCTAATCCTAAAAAATGAATGGGTCAAACAACAAATCCCAGAAACAATCAGTAACTTCATTTAAGAGAATGACAATAATAAGACAACATACCAAAACTTATGGGATGCAGCGAAAGCAGTTCCTAATTCGCGGAAGTTTTACATGTCTAAATGCTTACATGAATAAAGTAGAGAAAGAGGAGATCAATGAATTGGGCATACAACTAAAAAAACTAGAAAAAGAACACATTAAAAATCCTCAATTAAACACCAAATTGGAAATACTGAAAACCAAAGTAGAAATTAAGAAAACTATTGAACTAATAAATAAAACTAAGAACTGGCTTTATGAAAAAACCAATAAAATAGATACACCTTTAGTTAATTTAATAAAACAGAAGAAGAAAATCAAATTACCAGTATCAAAAATGAAAAGGGCGAATCCACCACCAAGGAAGAAGAAATTAAAACAATAATTAGGGAACTATTTTGCTCAGCTATATGCCAGTAAATCTGACAATCTCAGAGAACCAAACCATCAGCAAGCATTTAGTAATGCCAAGAACAATGATAAGTATAATTCATCTGTCAATATCTGAGAAACAGTAATCTCATATAAATGAGTTTTCCAGATAACTAAAGCCTAATCTTTTCAGTGACAAAACTTTCTCTTTTTTAACCATTTGGGATCAATCAATCAGCCTATTATGTGCCAGGCACCATCCTAAGTGTTAGAGAGGCAAATACAAAGAATGAAACATTCTCTTTCTCTTTTAAAGATCTTACATCCTGATGAGGAAGAAAAGTACAAATATAGGGGCCGTTAGGTGGCGTAGTGGATAGAGCAACAGCCCTGAAGTCAGGAGGATCTGAGTTCAAATCTGCCCTCAAACAAAACTTGACACTAGCTGTGTGATCCTGGGCAAGTCACTTAACCCCAATTGCCTAAAAAAAATAAATAAATAAAGTTCAAATATAAATTTATACAGAATGAGTGTAAAAAGAATAAATACAAAGTAGTTAAATGCTGGGCAGCAGACAATCAGTGGATAGAGTGGTGGGCCTGCAGTGAGGAAGTTTGTTGTTGAGTTATGTTCAGTTTGTGTTGAGTATAGCCCTTTATTACATATAATTTTTATTGCATCATGATCTGAAAAGGATGCATTTAATATTCTGCCTTCTTGACCCCATCTGAGGTTTTCTTGGCAAAAATACTAGCTAGAGTGGTTTGCAATTTCATTTCAGCTAGTAAGTGTCAAGTGTTTTGTCTGAGGCCAGATTTGAACTCAGATTCTCCTGACTTCAGGGCCGTTGCTCTATCCACTATGCCACCTAACGGCCCCTATATTTGTACTTTTCTTCCTCACCAGAATGGTTTGCAATTTCATTTTACAAATGAGAAAACTGAGGCAAATGGGGTTAAGTGATTTGCCTAGGGCCACACAACCAGTGTCTGAGGTCAGATTTGAACTCAGGAAGATGAGTCCTCCTGACTCCAGGCCCAGTGCACCACCTGAGTTCAAATCTGGTCTCAGACATTTAATATATGTGTGACCTTGAGCAAGTCACTTAACCTCTTTTTCCCTAGGAGGCAGCTAGGTGGCTCAGTGGATAGAGAGCTGGGCATAAAGCCAGTAAGACTGTTGTTTAGTAGTTTTCAGTCATGTCCAACCCTTGGTGACCCTTTTTGGGGGATTTCTTGGCAGATATTGTAGTGGTTTGCTGTTTCCTTCCTGTGTAGTGCCTTCGCCAAGAAAACCCCTGGACAATATGGTCCAATCAGACAAAATCAAACAGCCAAACAACAATCAAATGTTTGGAACAATTACATTTGGAGCAATTAAATTTGGAACAATTAAAAGTTTGGAAGAGAGGGAGGGGGAAGGATGAGGAAAAGGCCTCATGTAGAAGATGCTGCTTGAGCTGCACTTTGATGGAATCAGAGGTGAGAAGAGAAGGCATTCCAAGGATGAGGGGTGGCCAGTTTGAAGTCACAGAGAAGCGAGATGGAGTGCTGTGTGTGGAAAAACTGAGAGGAGGTCATTCAGACTAGATCTCATAATTTGAGAGGAACAGTAATATACAACAACGATGAAAAGACAGGCTGAGGTCAGGCCATAAAAGGCTTTAAAAACTAAACAGAGGAGTTTACAGCTTATCCTAGGGCCAATAGGAAGCTACTAAGGTTTATTGAGTAAGGGAAATGGAATGGTCAGCTCTATACTTAAGGAAAATTACTTCACCATAGGTAGAACATTTAGTACGGAGAAACTTGGGGCAAGACGACCAGTTAAGAAGCTATTGCTGTAAGGCAGTGGAGAGATGATGAGAGCCTGAAGGAAGAATTGTGGCTCTGTGTGGCGAAAGAAGGGATCAGATACAAAAGAGGGGAGAAATCAAAACTTAACTTACTGGGTGAGTGCAAGTGAAGAATAGAGTATGAGGCCAAAATTAAACCTGAGGCACTTTAAGAATGTGGAAAGAAGGGTGAGCTTGGAGACAAGATAATTATGATGTTTAATCTGTTTTTGGAAATGTTGAGTTTGAGACGTGCCGGAGATGTCCAGTTTAAAATGTCTTATGAGTAGGTGGTGATGCCATTCTAAAGGTTGGGGTTGGATAGATGGATCTGTGAATCAGTCAATTAGCATTTATTAAGCACCTACTGTGCACCAGGCACTATGCTAAACATTATGGATGCAAAGAAAGGCAAATAACAGTTCCTGCTCTCAAGGAGCTTACAGTCTAATGGGGGAGACAACATGCAAATAACTATGTATAAATAAAGTAACAGTTAAATTGGAGATAATCACAGAGGACATTAACATTAAGGGAGATTGGGAAAGGCCTCTTATAGAAGGTGGGACTTTAGCTAAAACTTGAAGGAAGAGAGGAAGCTGGGAAAAGGAGTTGAGGAGGAAAAGAGTCCCATGCATGAAAATACTCTGTTGGGAGATGTATCTTGTGCAAAGAATAGCAAGGAGGCCATTATCATTGGATGGAAGAGTACAGAGGGACAAAGTATAAGAAGACTGGAAAAGTAGGAAGGCATCAGGTTGTGAAGGATTTTAAGAGCCAAAAAGAAGATTTTAATCATATAAATTATATAGTGTATACATAAATTATATATGATATATAATTAATAGAATATAAAGTATATATATTTAATAATATAAATTACAAAAATAGGGAATTACTAGAGTTTATTGAATGGAGGAATCATATGGTTGGACTTAGATTTCAGGATGATCAATTTAACAGCTGAGTGTTGTTGTTCAGTTGTGTCTGACTCTTCGTGACCCCATGGACCATACTGCCCATGAGATTTTCGTGGATACTGGAAAGGTTTGCCATTTCCCCTTTCTAGTTCATTTTTACAGATGAGGAACTGAAGCAAAGAGGGTTCAGTGACTTGCCCAGGGTCACTCAGCTTGTAAATGTCTGAGGTCAGATTTGAATTTAGGTCTTCCTGATTCTAGGCCCAGCACTCTATCCACTGAGCCATCTAGCTGCCTCTAGACAGCTGAGTAGAGGATGACAATTAAACCCAGGGGAATAGATAAAGATTATAGTTCTTCACCTCACTCCAGTTCCCAGAGGACATCCAATATTTATTTGTAATGTTCCAAGTATAATTCCAGAATTTCTGGTTGGTATTTCCTAGTTCTTATAGCCACTTCAACGACATTCCAACAACTCTATCTTCTTTTCACCTACAAGGGGAGAGGAGTTATAAAAGGCCATACAAAACAGAATTAGAGAGAGGGAGTATACCCTCTTGGAGGAAATGCCAAAGTATAGGGAATGCCAAACATCTTGCCTCTCTCACAACTTTGCCTCAGGCACAGTATTTATTATTTATCGTAATAAAGACAGACTGCTTTCACAAACCCTAGAGTTAAGGACATTGAGGAAATTAACTACATGTCCTACACTGGTAAATAAGTATCTTATGAGGTAAACCAGTATATGAAAAAATTCACAAACCATGAGCCCATTATATTAGCACACACACACACACACACACACAACCACAAAACACTAAATCTCAAAGATAACGGAATAACCGCATGTAAACGTGATTCCCAGGTTTTATTTACTTTTTTTACACTAGAAATTCCTTAACAAGCAATTACAGCAACTGATAGCTAGCAGATGTCTCCATTCTTATGCTGTCAAAGTTATTTCGTCCTGAAACTCCTTCACCTCTGTTCTTTTCCCTTTTCACATTTTTGCTTTCTAATAACATCTGAAAGTGTCTCCATGCCATTGCAGGGAGGGGGTCTAAAAACTAAGCCCACTCAAAGGGCGATGCTATGCTTGTCTTTAACCACACATTAGTAAAGGTCATAACACCAGAGATAGACTAACAAAATCAGTCCTTTTGATGTCAGGCGTATTAATTCTACACATTTACTCTGGATCCCTCCTTGCTCATGCACCTTACTCACCTATTAATGCCCACTCTCCTTTGCTCCACTCCCATGGTACCAACTCGTAGATGCCAACGGATCTTTCACAGGCCACTACTCTAAATTTACTTTTTTATTCATTCCACCCAGAGGCTCTCCAGGCTCCATTCAAGCACTCAGGACCACGGTTTGCTGGTGGATAAAAGGAAAGCAAAGGATCCATTTGATAAAATTGTTCTTTTGCTCCTCAAATTTTCTTGCAGGAACCTACTGGACTCCATCGGGCCTGGAGTCAAGAGGACCTGATTTCAAATTTGAACACACAAGGCAGTTAATGAATGCTTGTGAACAAATAATTGAAGTAATATTTAGCAAGGTATCAATGACTGACGTGACTGACATTATTAATACCCTAGGGAATTTTTTTAAAGTAATTTGTTTTTTATTTTTTTAACAAAAAGTGGTTAAGTCTTCTCCTATACCCAAAAATCCATTCAAAAAGGCAACAGAGGAGGGATCACTTTTTTAAAAAAATATTTTAAAATATTAAATAAATATTTTAATAATAAAAATATTTTCTTTTTGTATATTATATTTCTCTTTATATATTACTTATCTAAACACATTATATTATATTATATTATATTATATTATATTATATTATATTATATTATATTATATTACATTATATCATAATATATCTCCCCACACCATAGACCTTCCTTTGGACATATCTGAAAACGTATGCATCATTCTGCATCCTCAATCCACCACCTTCCTACTAAGAGGCATTAGTCCTCTGAAGTCAGGATTGGTCACTGCACTGACCTGGCATTCCAATGTCTTTTGATATTGTTTTCTTTTTCATTGTTTAGTCATTGTGTAAACTGCTTTCCTTGTTCTACCTTACTTTGCTCTACATCAATTCCTATGTTTTTTTCCAGCTTTCTCTGAATTCGTCATTTTCATAATTTCTTAAGGCACAACAGTGTTCCATTATAGTCATATAGCACAATTGGTTCTGCCATTTCCCAACTGATGGATACTCACTTTGTTTCCTATTCCTTTCTACATATAAAGTGCTGCTATAAATATTTTTATATATATGGGACCTTTCCCTTTGTCTTTGAGCTTTGGGGGGTACATTCCTAGTAGAAGTAGCCCTGGGTCAAAGGTTTGGGACAGTTTTGTGACTTTTGGAATAATGAGAGACCATTTTGAGCCGGGAAAATCAGGGAAGGCTTCATAGATGAAGTAGCAACTGAGCTGGGCCTTGAAGGAAGGGAAAGATTCCAACAGGTAAAGATAAAAATACCATTTCACCATCCAATTGCCAATTTATCACACTCCTCCCACTGAAGGAATCTCTTTAGAACTGCTATCCTTATCACCACCAATCTTGGCCTCCAAATAAAAGCTCTGAGACGAAATCAGCCTCCAGCTAAGTTTCAGTCAGGTTTCTCCGGCTAAAAAAAGCTCAGACAGACTTGTAATTATGCATTATTAATTGGCTCCCCCACTGGTGTTCCTCTGTTTCCAGCCAAACCCAGGCTCAGCCTCCCTGTCTTTTACTCACCACACAGACTCATGCCCACGAGGCTGGAGAACAATTCTTCTGTAATAAGGCAGCATCTGACCGAAGGCACCACCAAAGCAGCTGCCTGGGATCACAGCTGCACTGTATCAGATGCCCTGACTCAAAAGAAGAATAGGAAGGTTTGCAGCCTTTGGCAGGCAGGCCCTAGAACTCCAGGTTTCAATCTGAACACAAGCCCCTATGAAATGGAGTAATCTGAGCCTGAGTCCATGGAAGAATGATCTTGGTGAGGCATGTAGAATGGCCCACATGCTAGGTTTGATTAAATGACTGGTTCAGCTGTTCAGAGTTACTACTATCTCCAGATGTGGCCAAAAAACTCAAGTAGGCATGGCCAGTGATATTTCACCAAACTTAACAGGAATGAAGTTGTCTTAAGCCCAAACGTGCAAAAGCTGAACATTTCACTGAAACCACAAGACAAAAGCTCTAACTTCAACTAATAAAGTGAGCATTTGTTAAGCATGTGCTATGTACCTTTGTACATTACCAAAACAAACAGTCCCTGCTATCAGAGGAAGCATTCTATTTTAATTTTTCCTTTCACTTTATGTTTCAATTAACAAGCCCTTATTTTCTCACCTTCCCACCCACCAACTTAAAAGAAAAAATGAAAAGAAAAAAACCCTCATAACGTTCATGCTCAAGCAAAACAAATTTCCACATCGCCCAAGTCCAAAAAAATATATCTCTCATTCTGCACCCTGAGTCCATCATCTATCTAGAAGAAGGTAGAAATTATAGTTCATTGTTGATGTTGTTCAGTTGTTTCGGTCATATCTGATTCTTTGTGACCCCATTTGAGGTCTTCTTGGCAAAGATAGTAGAGAGGTTTGCCATTTCCTTCTCCAGCTCATTCTACAGATGAGGAAAACTGAGGCAAACAGGGGGAAGTGACTTGCCCAGGGAAACCCAGCTAGTAAGTGTCTGAGGCCAAATTTGAACTCAGATCTTCCTGAATCCAGGCCCAGAACTCTATCCATTGATATCTCTAGTTGCCTCCCTGGCAAACAGAGGTTAAGTGACTCACTCAAGATCACATAGCTTATAAGTTTCTGAGGTCACATTTGAACTTAGGACTTACTGACTCCAGGCTCAGGGATTTATCCACTTCACCACCTATCTGCTCAGTTCATGATTTCAGAGTTCATCATTAGTCTGCTGAAATCAGAGCTAATCATTGCATTAGTCAGAGTTCTATCAAAGTTGTTTGCCTTTACTATGCTGTTGTTACTGTATTCATTGTTCTCCTGGTTCTGCTCACTTCATTTTGCATCAGTTCATACAAGTCTTCCCAGGAGTCATTGAAACCATCTCTTTTGACATTTCTTATAATAATAACAATAATATTAATAGCTAACATTTATGTAGCACCTATTGTGTGCCAGGCATCATGCTAAGTCCTTTTACAAACATTTCTTATGGCACAAATGTTCCACTACATTCATAAACCATAATTAGTTAATTCCTCAATTTATGGGCACTCCTCTCCCCCCTTAGGATTTCCAGTTCTTTGTCACTACAAAAAGAGCTACTATAAGCACTTTTGTATGTATGGGTCCCTTCCTTTTCTCCTTTCTCTGATTTAGAAGCTTGAATTTATGATGCATAAATCCAAAGAAGCAACCCAAGCAAAGTGCAAAATGACGTCTGAAGAGAAAAAGCCATTACTGACAGAGGTACTAAGCACCATTTAAACTTGAGCTGCTTTTGTTTGTCTGCCTTGTGTTATATAAAGCACTAGCTTTGGAGGATAGGGATTGTGTCTCTTATATTTTCAGATGTTGACTGCAAAATAAACGGATCTCCAGGGAAGCGTGTATAGAAGCATCTTCATACTAAGGTCTCAAAGCAGCTTACAAATACTAATTCCTTTGAGAGTCAATTAACTCATCTGTCCTCAAACCAGACCTGAACTTGATGACAGCAGATATTTGCAGGTAGAGGCCATAAGGAACTCCATGGTCGTAAACCTACGTCAAATTCTCTGTTCCACCTGGTACTTCTTTTTTCACACAATTATGGAATCATGGGATAGTATGGCTAGAAGGAATCTTAAAGATGATGTAGTCCAGCCCCCTACAGGGGAGAAAACTGAGGC
>NW_020954592.1:7222685-7459166 GCF_900497805.2 Vombatus ursinus | reverse complement strand
ACAAAGAGTGAACACAGCTGAAAAATGACTACTCAACAATAAATATGAGTGTATACATGTATATATATATATGCTCACTCCTGCTATATATTTTCATACATGTATATATGTCCACACACATACCTACACACATATTTATACATATACACATACACAGATAGACAGATAGATAGATGGATGGATGGATGGATGGATGGATGGATGGATGGATGGATGGATGGATGGATCTCCCCTCCCCATCATGGGTTTCCCAAAAAGAGAGATTTATTAGACAAAAATAGGCTACGAGATATTACCAATGATGACTTTTGGGCAAAAAGCAGAGTTATTTTTTCCCTTCCTGGGTAAGTCATCTAATGTCTCCATGTCCCAGGCAATTTTCCTAGACAACAAGTTATCAATCTGCATTGGTAGAAGGAATTTGCTTACTGGGAGCTCTCTCCATTAATGAAATCGCAGGTTTATACCCCACACCCCCTCACCAAATTAAATCGTTAAAGAATAAGGAGTCACTGAAAGTTTTGGGGAAAGTTGAGGGACATAATAAAATGTTGAAAGCAATGACTATAATAAAGTGAGGGAAAGAGAAGCAAAGGGCATTCCACTCTAGGAGAACAATGCCATCAAGGCTGGAGTGAGTAATGGCATATTTGCAAGATGATGATGAGATTCAACTGTTGCTTTTGATGAAATGCCAATTCAATTCAACAAATATTTATGAAACTAGATGATAATAATGATAATACATTATAACAATAATATAATATAAATGATAGCATTTATATAGAGCTTTAAGGTTTGCAAAGTGTGCTACAAATGTTACCTCACTTTATCTTCACAACAACCCAGTGAAGTAGGTACCATTATGACCCCCAATTGATAAATGATGAAACTGTAGCAGGCAAAAGTTAAGGGATTTTCTCAGGGTCAAAAAGCTAGCGAGTGTCTGAGCCTGGATTTGGACTCAGGTCTTCCAAGTCCAGCATTCTATTGACTGAACTATCTAGCTTCCTGAGGAATATAAGAAATGAAAGTAAACGATATTGCACAATAATTGTGTTGTTGTTCAATCATTTCAAGTCCGACTCTTCCTGACCCCATTTGGAGTTTTCTTGGAAGAGATACTATAGTAGTTTGCTATTTCCTTCTCCAATTCATTTTACAAATGAGGAAACTGAGGTTAATAGGGTTAAGTGGCTTGCCCAGGGTCACACAGTTAGTAAGGATCTGAGGCCAAATTTGAACTCAGATCTTCCTGACTCCAGGCCTGGTGCTCTATCCAATGTGACACCTAGCCGCACAGGAATACACTGTTAACTCATTCCAGAAACAGTAAAATTTCATGCAACTGGGTTTGAAACCTGTCTTGGACAATTTTTAGTTCACTTACATGAACCTGGGACACACCCTGTCCTGAGGTTTCCTAAACTGTAAAATTGGATGAGATGACCTCTAAGGTCCCTTGAAGTTCTAAATCTATGGCCTGTTATCAATTCTTTAAGAGGCAGCCTGGCACGGTGGAAAGAGCTTTGACTCCGAAGACAAAAGGCCTGGGTTCAAACACACCTCTGATGCCTACTACTTCTATGAACTTCCACAAGTCCCTGGGCCTTGGTCTCCTCACCGGTAAAGTGAGGGGTTTATACTAGATCATTGCTGAGGTCCCCCCATGAGAGCATGAATGAGACATAGAGAAAGATTTATAGACCAAAAACCCCATTTTGAGATTAAGAGTGAAGCTCTATGTCAATGCCCCATAGATAAGGAGGTGAAGATCTACTCACTCGTATCTACACCCAAAATGATCTTCACCTCCCAGTAACATTCCAAACAGTGCTTGAGTGGATTTATTTTGTCTTTCCCACTTAGATCACTAGACCCCTTAATTTAGGAGAGCAAACATATGGTGGAAGCCTGCTTGATATCATCAAGGATAAAGGAGTGGATACAGTATAACTACTGCAGCTAAGCTCAATATGTGGGGGTGATGATGATGAGGAACATACATCTTGTGAGGTGATGAGAACCTCATGACCTGAGGGATTCATTACCACCACCCCTGGTAGGTTAAGGAAGTAGACAATTTGCCTTATCTATCTAGTTTTGTTGTTAAGTTGTTTTCAGTCATGCCAACTCTTTGTGACCCAATGATATTGGAGTGGTTTGCCATTTCCTCCTCCAGCTCATTTTACAGATGAGGAAACTGAGGCAAAAAGGGCTAAGTGACTTGTCCAGGGTCACACAGCTAGTAAGGATCTGAGGCCAGATTTGAACTCAGGAAGATGAGTCTTCTTGACTTCAGTCTTGGCACTCTATCCACTGTGAGGGTTTAACCAAACTAGTTCTCTTGCTGTTTTATATGCATGGAGATCCATCTCCTCTCTGAATCTTTGCACAGTTTGTCCCTCATGCTTTGAATGCACTTCCTCCTCAACTCCACCTCTGGGAACCCCTTCCCTACCAGCTGTTGTGCCTCCTTCTCCCAAAATTACCATATTTATTTTGTACGTAATTGTACATATACAGGTCGTCTGCTCCTACAGAGCACCATCTCCATGAGGCAGGGACTCTTCCATTTTGCCTTTGTATCCCAGTGCCTAGCACAGGCCTGGCACATAGCAGCTGTTTAATTAACACTTGTTGATTGGTACACTAGCTGGGAAGGGCTCCTAAATGCAGTAAACCCCTACTCCCTTACCCTGACCCAGCATCCTTTAGGCCATAGAGTCCATAAACGTGATTGCTTTTTTAATATTTTGGCAACTGCATTTCATTATAATTGGTTTCTTTTGTAATCCTATGTATTTTATTTTATGCATTTAAAAACAGTATTCTGATAAGAGATCTATATCAAAGGGGTCCATGGCACCAAAAAAAATGTTAAGAACCCTTGCTCTAGGTTCAGTCTAGGGCATTAAAATGTAAAAGAATGACATAATATTTCATAAATCTATAACAACTTCAGGTCATTTTTTGCCCAACTTTAAATTTAATTTCAGGAAAATCTCAAAAATATAGTTTAGGTCTAGCTCGTGTTTCATTTCCTATTAAGTTTCTTATATCCATCTCGGCCTTGTGTGGCCCACTAGGAAGTTACACTCATATTATAGTTTAAGTACATTTGCAGAGAGAAATAGGAGATAATAACACAGTATGGAAAACTCCCCAAATGGCTGCTCATTGTTCAGTTTAAAAGGGTCAGTCATCTCTATCCCAGTTCCTGTATTACTTCCACCTAATAGTTTAGGGCGCACACATTTATGTTTCTCAAATGAAGTATAGGGTTTTTCATTCTGGACTCCTTCTGGCTCCCTATGTCTTCATCCCCTGTAATCAGATGAGCCCAGTTTTATTAAGGAAAAACAGTCAATTTCTTAGCAAGAAAGGAGGAGCAGTGATGAGCTTCCACACCTAGTATACCCCAAACTTTCCCTTGTAGGTCCTTTGCCCACCTCACCTGATCAGTGGCAGTTAGGCATGATTGTTTCTTGGTGGTCCCATACGGCTCTCTCTGTTCCATGTCTAGCTACCCTGGCAAAAAAATTAGTCTGCCTTTTTTTAAAGTGATATACTTTAATCAACAAGCATTTATGTAGTACATATGCATATATGTGTGTATGTATTATATATATATATATATAATTTCCCCCAATTACATGTTAAAACAATTTTTAACATTTTTTTAAAGGTCTGCATTCCAAACTCTATCTCTCCTTCCTTCCCTCCCCTCCCTGAGATGGTAAGTCATCAAATATAGGTTCTACATGTGCAATCATGTAAAATATTTCCATATTAGTCATTTTGTACAAGAAGAATCAAATAAAAGAAAATGAATGAAAGAAAGTGAAAAACAGCATGCTTCACTCTGTATTCAAACAATATCAGTTCTTTCTCTGGAAGTGGATAGTATGCTTCATTATTACTTCTTTGGGATTATCTTGGCTCATTGTATTGCTGAGAATAGCTAAGTCATTCACAGTTCTTCATCATAAAATATTGCTGTTACTGTGTACAACATTCTCCTGGTTCTGCTCACTTTATTCCGCATCAGTTCATGTAAATCTTCCAGGTTTTTCTAAAATCATCCTGCTTATCATTTCTGCGTGAAGCATTGTGCTGGGTGCTGAGGGTACAAAGGCAAAAGTGAAACATTTCCCACCCACAGGAAGCTTACAGTCTAATAGGAAAACAACACAAATAACAAATCACAACACTCCACGATGTTCTAACTCTGTGCCCTTTTTATCACCAATTTGGTCTATAAAATCATAGATTGACAGCTGGAAGAAACATAAGAAGACACCCAGGCAGAAACTAGAAAAACACAAAGTTTCCACTTGTCTAGTCAGCAGTCACATATAAATTTAACTCTGTGCTAATCTATTCACAACAGAAACTGCAGGAAATGGAGAGCCAAGACAATATTAGTCTGTTAAAGCTACGTCTATACTACTACTGAAATCATAATTATTTTAAACCCTCAGAAGCAGAATAAACACAAAACTCTGGAAAGGATATGAAATAAAAGACTATATGAAGAGTCTAGGAAGCTTTCTGGGATGAGTAATTACTATGCATAATTTATGTGCTGGATGACTTACGTTGATTTTAAATGCATTGTAATCATGATTCTCTAAGACCATACCACACTTTGTTGATTTACAGCATTGTGAGATCATTTTGACAATTGTCATGGTGACTACCAATAAGGCAAGATGGAATAGAGTTGATTGGCTCCAGTTCCCATTTTCCTCTGTGCTAAGCTAATAATGTATTTATAGATTCGCAGTTAAAAGTCTCTGCATTGAATCAAAAGGAAGTTAGGCTGTGGCCAGTCTCCATCCCTTCATTTATTACTGGGGCCCTAATCCTAGCCATTCCAATAAAAACACTGGCAAATCTCAGAGGTCTCTATGTCTTGGATATATAGTCAGTGAACACAGATTCTTCTGTAGGATGAGCTGCCAACAACCAGTTCAAAAAAAAAAGTGACTGAAGCAAAAGGCTATTTAAAAAGAGGACAGCAATCCACAGGGCTGTGATGAAGTTCAAATGATCTGGGGAATGTGAAGTACCTTACAAGCCTTAAAGTACTTTATAAAGGTCAGTTATTATAATTATTACTGTCATCATTATGGAATTTAGAAAAGAAGTGGAGTACGAATTTACTGGTAAATATCGAACTGTGCAAGAGATGAGGTGCCCTTAGCAGCCTATGCAAATATCTCAGTTGTGGTGGGAGCAGCATCTGGAAGAGTCTCTGCCATAAAGGCTAGGTTAGGTTGTTGGGTTTACCCCCCTAAATAACAGAGAAGTTGACCCCGAAGCTTGCATGGTCCACAGGACTAAAGCGCAAGTGATTAATGTGTCTTCCTGTTCACCTATGATTCTGCCATGTTGGCTGAACTAGTTTTTCCCTGAAAGGTAGAGAAGCAACCTCAGACTTACTTGGTCTGGGGCAGAGAGGGGTAAGGTTCCAGCCACTGACGAGGCTTCCTAGTGGCCTCATAAAGACTCAGTGCCCCTCACACTTGGCAGATGTTCCAATGCCCCATCCAACATACCCTGCTGACCAGGTGCATTTCTAGAAAAGAGGGAGGCCAGGTCTACCCAAACCAGTGCTGTATCCTTGCTTATTATCCTTTCCATGTTGTGGATAAGTAAACATTTTTTAATTAACTGTTAGATGGTACACAAGTTTTCAGATTTCATTCCAATCCTGACTCTGAAGCACTAAACTAATTTCATTTATGCCTGGCCTACAAGACCAGTCCATTTGGCAAATATCATTATAATGGTGATGAGTTTTAGGGGAGAAAGGGGACAGGAATAAATATTTATATAGCACCTACCATGGGTCAGTCACTGCACTAAGCACTTTTCAAATACTATCCAATTTAATACTCACAACTGTGAGGTAAGTGCTATTATCTCCACTTTACAACTGGATGGTGTCAGTCAAACAGTCAGTCAATGAGCATTTACTCAATGCCTACTATGTTCTAGGCACTGTGCTAAATAATGGGGATACAAAGAAAGATACAAGACAGTGCTTGTCCTTGAGGAGCTCATGAGCTAATGTGTATCGACTGATTGTCTGATTGGTCTGCTTCTTTTATTAGTGTATCCTAATTGGTGGAGATTGATTATTCAATGTCCCATGCCTGAGTAAGAGCCAAAATTGTTGAGAGCTTTAGAGAAGAGAGATTCTGGTCCTCTAGCTTCCAACTTCAAGAGAGAAGAAATAGGATTTCAGACTCTCTTCAGGTCCTGATAGGGAAAGACTCTGAGGAGAAGCTGACACGTAGAGGAGTTGGCACATCAATCCCATCTCTATCCCCAATGTACTATTCCAGAGGCTTCAGGGTATTCCCCCCGGGGTGAGATCTAAAACTCTGTCTTGGTTGAGCTGAGTTATCTTACTCCCCGTGGGAGAGCTCATTCACTCTGTCCTGTCTGGCATATTCTCATATTTCTAACTTCTCTGATTTCTGTTTTGCTATTGACTTGGTTAAATGGGTTTATTCGCTATTCACTATATATGTTCCTTGCCAAACTAGAATTGGGTGGGAAGAAATTAATTTGGATAAATTGGTTTGGAGCACTCTTTCCGTATTAAGGGATAGAGATGAGGAGTGTATCTTGAACCTAAAAAATATGTCCCCTAGACTAACAATATCTAAGGGAGCAGATAGGTATACTTCTAACCTGGTACCTCCTTTCTCTGAGGAAAGCAGAATGGCCCCAACCTCCTGCAAGATCTTCTCTTGGCTGGAATCAAAGTCTCCCTTGGAGCAGGATTGTGGGAGGAAACTCTAGAAATATCTATTGTTGCCTCTCAGTGAGTCACATCTAGATACACCCATGTGGACTACTACATGGGCAAACTACATGGGCAAACCAGCACACCGTGCCATTAGAAACCCTAGTTTTCTTTAAAGCTCAACTCAAGTACCACTAAATGCAGGAAGCCTTTCCTGATCTCTGAGAGGCTAGTAACTCCCTCTCTTCCCACAATTACCTGGTATTTACTTTGTATCTATTTTGTAACTATTTATAAGTATAAATGCTATTCCCCCTCCCTCAATAGATTGACTCTTTGAGGGCAGGGATTTCTTCCTTGTGTTTTTCTGTTCCTAGTACCTATTCTAATACCTGGCACTCTGTGATGACTTAATAAATGCTTGTTGAAAGTGATTGATTGTTGACTGATAAAATGCTAAACTTGGAGTCAAGAAGATGAGTTCAAATTCTGCCTCTGATATTTACTACATAACCAGGGGTAAAAATATTAGGGCAACTAGGTGGCATTGTGGATACAGGAAGATCCATCCTTCTGAGTTCAAATCTGACCCTAGACACTTACTAATTGTGTGACCCTGGGCAAGTCACTTAACCGTTTGCCCAGCTGGATGGGGTCTGAACAAGATAGAGGAGAACGTTGAAGTCCAATCTCATTATCAGCTCTATTCTTCAGAGGCTGACTTGACCTAGTAGAGAAAGAGGAAATAGAAAGGGAAAAAATCCTGGATTTCCCCAGAATTAACAATTGGCTATTTAATAATCATTTCACTCACCAAGAAAATCCCAAATGGAGTCATGAAGTATTGGATATGACAGAAAAACAACTGAACCAACCAGGGGTAAGGTACTTAACCACTCTAAGCCTCAGCTACCTCTCCAAGACTTTATCCACTAAGTTATAAGAGGCTTGCCATTGGCATTAACTCTCAATCAATTAATCAACAAGTATTCATTAAGCTCCTAAGTGTCAGGTGCTATGCTATGTCCTAGGTATATAAATATAAAGAATGAAACAATCTCTAAATTCAACTAGGGGAGACAATAATACATATGTACGTATACAGAATAAGCTTAAAGAGAATAATAAAAATAAATATAAAGATATTAAAGTCAAAATGCATTCATTAAACACCTACATGACAGGCATGAAACTAAGTGCTGAGGATACAAAGAAGTGCAAAATATAGTCTCTGCTTCTCAAGGAGCTCACAGAGGGGAGTACTAATATTTGGGGAAATTAGAAAAGTCTTCAAGTGATGCTTGAGTTTCAGCACAAAGGAAAAGAAGGACTCTCTAAGGCAGCGATGAGAAAGAAATGCATTATAGGAATGGGGGTAGTAGAAAATCTCAGAGACAGAAGGTGGAGAGTCTCATGTGGGGAACAGAAGAGGACTAATTTGATTAGATCCAAAAGCAAGGAAGGAGTAATGTACAACAAGGCTGGAAAGATCATTTTAGGCCAGGTAGTGAAGGACTTTAAAAACTAACCAAAAGAGTTTATATTTTATGCTAAGGGCAGTAGGAAGCCACTGAAGGTTACTGAGTAGGGGAGTGACAAGGCCAGATACATGCTTAAAGAAAATTAATTTGCCATAAGAATGGAGGATTGATTGGGAAGAGATGAGGCAGAGAATAATTAAGAGGCTATTGCAACAGTTTAGTGGAGAAATGATGAGGGTTGTGTGGGTAGAAAGAAGGGGTTGGATGCTCAGAGATGTTGTAGAAGTAGAAACAGTAAGATTGAGCAACTATTTGGAGATATAGGGTGAGAGCTAGTGAGGAATTGTGGACAATTTATGAATTGTTATGAACCTGAGAGATTTCATGAATGCTAGCGTCTTTGACAAAAATAGGGAACTTAGGAAGAGGATCAGATCTGTGGAAAAGATAATGATATCTATTTTGGACATGTTGAGGTGTTTCTTGGATATTCACTTTCAAACATCCAATAAAATTATATTCCTGTGATGTGAATACATTTGATTAAAAGAAAGGAAGAAAGAGAAAGAAGGAAGGAAGAAGGAAAAAAGGAAGAAAAAGAAAAGGAGGAAGGAAAGAAGGAAGAGAAGGAAAGAAAGAAGAGACAGAGAGAGAGAGACAGAGAGAGAGAGAGAGAGAGAGATGAGTTCAGGGAATAGCTAGTGGTCCAGTTTGGCAGAAACATACGGTGTGGGGAGGGCAGTGTAGAGTCTATGGCACACGGAAGAAAGATATAATAAGAAGTAATGTTCCAGACACAGTGTTGTCTCAAAGCAAGCGGAAAGGGAGAAAAAATTGTTGCCAAGATATTTGAGCCTTTGGAGAAATATTTTGAAGTACCTTTTCCAAAGGTGTGGGGGGAGGGCACAAAACTATTATTTTTACTTCTTTGTGTGTAGAAATTGCAGAATACAGAAAAACAAGTATCCTCACTTTATAATATCTTTAATAATTTCTCTATAATTAACTTTTTGAATCAAGAAGAGGAAATTGGAAAGCATAATTTAATTTTCAGCAGGAATTCTAACAGCCTAACAAAGAAAAGAGAGGAGAAAACAATGCAGACAGAGCTGTGACCCCTTGGTCATCAAACAATAAAACAAGTGAAGGAGACTGGTGCTTTCCAAAAGCTGGCAAGCATCCATTTTTATCTTTGAAGCCATTTGCCATCATTGTTGAACTACATCTTCAAAACAGGAAGCTGCTTAATTGTGATTTTCGAGCAACCTCGCCCTTTCTTGTGAACTAACAACCTCACTCCAAGCTCCTGACTTTGATTCAAGCTAAACCATTATAGTGGTAGACATTAAGGTATTTCCTCTTTCCGTTTAAGGCCTAAATACTTGGAAGCAACTCTTAGCTTGATTAACACACTCTTGTTAGTTAAGTTTGCAAGAGATATTCTTATAAATCTGACTCTGCCTTTCCTCTAATGCCTCCATCCTTATTCAGGCCCTCATTACCTCCCACCTGAACCATTTTATAGCCTCCTGAAGGTCCATCCTGCCTCCAGTCCCTCCTTTTTTCCAATACTCACCCTCATTTCATTTTAACTATCCTTCACATTATTGCCAAAATTAGAGTAAGGATTAGAGCTGTCCTTTCATCAGTATAGGTAACTTCACAGTGAAGAAATTTCCTCAATCAATACAGGTCAGCACCTTCTTTGTAACAGTATAGTCTTAGAAAGCTCTGAGAGGTTAAGGGTCTGGCCCAGAGTTACACAGCCAATCAGTGTCAGAGGACAGAACCTGAACCCAAGTCTTGCTAGATTTGAGGCCAGCGTTTTTGTTTTATAATTTCATGGTCTTTTCTCCTACTCAACCAAAATTGAACCCTTATGACCAAGAAAAACAATTAAACAAACAACCAATACAATGGCCTCATCTAACAAGAGTCCACTTTCAAATTTGTTATCTATTCTTCAGAGATATTATTGCTTTCTCAATTATTTAGACCTTGACTTCTTTTTAGTGATCTGTTCATTGTGCATATTGCTATCCTGCTTTAAGCTTTATTTCATTCTATCGGTTCATACAAATCTTCCTTTACTTTTCTGAGCTCCTCATATTGAACTTTCTTACTTAGGCATACCAAATAGAAACATAAGCGTCTGCCATGGATTCTG
Organism: Vombatus ursinus; assembly: GCF_900497805.2. Taxonomy (NCBI): domain Eukaryota; kingdom Metazoa; phylum Chordata; class Mammalia; order Diprotodontia; family Vombatidae; genus Vombatus; species Vombatus ursinus. The sequence continues at coordinate 7,448,755 of NW_020954592.1, read as the reverse complement.
GAGGATCCCTGGCCTTTTGTGATGGAGAGGAACTTCAAAGTCAACCAATTAAATACTCAAAAACCATTTACCAAGGGCCTATTATGAGGCTAGTGTTGTCAGGGATCCAAAAAAGTATAAAATGCAGCCTCTGAGAACAAGGATATTATATTCCCAATGGGGAAATAAAATATACACACTTGAGACCTGTAAAGAATGAGACAAGATAAAATAAAGCGCTAAATGGTGTGCTGCAGAGAATTAGAGTATGACAGTATATTATAAAGTGATAATTATAAAGCATCTCAAGAAAAGTACAGCAGTGAGGAATGATTGAACAAATTGTGGCATGTGAACATAACATAACGTCATTGTGCTATATAGAAAGATAAGAATGAAGAATTCAGAGGAATAAGGGGAGAGCTGTGTGAAATGACATGAAACAAAGGAAGCAGAGTCCACAAGGGATGAAGACATCAATAAATCAAATAGAATAGAGAGCACTGGTACCAAATAATTAAAAATTGAACCCACAGTCTTTCTGCTAATAAATCATAAATAATGAAAGTAGAAAGTGTCATCAGTCATAAATACCCTTTTAGGTGATTTTCCTTACATCGTTTACAGACGATGTTCTTTGTTGGGAGGTTTGTTTATGTGGTTTTTGGAATGTACCTGCTGAATTGAAACAAAATACATCAACAGAAGAAAAAATTTTAAAAGATAAAGTACACTAAGGGTTAGAGATAGGCAAAAAAAAAAATCAATGCTAGATCAAGCTTTGAGGGTTGTTGTTGTTTTTTTAGGGTTGTTCAGTTATTTTAATTGTTACCTGACTCTTTGTGACCCCATTTGAGGTTTTCTTGGCAGAGATCCTGGAGTGGTTTGAGATTTCCTTCTCCAGCTCCTTTTACAGATGAGGAAACTGAGGCAAACAGGGTTAAATGACTTGCCTAGGGTCACACAGCTAGGAAGTGTCTGAGGCCAGATTTGAACTCAGGTCTTCCTGACTCCCGTCTCAGCACTCTATCCACTATGCCACACAGCTGCTATAAAAATTAGGAGGTTGAGCTCATTGAGTTCTAAGGTCTCTTGCAGTCTATTAAATTGCCTGTTAATGTGTTTTACTTCCATTGCCACAATACTCTCATTAATTCCTGGTACCCCAAGTTGTCAGTGTTCTCTCCTCTTCTTCCAAAGTTACCTGGTATTTTACTTTGGAGGCATTTTATACTTACTTGTCTGTATACATGCCGTCCCTCTTCTTTCCTCTATTAGAATATAAGCTTCTTGAGGGCAAAAAAGATTTTTCATTTGTCCAGAGCAAAGCATAATGTCTGGGCCAGAGTAGGTAATTAATAAATGTCTGTTGGATTGAGCTGAATTATCAATCAGAAGGTCTTAACATTTTTCTATAGAGCATTTGAATAGAATGGGTTCCATGTACCAAACAGCCTAAATCAATTTCAGTCATGTGTGTGTAGTACTAGATAATGATGAGGTGTCCGTGAAGATGAGGGCAAAGATATTCAACTCCACAATGTACCATGATGATACATTCCCTGAACATTGAAGAGAGAAGAGTAGACACATATTTTAAAAATAACATATTGACTCTCCCATCATCATGGTCACATGACAAAGAGAGGTCACAATGAAAGATGTGACAGAAATAATTTTTAGCATGAATAGATACCATATCCATCATCTAGCAAAGATGACAAAGGACAGAAGAGCCATCCCAACTTAACAGACTGATTTCACTGGGCCCACAGAGGACAGAACAAGATGCCAAAAACTTGATGGGATGGAGCCAAAGGGATGCTTGTTCTGAGAGAAATGGAAAATTGTCTATTTGGATATTCGGTAGATACGGCAGTACTTGACTTGAAACATACAGATAGATGAGATGAGACGTACCAGGGCTATCATTTCAGTCTTCAGCAAGGATTCTTCACAGAAGTCAACACAATTATCTGCCCCACTGGAGGAAAACAGCAATAAAAAAATTCCTAAAGTTATTTATATTTTGCCTAGATGTGCATCATATAAATATGTGGAAGAATGTCTTGCAGAATTATAGAAACGTAAAATATTAGAGCAGGAAAGTATCTTAGAGATCACGTAGGCCTACCCCATCATCCAACAAATTGTTTTCATTTCCTGACCTTGCGTCTATAAGGTAAATAAAGAAGGCGGAGTGAATTGACCTGGGATGGGAGAAAAACTGATTTGGATTTCAAATGGGGCAGCTTTGAAATCACATCATCAGGAGTTGACTATATGTTGTGTTTGGGGGTTTTGTTTTTTGAATAATTTGTTCCCTTAGTTGGTCCCATTCTTATCAGAGACATAAATAAAATTATGTCCTATGGCATTAGAGTTGAGGAATAGGTTTGCATTCATACTACTTCCCAGCCTTGCATTTGTCATAAGACTCCTCAGAACTAATATAGGACGTCAGATAGAACACCTTTAAAATGCCGCATCCTTAGAGTAAAATTGTTCTCACTAAGTAATTAAGTCATGAGGCAAATATTGAAATGAGGGAAAGTATTGAGCATTTAATGGACAGCAGCTAGGTGGCATGGTGGATAGAGTACCAAGCTTGTAGTCAGGAAGACTCATCTGCCTGAATTCAAATCTGCCTTTAGACACTTACTAGCTGTGTGACCCTAAGCAAGTCATTTAACCCTGTTTACCTCAGTTTCCTCATCTGGAAAATGAGCTGGAGAAGGAAATGGCGGGGCAGCTAGGTGACGCAGCGAATAGGGCACTGGCCCTGGAGTCAGGAGCACCTGAGTTCAAATCCAGCTCAGACACATGAAACTTAGTAGCTGTGTGACCCTGGGTAACTCACTTAACCCCAATTATCTCACCAAAAAAAAAAAAAAAGGAAATGGCAAACCACTTCAGTATCTTTGCCAAGAAAACCCCAAATGGGGTCACAAAGAGTCGGACATGACTAAAACAACTCAATAACAACAAAAATTAATAATAATATTCACAATGAAATGGCACTTCACAACACGTTTTCATGTCCATTATCTCATTTAATCATCACAATAACCCTGTGAATTTAGTAGGACAGGTATTATTAGCCATCTGACTATTGCTGGGGATAGAGCAGTAGGCCTGGAATCAGGAAGACCTGAGTTCAAATCCAGCCTAAGGCACTTACTAGCTATGTGACCCCTGGGCAAGTCACTTATTCACTATCTGCCTCAGTTTCCTCAACTGTAAAATGAGTATAATAACAGCACCTACTTCCAAGGGTTGTTGTAAAGATCAAATGAGGTAATATTTGTAAACCACCTAACACAGTGCCTGGCACATAGGTGGGCACTGAAATGCTTGTTTCCTTCCTTCTATACCAATTTTACAGAAGACAAAATAGACTAGAGTGGTTAATCAATCAATCAATTAAACACCAAGCATTTCTTAAGTGACTACTGTATACCTGGCATGAAATTAGGCCCAGGGGTTACAAATACAAAATTGAAACATTCTCTACCCTTAAGGAAATTACATCCTGTTGGAGGAAACACATGTACACTTATAAGTAAGCATAAAACACAGCCAATGTAAAAACACATCCATTTATTCAATAAGTATTTATTAAGTACCTACTGTAAAGACAACACTATGGGAACTACACAAATTTTAGATCACTGGTCCCTACCCTCATGTTATAATAAATTTGCTTCTATGTTATTTGCCCATTTTACAGACTAGAAATGTAATTGGCTGTGACTGCTTAAAATACTTAAGCAAGGTTATGGAAATAGATCATTACAGAAGTTCGCAGCTTTCTATACCAATCTTATCCTACAGTCCTGCCCGGAAGTTCTCAAAGTGTGGTCCAGGGACCTTTGGGTATATATTTTGAAGTTTAATCAGCATTATTGATATTTTCTCTATCATTTTTCTCACCTAGACAATCAACAAAACAATAAATCAAACTCTAATTTTGTAGCATTTGACAATTTTTGATGCTCATACTGAAAATTTAACAATCAGCTCTCATGGTATGAGCTGGCTCCAGCAAACCTCTGAAAGATGTTTTAGCTTCTAATACACTAAATATCAATGGAAACAACCCACATAACAAACAGTCTTTGGTGTCTCACTAATTTTTAAGAGTGTAAAGGGAATCCGGAGACCAAAATGTTTAAGAACCACTGGTCTAGCCTGTACCTTTTTTTTCCAAAAATAAATGATTTAGAGTTGGAAAGGCACTCAGTGGCTACCTAATAACACCCCTCTAGATGTGAAGAGGTGAAGAGACCAAGCTCACATTAAAAGTGGAAGGGCCAGCAGTCAGACACCCAGGAGCTTCAACTCTAAATCCTATATACCATGTTTCCTCCCGAAAATAATTGTTTGAAAGCTCAGATTCAATGTGGACAATAATGCCACAGATTTTTTTTTAAACCACATACCATCATTTCAATATCACAACTATTAATCACAATGTGACATTACTATTTTTATTTATGCTGCAAATAAGCTGAGGGTTCTTTTTCCAGTCTTAACTAAGTTTGAGTCTATAGAACCCCAACGTCTAAATTATCATAGCCTTCTGATTTGCAGTCTCCAATGAACAACTGAGAAACTGATTTAAAATGGGCTTGAACATTTCAGGTCTTCTTAATTTGCTATCCCAAAAGGGAGAAAAAAAGGCTGGTAGAAGGGGAACGCTAAGTACTTTGATCAGATTAGAAAAATAGGTGAAAAATGCATTTTCAAGTCCTGTGATATTTCTAAACCCTAACAACATCTTCAAAAGAAAAGAAAGTCCCTTCCTTGAGAAATGCTTAAGGACTTTTGTACTGAATTATTTTCATGATGTTTTCAGATTCTAAGGGCTAAGAAAGGACATCAGTGCCACTTATATGTTTGGAGAAAATGTCTTAGTCTTCTTTTTTTGGGAGATGGGGGCAGGGGCAATCAGGGTTATATGACTTGCCCAAGGTAACACAGCTAGTTAAGTGTCAGGTGAATTTGAACTCAGGTTCTCCTGACTCCAGGGCCAGATGCACCACCAACTGCCCCTTAGTCCTCTAATTTGGATACTTACATTTTTAAATGAATGGATGTATTCTGCTTGTTTCAAATTGGCACAATTCTTTTTAAATTCATAACTTGACATTTATACAAACTGAGCAGGCTTGCAATGGTCATTTGTCTTAATTTGACACTGTATCTTATAATATAGTGCGACATTTTTGGGGTAGCAAATATGAGAAAGTATTGAATTCTTGGGGGAATAATGCAAATTTGTGTATGTGTATTATGTGTACGTGATTAGAGCTGGGGGCAAAGAACTCTCTGCTGAAATCTTGGATGAAGCAAAGGAAATTTCTGTTTCTCCAAATATAGAACTTCATCCATAACTTAATGCATCCATATGTCTATGGCCACCAAGCATATTACAGTGAAACAGGGAAAGGATGGAAGTACTCAGGAGTGGAAAGATTTTGGACTTGGAGTTAAAAGAGAGGGATTTGATTTGAAATCCTGCCTGCATCTGTCCTTTACTACTTGAAGGATCTTGGGGAAATCATTTCATTGCCTAGTTTGCTCATCTGTGCACAAGGATAATAATACCTGTGGCATCTACTGCACAGGGTTGCTATGAGAATCAAATGATATAATGCATGTTAAGCACCTTACACTTCTTTTGTGCGTTTTCCTATAAGAGAGATATGTTAGTATATGTTAGTATGTTGGATAGTGGTCAATGAACTGGACTCTAAACCAAGAAGACCTAGGTTTAAATCCCAGCCCTTGATACATACTGCCTGTGTGACCCTAGAGGAGTCCCCTAACTTTCCAGTGCACTAGGGAATTCTCTGACTTAAAAAGTACAGAGAAGATGGTGCCCTACACTGGTAAGCAGGAGTTTTCTCACCTGTGATTTCCATATAGTAGTAAAATCATGTCTAGTCCCCATACTTAAATAGTTAGTATGTTTGTTAAAAAAACTTACATGATGTCTCCCTTACTTGAGGACAGGAACTATTTCATCTTTGCCTTTGAACTCCCAGCCCCTAATACAATGCCTGACACCTAATTTGTTGTTCAGCGGTTTCAGTCATGGCTGACACTTCATGGCCCCATTTTGGGATTTTCTCAGCAAGAATACTGGAGTAGTTTGCCATTTCCTTCTCCAGCTCATTTTATAGATGAGGAACTGAGATAAACAGAATTAAGTGACTTGCTCAGGGTCACACAACTAGTAAGTGTCTGAGGCCAGATTTGAACTCAGGAAGATGAGTCTTCCTGATTCTAAGCCCAGCACTCTATCTGGTCAGAACTCAATAAATGCTTGCTGATTGACTACCTTGTGAACCTTACAATGCTATATAAAACAGTTATCCTTCCACTTTACTCATAATATATGTGAACTGCCTACCTCCTTTTCCACTGTTAACATTTTTTAATTCAACGGTTTGGTAAAGCAGGTGAGTGTTTTTTCCTGACTTTAGCAGGAATTTGGTCCCCTTCACTAGAAATACTCAAACTTAATCTAGAAAACCACTCGTTGAGGAAGCATAGGGCAATAGACATTAGAACTAGAAGAGACCTCGGAGGTCTTTGAGCCAATCTCTTCATTTTACAGATAAGGAAACTGAGGCACTGAGAGGTTAAAATGACTTGCCCAGAGTCACACAGCTAATACATGTCTGGGTGGAATTCAAACCCAGGTCTTCAAGATTCCAAGTCCAGCACTCTATCCAGAAGCAGCTCGATAGAAGGCTGAGCCTGGAGTCAGTGAGACCTGAGCTCAAATCCAGTCCTGGATACCCATGGCACTAGCTATGTAGACCCTGAACAAGTCATTTAATATCTGTCTTGCTTCAGTTTCTTCAACTGTAAAATGAGGATTATAACAGCATCTACCTCCCAGGGTTGTTGTGAGGATCAAATGAACTAATAATATTGGCAAAGCACTCAGAGAAATACCTAGCACACAGTAGGTGCTTAATAAATGCTGTTCCAAGTTGTGAACTGATCCAACCACTCCGGAGAACAATTTGGAACTATGTCCAAAGGGTAATAAAACTGTGCATACCCTTTGATCCAACAACAGCACTTCTAGGTCTGTATCCCAAAGAGATCATAAAAAAAAAGGCAAAAAGACCTGCATGTACAAAAATATTTATAGCAGTTCTTTTTCTGGTGGCAAAGAATTAGAAATTAAGGGGATGCTCATCAATGGGGTTGAACAAGTTACGGTATATGAATGTAATGGAATACTATTGTCCTATAAGAAATGAGCAGGTAGACTTCAGAAAAACCTGGAAAGACTTATATGAACTGATGCTGAGTGAAGTGAGCAGAACCATGAGAACGCTGAACACAGTAACAGCCACACTGTGTGATGACCGACTTTGTTAGACTCAGCTCTTCTCAGCAATGCAATGATCCAAGACAATTACAAAAGACTCATGATGGAAAATGCTATCCACATTCACTGAAAGAACTGTGGAGTCTGAATGCAGATGGAAGCATACGATTTTCTCTTTCTTTTGTTGTTTTTTTGTTTTTTTTTCTTCCTCGTGGGTGTTTCCTTTTGTTCTGATTCTTCCTTCACAAATTGACTCATGTGGAAATATGTTTAATATGATCATACATGTATAGCCTATATCAGATTGGGGAGGGGGGGAGGCGGGGAAATTTAGAACTCAAAATCTTATAAAAGCCAATGTTGAAAACTAAATTTTTTTTAAATGTTCGTTCCCTCTCCCCCTATACCCTTCGCTCCACTGGCTTTCATCATGCACAGGCTGAACTAGATGGCCTCGGAGGTCCCTTCTGGCTCTGAGTTTCTGAGAGCAAGCCTGTGAAATTGGGGCTGTCAAAACGTGGCTCTGATAACATCTACAGGTCCATCCTTCTAGACGGAGGCTAAGCCTGGGCAAAGGAGCGGGAGGATGGAGATCCAGCAGGAGCATTCTGAAAGGAAGACCAGATCAAGAAGGGGTAGAGGACAAAACTGGAATGAAGGACCAAAGGGTGCCTTTTTAGTATCTACTGCAAACACCGGTTTTTCTGCAGCTCTAAATAAAGGAAGAGGGGGAAGCCTGCGTGACAGCACCAGACAGGACTCAGGAAACACTGCCTAGGCTTGAGAGAGGCTTACTCCCTACAAGCTGGTTCAGGGCTTTCTCCCTGTTTCCTATCCAGGCCTCACCCCAACCACTCAAGACTAAGGCTAACAGTGGCTTTGGCAACAATGGAATCTTCTGAGTAAAAATGAGCAGATGGGAGAAAACTGAATATTGATATAAGTTTTTAGTGTCCTGAGCCTGTGATATTACATTGGTTCTTCGTTCCTACCTCTTTCCTCTTTCTTCCCCCGACTCCAATCCCCCACCCTCCCCCCCGAAAATCTAAAGTATGTGAGCATTTTAAAAGTGAGCCCTTGAAAAATCTTTACAAACATTTTAAAGTACCAACACCTAGGACCCCACCCCTAGGTGGGTGGAACACTAACCACACCCTTTCCTGCTTATATATCTAAACTAAATAAATAATTTTTAAAAATATTTTTCTCATTTAATAGTATTTTTTTTCCAGTTACATGTAAGGACAGTTCTCAACATTCATTTTTATAAAATTTTGAATTCCAAATTTTTTCTCCCTCCCTCCTCCCTATAAATAAAATTTTTAAACCAAATTTATTCAGAACCTGTGTGTTAATTTAGCTCGTTCATTTGTAAACTCATTAATGATTTATTAACATTTATTAAGCACACAGGTGGCAGTGGATATAGAGTTCTGAGCCTGAAGTCAGGAAGAGTTCAAATCTGACCTCACACACTAGCTAGGTGACCCTGGGCAAGTCACTTAATCCTGTTTGCCTCAGTTCCTCATCTGTAAAATGAGCTGAAGAAGGAAATGACAAACTACTCCAGGATCTTTGACAAGAAAACCTTAAATGTTTTCATGAGTGAAAACAGCAACATGTAGAAGGCATAGTAGTCGTTGCTAGAGATAAAAATACAAAGAATGAAACAATCATGGTGCTCGAACTCTAACTGGGAAGGTGAGATTTGTAGCTGAAGAGAGCTCAGACGTACAGCTCTCCTGCCTAAAGTACAAAACCCCCACTAGTGCCCCACTGGACCTCATCTTCTTGCCTCTAGTGTGGATTACCCTGTTTCTTTCTGTCCATTACCAATCCCCTCAGATCTACATTCTGCCTACATTCGAAGGCTACAATAGCTCATCTCTGAATAACAGGGGTGACTTCCCTATCCGATAGGAAATGCAGAAATAACATTTGTCACACTGGGGATGGAAGGAGGACACACAACAGAAAAGAAAGGGCAGGCAAACTGAAAATCTGGCAAAAGTGAAAGACAGTTTAACGCAGAATTTGCTTAATGGATGTTGCCTCAGTCAGAGACCTGCTAAAGACCTTAGCTTTAAAAGGCCAAGGTCTTCCCCTGCATCTGGAGCTATCTGCAGTTGTCCTGATATATATCTGGCCACTGGACCCATATGACTCTGGAGGAGACAGTGAGGTTGCTGACATTGCACAGCCCTCCCTCACTTAAATTCAATTCACTTGCTGTCATGGCATCACCTCCCTGATGTCATGTTCCTCTTTGAGAACAAAGGACAAACCATAGCCCTGTCAACATAAGACAATCTCAGGTCTTCCAGGGATCTTGAGAGATCATCTGATCACAAATTCAGTATTTGGCACAATGTCTGGCAACAGTAGGAGCTTAATAAATGCCTGTTGACTGACCTAATGACACCTTGTCTCTCGGGTTTCAAATTTCTTTAAAAAAAAAAAGAAGAAGAGAGATTATGACTTTCTCCATGACTCTAGTAGTAATAACTTTCGCAGCTGAGCTCTGGTTTGGACTGGGTCTTTTTGAACTTTGGATCTATGATTCTACCATCCCAAAAGTGGATCATTCACTAGGACAGATAGGTGACAGATGGATCAAGAAGACCTGAGTTTAAATGTGAACTCAGACAGTCCCTAGCTGTGTGACCCTGCATAAGTCACTTTACCTCTGTCTGCCTCAGTTTCCTCAATGGTAAAAAGGGTATCATAATAGTACCTTCTTCCCAGGGTTGTTGTAAGGATGAAATGAAATAATATTTTTAAAGTGCCTGGCACAGAGTAGGCACTACATAAGTGCTAGCTGTTACTATTATTATGATGATCTATTCCTACTTACCTAGATGCCCCCAGTGAAAGATGTTATTAAAGAAGAAAACAAAAACAGATCGCCGAGTTGATCCTGACAAGAACGAACTTAGAGAAATAAATGAACAGGAGAAGGCTCCTAGAAATCAGGTCTGGTTTTGCCACTCATGAATAAAATGCTTTGTTTGATCCGCCCACCAACCTCTACAATTTAGGTAAATTGTTAAAAAGCTGTTAAATAATGTCATTTTCAAGCACTATTTATGTTTTAGGATTTATTTACTACCCAGGGTGAGGAAAAGGTCTAATTGTTTCAATCCAGTGCTTGAGGAATTTATGCAAATCACACACCCCCGGATTTATGCAAATAAACCCCCCTTAGGCTTAAAACTATCGGATTAGTTTAAGAGTTATTAGCTTCTTGAAAAGCCTAACCTCCTCCCAAGAAGCAATGTGACTGCTTCTCTTGAATTACTATTGTTTATTTTTCAAGAACAATTAAGGATTTTTCCCCATTCTTGGCATAAGGTGTAACTTTTAACTCTAGGGCGGTCTCCAGGCCTCACTTTCTCTCTTTCCTTAAAAGCTGCAAATTAGGAGCGTTTCCTTTAAAGCCATTAACACACTTTAATTAGGAAATTTAGTATAGCATTTATCTACCTTTTCCTGATGAGATAGGTTTCATTTTTTATTTTGGACTATTCCTCTAGCCTTGACTGATCATGGTTCCTACTATGACATGCTTTCCAGGAAAGCAAACTCAATTTCTGTTTATTCAACTAGAAATCGGAAAAATAACATGGAATCCACTCCTTGGATCATAGACTTTCAAGGCTCTGAAGTAGGAGAGTCAAGATTCAAACCCAGGTTTTCTGAATTCATAGCATCTGGCTTCCCTGTTCTTTCCTCTTTGTGGTTGTTTAGTTGCTTCAGTCGTGTCTAATTCTCTGTGACTCCATTTGGAGTTGTTTGTTTGTTTTGCAAGGATACTGGAGTGGTTTGCCATTTTCTTCTCCAGCTCATTTTACAGATGAGGAAACTGAGGCAAACAGGGCTAAGTAGCTTGCTCAGGGTCACACAGCTGGTAAGTATCTAAGGCCAGATTTGAACTCAGGAAGATGGAGTCTTCCTGATTCCAAGCCCAGTGCTCTATCAACTTTGCCATCTAACTGCCCAGACATTAGTCTTTAGTGTTCAGCAAATAAAAGGATCAAAGACTCAGAGATATAAGGGACCTGATAGGTCATTTAGTTCAAACTCCTCATTTAAAAGAGGAGGAAACTGAGGCCCAGTGAAATCAAATGACTTATCCAAGGTCAAACAGTTATTATGAGGCAGATATAGAATTTGAAACCAGTTCTTCTGACTCCCCAGCCACCACTCTTTGTATTGCACCGAAGTGATCATAAGGATGTTTCTATACCACTCATATTTCATACACTTTTCTGCTACATAAACTGGTCAAATATGGATCTCCTTACAGAAAAGAAAATATCAGAAGGTTCAAAAGAAGGTCAATACCATTAAGAATTAATTAATCATGAACTACTACCCCAGCTTCAGGGATTTGGTTCCATTGTTCGGATACAACTACCAACAAGGCGGACTTTATATGTATGATGTTGGGGAAAGGTTACCAGATGGAGAGGGTCGGTACATACCAGTCTGTCAGTCACTGACTGTAACCTGGGTAAGTCCCTTAACCTGTAAACTGAAGATGGTGAACTGGATTTCTCAGTTTCTTTCAGCTCCGGAGATTTAATGAGTCCATATATTTTAAATGATTTTTTAAAAACAAACAAAAAAAAAATTAGGCAGAAGCTTTTAAGAGCCCTGATGACTTGACTTTGAGAACCCCAGCTACTTTTATTTTAAATATCTTTTGCTTTTTACAGTCACTCACTATCAAGACAAATTCTAGGCATGGCAAAATAAACAGTTTCCACCCCCCTCCTCTTAAACTAACCTTTGCACTCGGTTCTCCTCAGCCCCTCCCCTTTCCCCCACCACCCTCAGTCCTCCACGCTGCAGAAGCTTTGGGAGCAGGAAATGAATTTTAACTCTCAAACTCAGATTTGGAAGGCCGCCAAAGCAGAGCCTGAAATGAAAGGGCTCACGGAAGGCCGGGCTGGAAGGTTTCTGTTTCAAATGTGGGACATCCTCTAGTTATTGAAATTCTCATTTCAGTATACCGTTAAGGCTTCAATAAAAGCACGCTCTTGTAATGGGTAGAACAATGCCCCTCTTTTCCTCCCGGAGGCCGCCACACTCTCTTTTTTGCCCTGTTTTTCAGACTTCTGAGAAAGTGGTTTCTTTTGGCTTGGTTGAGTTCTTTGTGGGCACCTGTCTTTTGTTCTCCTCCAAACCAAACAAATGAATGGTTAGAATTAGCAAGGACACACATTCCTCAGGACAGGTTTATAGGTATGATTGAAGCAGGACTTAATGACATCATGTTATAAGGGGATGCTTCCTAATGATTAGAGTTGTTAGGAAGCAAAAGTGGAATGGATTAAACTAATCTTCCAAAAGGGCTGATATAACCATCTTATTCCTCTATTCAACAAACTCCCATGACTTCCTGTCCGCCCCCCCATTTTGTTTAGTCAATTAGTCTTTCTGACTCTTCATGACCCCATTTGGCGTTTTCTTGGCAAAGATACTGAGTGATTTTCCATTTCCTTCTCCAGCTCATTTTACAGATGAAGAAACTGAGGCAAACAGCATTAAAGGACTTATCCAGGGTCATAGAGCTAGTTAGTATCTAAGCTGGATTTGAACTCAGGTCTTCCTGACTCCAGGGCTGGCTGGCACTCTATCCGCTAAACATATAGTCCTCTGTTTGACATTCAAAGCCTTTCATAACCTAGTCCCTTTTGAGTCTTCTCACATCTTACTCCCCTCAATGGATTCTGCAATCTGGTGACCCTGGCCTCCTAGCAGTTCCTGTCACAGGACACTCCAATTCCAAACTCCAAGTATTGAACCAGACGTGCGACAGAAACAAGTCCATTTTTTCTTCCTTATCAGACTGATTGTTGTTGTTCAGTCATGTCTGACACTCTGTGACCTCATTGACCATAGGAGTCACAAAGAGTTGGTAATGACTGAAAAACAACTGAACAGTAATACCTTGTTTGTACATAGTTCTTTGCATGTTTTCTTCTTCATCATTAGACTATGAGCTCCACAGGGCAGGGACTGTTCTTTGCCACACACACACACACACACACACACACACACACCCTTTTTTTTTTAATCTGCCAAATTGAGCTTACGGCCCACAGTGTTTGATAAATGCTCATTGACTTAACTTGACTAGACTGCCAGGGGGAAGTACCAAGACTAGAGATCTCAGGCTTGGAGATGAGATTCTTTTCTAGATATGGGCCAGACTGGATGTCCTCTGAGGTCTCAAACAATTCTGAAATGCTTTGTGCTTTGTAAAAAATAGTCCCTGTTTAAACCCTTTTAAAGAATTAATTCCTATAGGTTAGAGAATACTCAGTTTTTAAACCAGTTGTTAACAAAACCTAAACAAAGGAAAGGTTACCAAAGCCGAGTGAAATGGAAAGATTACATCACCCTTTGCAAATGCCATACTCCTACTTTTTCATCCTATTGTTTGCTCTCCAAACAAAACACTTAGGCTGTGGTGCTAAAATGAAGAAAGCCCTAACTTGGAATTCAGAAAGTCCATAGATCAAATTCTGCTTCAGTCATTTCCTAGCTGTATTACCTTGGGCAAGTCTTTTAATTGCTCAAGGATTCCAGCCAACTATCTCTAAGACTGTGAGTTGCAGAGAAGGGCCCACTTGCATTGGTAAAATTAGTCTTTTCATCAGAAATGTCCCTATCCTGATAAAATCACTGGTCCATTCCCCAGCCACAGGAACCTGTCTTTGAGCAATTTACAATCTAGCTAGGAGCTGAGGCATGAACACACGTAAAGATAACCAGTAACGGAAGGTGCTAGATCCTAAGTGTCAAATGGATATCCTCCCATTTGGCTAAAATCATAGAAATTTAGATATTGCCAGCTTGTGACTTCTATGATGACCTTAAAATCTTAATGTTATCTACAAGTTTCCAGAGTAATGAATTTCATTCCATCCTGCTGGTCAGTTGATGGAAACAATAAACATACACAGGCTCTGGAGTTTCAACAGTCCTGAGTTATAACCTCTGTCAGTGAGAAATCTTAAAGATTATTCTCTATTCATGGGTCTTCTCTTAAGGCTTAGTCAAAAAGGAAAAAAATAGACATCCAACTGAGTCAAACTACAATGGTTGTTCGGTCGTGTCTGATACTTCATGACCCCATTTGGAGTTTTCTTGGCAAAGATACTGGAGTGGTTTACCATTTCCTTCTCCAACTCATTTTACAGATGAGGAAAATGAGGCAACCAGGGTCACAAAGCTAGTTAAGTGTCTGAGGTCACATTTGAACTCAGGAAGATGAGTCTTCCAGATTCTAAGTTAGCACTTTATACACTTCACCACCCAGCTGCTCCAAACTACAGATGACAGTCAGCCAATAAGCTAGTTTTCACTCACAGCAAGGTTTAAGGAAGATAGGATAATGCTGAGGAGAAATTTTGTATAAAAAGGAGCCAGACATGCTGATTATTGCTTAACACAAAGCCCTACACTTTATAATTCCACTCCAATGATTTCCATTTTTGAATTTTTAATATTATTTATTTTTAAGTTTTAAAGATAGCTTTTGGTTTTAACATCCCATTTGCTTCTTACTATATTCCTGCACCATTCCTTGTACCAAAGATTTTAAAAACATAAAACCAAGGGGCACAGCTAACTACAACGAACAGCGGCATATACAGCCTTCTACACTATGGAGGTCTCCCACCTCCCCATAAAGAAAGGAAAGAGGGGAAGGGGGGAGATAAAACCTACTTTTTTCTTTACCATGGCTATAGTGAAGTCTATTTTGGTCATTCTAAAACATTTGTTTGGATTTACAAAAAGAACCCCGGGGCATTCCTACTCATTTCTTTACCTCGTCCTGGAAGGTCAGGGCAGCACCAGCTGGCATGCCTGGTTTCACTCCTTTCAGGCTAAATTCTTGTTCTTCATTCCCCTTTTAACCACCTCCCCTCTCCCCCTCCCCCCCAATATATTTAAAATAACCAGAGAATGGATAATGCACAGAGTAAAAAAAATAACTACTGGTTTGTTTTGCTGTTTGCCTTAGGGAAGTCCTAAATTCTTAATTGGATCCATAGTGTTTCCTTTCTAGCTTGATATGTAAATAAAGCTGGGACAGGGGCGGGGGAGATATGTGTATTAGATTTGGGGCGGGGCGGGGTACTTTGCTCTTTTGGGAGCAAAATCAAGAGCTACAGGACAACTACTGTCAATCTAATTAGCCCAAGAAGGTGTGGCAGTGAACTGGATCTGCTATGCATTTCATTACAGTGCTTTGTTGGAAGAGAATGGGGGAAATGGGTAGTTTCCTTGGAAATACCCAGTTTCCCAGATTTAGGTCACCACTTTTCTTAGCTCATTTGCTGGGAATCAGTTGTCTGTCTGCATCAGGTGGCTCTGAAACACTGACTGAGTTTTCTTGGGTGTAAGTCAGGATCTGAATTCCATCCACCTTTGTGAAAATGATCTAAATACTATTTTTTAAAAATTCCTAGGACTCACAGATTGATCTTGCCTATGTTGGATTTTTTTAAAGATGAAATTATTTACAACGCTTGAGAATAAACCCTTCTTTTTGGCTCAGATCACACTCTGACTTGTTGCGTTGAATGCATTTGTCATCTGCAGAAAACTGAAGGTTGACTTTTGCGATTTTGGTCACTTCGAGGAAGATTTCCAATGGTTAAGGAAAAAAAGGTCCTTGAAGTGGAGGAAATGAAGGGGTGGAGCCTTCTCCCCTTCCTGCCAACTTGCGAAGCTTTTTCTCAGGCTGTGACCAGGCCTGAGACAGAATCAGTCCATTTTTATCCTCTTAGATTGATGCAGTAGGTTAAGTCCTGCCTATGACGCATAGTGAGTGGCTGGGAGAACAGGGCAAACCTCTTCGTCTCTCAATGCTATGGGCAACTAGGTCTAAATTTCACCAAAGGTATCTGACATGCTGTTGTAGAGGGAGCTTTCTCTTGGGAAGTTCCCTACACCAATTAAATTACAGGTTCATTTTCTTTCCCTATCAGACCAACCAGTTCTCTTTCTTCCCAAGTATTAAAACAAATGTCTTTGTTTTTAAAGTTGGCCACTGTTCTACGATCCTTTCACATTTTATTCAATTTCAGACCATAATTACATTTCAAGTATCTTTGTCTTTGAACACAAGGTCCTATCACCCAAGGTGTAATTTACGAGTGTCTGCCTGACTACATTTAGAAAATTTTGTTTTAATTGTAAAAACCCACCCCTGGAAATGACAGCAGTCCCCTAAATTCAGAATGAATGGAAAACTCATTAGCTGCCTATTGAAAATCTTCGGAAAAACAGGCATTTCCTCCAGCTGCATAAGCTTGGTGTCTTCATTCCTTTCTCCCTAGGTCAGAGCCAAATGGGTGTACTGAATGCAAAGGGGAGAAAGAGAGGCATCCTCACATCCTCTCTTTGAAGAAAAATACTTATTGAGGAAGAGAGGGCAAGAGAGAATAGGATGAGAAGCTGGGAAAAGGAAGGGGAAGGGGGGGGCTAAAAAAGAAAGGACCCTTACAGTGACAAAGGGGACACAGCCAGGCTGGTAGAGAAAGACTGATGCTTTGGTAAACAGCCAGTGACAGACAAGAGCTACAAGAGATTTTCTATTTCCTTTGTACCAACTGCTCATCATCATTTAATGCATGGAAAGCTGACCTCCAGATGGGAACACCTGAGTTGTGACAAAAACTGATTGATTGACCCTTGACAAGTCAATTAAGGTCTCAACCCCCTGGTAACTCTGTAAGACTACAAGTTTCAGGGAAAAGGTGCCAATAAGAGGCTCCCCCTACACCTGTTGAAATCACAGGTGTGGTTCAAAATAAACAGGCAAAGAAACAAAAAACAAAACAAAAAAAAATACCCTGCTTCACACTAGTTAATTATACCCACATAAAAACACCATAAATCATTTCCTACCACACTTTCCTTCCCTGCTTGTGTGTACTGGTACATTCATTATGCACTATGGAGAGAAGCATCCAATTAAGGTAGACTACTCCCCTCCTGTCCTTTCTAAATTACGGTTAACTCAAGCAGGTAATTCCAAGTATTTGAGATACCCAACTAGCTTGAACAGAATGAGAGGGGGGAAAATGGAAGCCACCTGGGAGCCAATGAAGGGATATGAGTAATATCTCATGCAGAGAAAGTTTTTTCTCCCCTACCCCATAAGGTAGGTAGTGCAAATCTTCTTTCCATTTTACACAGAAAACTAAAATTCAGAAAAGTTAAGGGATTTTTTTTAAACGAGGGAGATTTCTAAAGGGGTCAACAAGTCAATAAGTATTTATCAAGGACTTACTACTTGAGAGCTCCTGTGCTAATTGCTGAAGGAGTAAAAGGAAGGCAAAAGTCTTTGCCCTCAAGATATTTACATTCTAATGGAGGAGACAACATACAAATGACTATGTGCATACAACATATATTTTATATAAATGTATCTAAGAGACATGTGTGTATATTATACAGCATATATATGGATATATACATATGGGTATATAGGAATATATACATTTGGGTATGTGCATATACATTTGGGTATGTATATATACACATGGGCATGTCTGTATATAAACATATGGATATATATATGTGTATTTACAGGGTTCTTACAGGAGCTGAGGGAAAGCTCCAGATGCTGTATAGACCTGGAATGGCCTCTTGCAGAAAATAGGATTTGCGTTGAATCTTAAAGGCATCCAGTGATTCCAAAAGAATCTAAGTTGAGGAAGGAAAACATTCCAGACATGGGTGATAGCTGCTGAAAAGGCTCGAGTCAAGAGATGGAGTGCAAGGAACACCAAAGAAGGTCACTGGATCAGAGCATGTGGAGGGTAGTAAGGTATAAAAAAAGACTGGAGAAGTACGAAGGGGTAAGGTTGAGAAGGCTTTAAAAGCCAGAGGATTTTATATATTTATTACCTAAAGGTAATAGGGAGCTTTTGAGATGTAGTGAGTAGAAAATAGTCAGATCAGGGCTTTAAGAAGGTCATCTTAGTAGCTGAGTGGACCATGGACTAGGGCAGGTGGATGACATAGTGGAGACAGCACCAGGCCTGGAGTAGTAAGACCCGAGTTCAAATCCAGCCTCAAACACTTACTAGCTGTGGGACCCTGGGCAAGTCACTTAACCCTGTTAGCCTCAGTTTCTACATCTGTAAAATGAGCTGTAAAAAGAAATGGCAAACCTACTCCAGTATCTTTGGGGTCACAAAGAGTCAGACACCACTGAAATGACTGATCAACAGCAACAACAAAGCATGGACTGGTGTGAAGACAGATTTGGGGCCAAGAGGTGGACCAGAGGGTCATTGCAATAGTCTAGGTCTGAAGTAATGAGAGCCTACGCCAAGATGGTAGCAATGACAAAGAAGAACAGGGAATATACACATAAGCAGTAAGAAGGCAGCATTGGCAGCACTTAGCAGCAAATGGGATATGTGGGGTGAGTGGGAGTGAGGAGTCAACGATGACACCTAGATTGGGAGACTGACTGACTGGGGGGATGGTGGTGACTCTCAACAGTAATGAAGAAGGTAGGAGGAGGAAAGAGTAGACACTGAGCATAGGAAAAGTAGATAATGAGTTCAGTTCTGGACGTGTTTAGTTCAAGGCGTCTGTAGGACATCTAATTCAAGGGCTGATGAGGGATTGGAGCTCAGGAGAGTTGCTAGGGCTGGATAAAATCATCTGTATTGAATCCATGGGAACTAATGAGATCACCAAGTAAAAAAGTATAGAAAGAGAGAAAAGGTCTAAGAACAGACCCTTGTAGGACACCCAAAGTTAGTGATTAGGTAAAGGAGGTTGGGAAATGATCTGACAGGTAGCAGCAAAACCAGGAGAGAGAGCGTCACGAAAACCCAGAGAAGAAAGAGTACCCAGGGAAGAGAATGTCAAAGTTTGCAGAGAGGTCAAGAAGGACGAGGATTGAGAAAAAGCCATGTGTACTGGTAATTAATAGAGCAGTAGAAACTTTGGAGAGAGAAGTTTCAGCTGTTTCTGCATGAGACTGAAAGCCAGATTGTAGAGGGTGTGGAAGAGAATGAGGAGAGGAGGTGGAGGTATCAATGAGGACAGCTTTCTCAGGAAGGTTAGCCATGAGACAGTGAAGAGATATAGAATGATAGTTGTCGGGGATGGTAGGATTACATGAAGGATTTTTTTTTTTAAGGATGAAGAAGAAATGGAAATATTTGTACGTAGCACAAGAAGAGTCCAAAAGATGGGCAAAGATTGATGGTTAGTCAAAGAGTGGGGATGATTGGGGAGTCAATTATCTGGAGAATGAGATCAAGAATGCATTTAAAGGGTTTTGCCTTAACAAGAAGTAGCACCAACTCTTCATGTGAGACGGAAATGAAGGAGGAGATAGTGGGGAGGGGAGAAGAGGAGCTCTTAGCCAAAGGCCTTTTTTTTTTTTTTTAAGGAACTATAAGGAAAAGGTTCTCAACAGAGGGGGTGAGGGGAAAGTGCCCTGCGGAAGAATAAATAGGTTTCAAATACCTGCTGTGATGAACTGGGGAGTGAATCAGGGAAATGTAAAGGGATTGTCTTGATGCAATGAGGACCCAATTCATAGTATGTAAAATAAGTTTGTAGAAGACCCTCAGTATAGTTTCGTGATATTCTCCAGCAAATGAATCCGAGAGAACACAACAGATGGTAGAAATGATACAAATCTTGGACTTGCTGAAGCATGATCAGCAATAAGATATGGGGCTACTCAAATGTGGAGGGTAATTGAGAGTTGAACTGGTTCACCAAGGGGTCAAAATAAAGGAAGGAGCAGAGTAGCCAGTGCAGG
This sequence comes from Vombatus ursinus, assembly GCF_900497805.2. Lineage (NCBI taxonomy): Eukaryota > Metazoa > Chordata > Mammalia > Diprotodontia > Vombatidae > Vombatus > Vombatus ursinus. The sequence goes on along the minus strand of NW_020954592.1, from coordinate 7,428,602 downwards.
GGTGATGGCCTGGGGAAAAACTCTAGGGCAGAGGGACTGGAAATTACAGTGAAGATAAAGATCAGGGTTAGGGCTCCTAATGAAGAGGGAAAGATACAATGATTTTAAAAAAATTTATCAGATAAGGGCATTTCAGAGTTCATGAACATGGCAGTGGAACACTTGCCGCTAATGGCAAGATCAAGGATTTGACCATTTCTGTGTGTGGTTTGAGGTAGAGTATCAAAGGAAGTCATAGGAAATAAATGAATTGCAGAACTGGAGGTCAGAGTGTTTGAGGGAGTATCAATATGTATATTTAAGTCTCTTACTAGGAAGTTAAAAGTTGGAATGTAAAGAAACTCCAAAAATCAGACACTGAACTCATTGAGGAAGGAACGAGTGTGTCCTGGGGTTGGTATATAGCAGCTATCTGAATCTAGTCCTTGGGAAGCTCTTTAAGAACAAGCACTAATAAAACATTTGTGTATAATTACATTAGTTATTTATGTATTTTAAACAGGTTTCCTTAATCTTAAGTCTTTGAACTTTTAAAAAATATTTTTACAATGATTTCAATGTAATTGGTTTTATTTGTAATTCTAAGTATTTTATTTTATGCATTTAAAAACAGTATTCTGAGAAGGGGTCCATAGGCTTCATCAGATTGCCAACAAGATCCATACCATACACAAAAAAGGTTAAGAATCTCAGATGAAAGAAATTATATATGGCTCATAACCCTACAGTGAGTAAGTGTTATGGCTGGGACCTCAGGTCTTGGGAAGTTGAGCAATATTTCTCATAGATACAGTCAAGGCAAAGAATGCATCTGTATGACAATGAGGAGGAGGAGAAATAATTAATTAAGTTTTTTTTGCCCTTTTTTGATCTGGAGGTGTGCTTTCATTGGTTTATAGAACTCCCAGGGAGTAAACTTCTTCCAACAACACTGATTAGTAATCATTCTGCAATTTATAGTCATAGACTTGCCTAAGTTGTTTTCAGTGGTTTCCAAACTTTTGTGATTATGTATCAGTAAAAAGTTTCTGAGCATCCAACCTTTCTCCTACACACACACACACACACACACACACACACACACACACACACACAGATGTATATGTATATATATAGATGATTTGTTTATAAAATTTAGATATATTAATTTAAATAATAAAATAAAATATAAAATTAATTTAGATCAAATATATAAATGTATAAATGTTACATTTATTTATTTGTAGTAATTAGCTTAGCACAATAGACTATATGCTCACCCATTTCTATGGTGGATTTTGTATCTTTTTTGCTATTTCTTCTTAACTGAGCTGGGACTAAGGATAGACAAGATAAGATAGTATGTGTGCAGCATGTAAAGGTATACTTTATAACAGCAATTTTTACAAATGTACATACACCAGTAGGAAGAAATGTTTATGTGGAAAGAAATGTATCAGAAAATTTTAAAAAAACCTTAATTAATAAAACAAAAACAAACACAAACAAACAAACAAAAAAACTAAAGAGAACATTTGCTACTTCAGTTCCAAACTGCCCTCTCCCATAAAACAATAAAACCTTCACAAAGTAAGTTATTCATCCGTCTCCTGCAAACTTGCAGAATAGTCAGAAGTTCTAAGTTTCATGGGGGGACTGGACAATGAAAGCCCAATCCATGGATCACTTAGCCTTCCTGTAAGTTGTATATAGTACATACATTATTCCTTGCCAGGCTCCATGGAGGCTTGGTAGACCTACTTCCCACCATGAATGATTGAGAGGCTAGGGCTTGGGACTGATGGAGAATCTTCTGGTTGGCTAAAAAATCAAAGATGACTCAGAGATGCTGAGTCAGAGCTGAATCTGCATACAAAGGGACTGAAACCCCTCTCTGGGCCCTTTTGAAGTTTCCTTCTTGGAGTTCAGAAACATAAGAACTGCTGTGAGCTTCTGGGTGAGGGTATCTACCCAGATCCTCCCATGTAATCACCATGTGGCCACAAACACACAGTACCTCAATTTAATCTTCCCTGATCTTGGATGACGAAAAATTGAAAGAGGAGAGCACTGTGATAAGACTGATAAGACCAGAAAATCCATACAAACCATTAGCAAACACCATCCATAGCAGAATCACCCAGCCCAATGGTGAAGCAGCTGAGTACTGTGAGTAGCCAGCAAAGCAGCCAAGTCATCTGAGTGACCGGCCACAGCAGTAGATTGACCTCTTAGCTGAAAGACCACAGCAGGCAAGGAGCCAGCTTAGCTGAGCAATGGAACAATATGTCCATCACTAATGCCTGGCCCCAAAGTGAACTTGGTGAGAACTCTTCCAAGGAAGAAAAGGACTCCTACGGCTAAGAGTAATGAGGTACCACTAGATCACGTATGTTCCCTACATGTATGCCTCACCTAACTTTGTGTTTGAGCCAAGACTCCCCATTTATCGTGCGCACGCGCGCGCGTGCGTGTGTGTGTGCGCGCGCGTGTGTGTGTGTGTGTGTGTGTGTGTGTGTGTGTGTGTGTGAAAAGAGTGTCCTCCTTCTCCCTTCCAGGTTTAAGGGAATTGTTTTGTAACTATTGTTACTATTATACGCTCTCCGTAAATACCTTTTTGTAAAAGTTATTTGATGTCACCTGGCTGGCGGACACTGGAGGGGATACACTGAATGGAGGAGGCTCATGGGCATCAGTAATGGAAACATTAACTCCCTAGAACTTTGAGGGGAATAATAGTCACTACCCTCTGGAACACCTAGGCTGCCAGTCCATTGCAAGTTGGGAGAGTGAGCCCAGAGTATGTGTTACATAAGCAATTATCTGAGGAAAGAAAAGAAAAGAAAAGAAAGAAAAAGAAAGGAAGGAAGGAAGAAAAAGAAAGAAAGAAAGGAAGAAAGAAAGAAAAAAGAAAGAAAGAAAGTGAAAGGAGGGAGAGAGGAAGGCTTTATATCAATGCATTTGAACAAACATCAATGAATAAAAACCAATTAAAAACAGGCTGAAACAATGTGGTTCAGTCAGGAATGCCAGAGGGTAGGGCTACTGTAACTATTTCAGAGTTGGTGAGAATATTCCTTTCCACCCAAGACCCTGTCTCTATTTATGACAGACCTTCAAGGTCCAACTCAAAGACATCTGTGTGACAGTCTCCCTGGACCTCAGTTTCCTCCTTTTGCCAATCAGAGTGTTGCATTAAATGACTTCTAAGGACCCTTTCACTTCTAAATCTATGACCCTATCATCCTATCACTTCCTTCATGAAATCTTCACTCCAGCTGGAAGAAATCTCTTCTCTAATTCAATTTAATTTATTCAGTTCAGCAATTGTTAAATACAAAAGTGAGAGACAGATTTTCAAGGAGTTACATTTGACTTATCACAAAATACATATCTATGTATTTTATTTTATGCATTTAAAACCATTGCTCTCAGAAGGGGTCCATAGATTTCATCAGGCTGCCACATGGGTAAACAATACTGAAAAAAATGTGTTGGGAGGCCCTAACTTAAAGACTCAACACTCTCATGCTATAGAAAACAAAAATGTAAGACCCAGGGAGAGAATGTGCCCAAGGTCACACATTGGGGTCTTCCCTTTCTCCATGAAGCTAGGATTAGAATTCAAATTCTCTGAATTTGGAATCGATTGATCTGGGTTCAACTCATCTCTGCCACTTACTACCTATGTGTCCCTGAAGTCACTTTAATCTCTCTGTACATCATTCCTCACCTGTACAACAAAGGAGATAGACTAGATGGCATTCAAAATCCTTTTAGGTTTAAATCTACCATCCTATGATCCTATGATCTTATTGTAGGGGCAGCTAGGTGGCTCAGTGGATAGAGTACTGGGCTTGAAGTCAGGGAGACCTGAGTTCAAATCAAGCCTCAGGTACCCACTAGCTGTGAAACCCTGGGAAAGTCACTTAACTCTGTTTCTCTCAGTTTTCTCATCTGTAAAAATGAGCTCGCTAAGGAAATGGCAAACTACTCCAATATCTTTGCCAAAAAAACCTCAAATGGAGTCACAAAGAATCAGACACAACTGAACGACAACAATGCTCTTATTCTAATTCAGTTTACTTTCTTGTGAACTGGAGGAAACAGTATTTTAAATTTTATTTTAAATGTACTTAATTTTTCAATGACTACTTCTTTCCTCTTAGTCATATCTCTACTCCCCATTGGAAAAAAAAGAAAAACAAAACCCTTGTTTACATACACACACACACACACACACACACACACACACACACACGCACACACAATATCAAGCAAAACAGATTCCTGAATTGGCCATGTCCATAAATAAATGTCTCATTCTGTATCTCGAGTCCATCATTTCTCTCAGTCAAGAGGTGGGTAGCATGCTTCATCATTAATCCTTTGAAAGTATGGCTGGTCATTGTGCTGGTCAAAGTTCTTAAATCTTTCAAGTTATTTGTCTTTACAATGTTATCTCATAAATTGTTCTCCTGATTTTGGTCACTTTGCTCTGTATCATTTCGTACCTCTTCCCATGTCTCTCTGAAACATCCCCTTCATCATTTCTTACAACACAAAAGTATTCCATTATATTCATATACCATAATTTGTTCAAACATTCCCCCCTAGTTTCTAGTTCTTTGTTACCACAAAAAGAGCTACTAATAAGTATGTTTGTACATATAGGTCCTTTCCCTGAGAAAACAGTCATTGTAAAACTAGTATCTCTGTTGAGTTAGAAAGTCCCTCCTTGGCTCCTAAGAAGTGAGAAAATGCTTCTGCCTGTTAATGTTCCTTGTTCTCCCTTGGTAAGTCACCAAGGGGCTTTCTCAGCTGCACCCTGTGATGACCCTTTCCTAGCAAGAAAAGGGAACTTCTCAAGATTCTCTGCATCAGTAATATGAACTGCTCCACAGGGAGCACATCAAGCTTGATCCATCAGAGAAAGCAGCTCAGTTTGATGTCAAAGTGATTTCTTTCTTCAGGTTTCTTCCTGCCTTTGTCTCAGGGCTGTCAAGCACTATACCCTACTGCATTTCATTTGCGAATGTTGAGGGGTGTGAAAGCTGTAAAAATAAGACCTTTTTGTCTTCGATTTTAAGACACGATGAAAACATACCAAGTTTATGGCTGGGCATTTGAATGTGTGACATTTGAGAAGCCAAAGAAAGGAATGGAGGCAAAAGGAAGTAAAACAACCATGACTTAAACTGTGACACAAGTTCGGTCAATTCTATGCGGAATTATTTTTTCTTCCTGGTTTACATTTGCTCATGGAGGAGTTAGAGCTACAAGTGACCTCGGGGCCATCTGCTCCAACCAAATGAGGGAAACGAGGTCTAGGGAAGGAGATGATCTACCCAAGGTCACATGGATTATAGCAAGGACTGGAACCCAGCTTCTCTAACTCCAAATACAGTACCATACATTGATCACTCCAACTAATGACATAGAAAAGACCTCTTGGTTTGGAAGATTTCTGTGAAGAACAGTCACAGAAACATTTCTCACCTCCTTGAGCAAGGGGTTTTTAAGGGGGTACCCATTGGGAATCCATTGGGAATCCATTGGGTCCATGAACTTGGATGGGAAAAAATTTACATCTTCATTTCCACTAAACTCTACCAGAAACCTAGTATTTCCTGCAATTGTTTAAAAATATTATTGTGAGAAGGGGTCCATAGGCTTCACCAAATTGTCAAGGGGGTCCATGACATAAGAAAGGTTAAGGATTCCTGTAAAATGGTAGAATGAGTACTGATGCAAAAAGGGAAACAGAAAGCAGCATCCATTTTCAGACATGGTTAATATATTGGTTTGTTTTGGTTAACTGTTTCTCTTTGCTAGGTGGCAGGGAGACATCATTGGAAATTATCAGTGATACAAAAAAAAAAAAAACCCAAACTCTGAAACCATCAATAAAATAAAATATCATCTAATCTAACACTTGTCATGGGGCAGCAAGGTGGCATAGTAGATAAAGCACCAGGCCTGCAGTTGGGAAGAATCATCTTCCTGAGTTCAAATGTGGCCTCAAACACTCACTAGCTGTGTGACCCTGGGCAAGTCAATTAACCTTGTTTGCCTCAGTTTCCTCATTTGTAAAATGAGCTGAAGAAGGAAATAGCAAAACACTCCAGTATCTTTGCCAAGAACACCCCAAATAGGGTCACAGGGAGTTGGACATAACTGAAAGGACTCAACAACAACAAACTTGTCATTTCTCATCACTGCCTCTTATAATCCTATTTCCTTCAAAGTCCTGCTCACATACCACTTCCTATATTAAGCTTTTTCTGATCACTCTTTAACCCCAACTGATAGTGCCTCCCTCTATTACATTTTAATTATTTCATAATATATTTTGCCCATATTTCTAAATGTACATGTTGTCTTCTCCAAAAGAAAGTACATTCCTTAAAGGCTGGGATTTCTCTCTTTTTTTTTTTTCATTTTCATCTGTGCATCCTCAGTATATAGCACATAATGGACACTTAATTAATGCTTGTTGATTGTTCATTGATTTTACAGATAAGGAAACTGATGCCTAAAGAGGTGATGTAATCTCCTCAAGGTCACCCAGTTCATTAGTGGCAGAGCTGGGATGTCATAGAGCAGACTTAAGCCTTCAATACAATTCAACAATTCCATAAAGCACTTACCACATGTATGTATTTTTCCTAAAATGGATTCAACTTCCCATTTTAAAAATGAGATTATGATTATATCAACATAGAAACCTTATGCCTTTTATATAAGGCAATCTTATAGGTGGTAACCTTTAAAACACTTTCAAGAACACTTTTTAATGATTACATGAAATAACATGTAACATATGCTGCAAATTTTAAAGTATTATATAAATATTAGCTATGATCATTATTTTTTAAGAATTTTTATGACTTACTTTTTCCTTCTCCCCTCTTCTTGGAGAAATGATACTGGTTTTAGCAAAAGTCTTTTTACTGTAATTGAGATTCTTCCATACCAGAGCAAATTGTTTTTATTTACGCCCACGAGGATCTCCTGGATAAAATGCCTAAAAATTCGTTAAATAGCTACTTTGGTTTAAAATACATGCTATAATTAAGTGCATTTAATGTTGCTAATTTAATGAAAAGCATCTCTTACCTAATGGATGTATATATTTTTGAAAGAATAAGCAGAATTACATAATATGAAATGCTATGTGAAGTTTTCTATGTAAAAATATTGTATATAATGCTGTTAAAATATTCCATGCTTCAATCAAGTGGCAAATCAATAAAGTCTTAAAAATGAAAAAAAAAGCCCCATACAATGACAAGAAACAAAATGTTGGAAGAAGGACTTGGGATGCCCATTTTTAAAGAAAGGAAGAGTTCTAGAAAGTCATAGTCTAGAGTTGTCATTTAAAATGATAGGGCTCTAAGTTTCTAAAATAGAATCTAAGCCAATAATTAGTTATTTTAAGGATACTGTGGACTTATTTTTTTAAGTTCATAGATTATAACAATATATAGACAAGTGCTAGAAGTGACCTCTGAAGCCATCTAATTTAATCTCCTTATTTTATAGGTGAGGAAAGTAAGGCCCAGATGGGTTGTGACGACCAAAGTCACACAGGTAGTGTGATAGGGGCAGAATTTGAACCTAGGTCTTTTAGCTACAAAGCCAGTGGTCTTTCCAGGGTTCTCTGCTCTTCAGTCTCTCCATCTGTTAGAGAAGATAACACTAATATAGACCTGGATTTGTGGAACAATCAAAAGAATGCTGGATTTGGGATCAAATCCTGGCTCTGCCATTTGCTATGTGTGTGACCTTGGGAAATTCTTTTGATGTCTTTGAGGCCTCAGTTTCCCCTGTGTAAAACAAAGAATTTAATGACTTCTAAGGTCCCTTCCAAGTATAAATCCCGTGATTTCTTGCCTTCTGCTCTGTATTTAGATCAGTTGGCTCATTTCTGTGAAAGCATATCATGCAGTCACAAATCTCCACAGTTATAAAGTGGTCTTTGTGGATTATCCCTCAATTGTATGTCATCCATTTGACATTTAGAAATTTATTTAGGTGAACCAGGGCATAAACAGAGAAGAACATTACAAGAAGTTCTGGCTTTTCCACAACAGACTCGTGACCTTTGGCAAACCGCTTAATTTCTGTAGGCCTCAATTTCCTCATTTGCAACATGACAAAGATTGCGGTCTATAATTTCTAAGCTCCCCTCCCCAGCCCGATGGGGTTACCCAAATCAAAAGCAAATTCCTAAACCCCGAAACAAATATAAAAAATAATAAGATGACTGTCAGTAAGACATGTTAGTGATGAAAAACAGGGGGCCTGAATACACTAGTTCATGGCCTACCTCACTCTTAGCCCTCAATTTCTGTGATGCCAGGAAAATGTCTCTCTCAGGAAGAGTGAACGAGGATGAATGGACAAAGAGAGAATCTTGATTTTAGAGGCAATAACTGAAAAGTTGTTAGTATGATGGAATAATAACATCTAGCATTTACATAGCACTTTAAGGTTTCCAAGGGCAGCCAGCTGGCACGGTGGATGGAATGCTAGAGTTGGAGTCAAAAGTTCAAATCCAGCCGCAGATACTTCCTAGTTGTGTGACCCTGGGCAAGTCACTTAACTCTGTTTGCTTCAGTTTCTTCATCTGTAAAATGAGCTGAAGAAGGAAATGGCAAAGCATTCCATTATCTTTGCCAAGAAAACCCTGAATAGGATCACAAAGAGTCAGAAATGACTGAACAACAACAACCACAATTAAGGCTTGTAAAGTACTTTACATATATTACCTAATTTGACCATCATAACAACCCTGGGAGGTAGATGCTATTATTACCCCCATTTTACAGAAGAAGAAACTGAGGCTGAGGAAAGGTCACATGATTTACCCAGGGTCACATATTTCATAAGTGCCTGAGGCAGGATTTGAACTCATGACTCCAATTCTAGCACTCTATCCAGTGTGCCAACCAGCTAGCTCCCTCATTTTGAAATTAATTAATTGGAGAAATTTAGTGTATACAGTGTCCCAAAAGTCTTAGTGTGATTTTAAGCCATTAAAGTTATTCTAACTTGATATATTATACAGTGACCCTTAGTGCAGTTTTAAGCTATTAAAGTTATTACAGCTTAAAACTACAGTGTTTGCTATAATATATAGTATAGTAAGCATGTTAGGTTGGTTGTGTTGATGCTTGATGTTATGTTTTTAATTAAACATTTATTTTCAAAAAAAACACAAAAAAGAAGGAGTGTTTCTCCCTAAATTTTATAGCAACTTTTTTCTGGTGCTCTTATTCCTAGGGTTCAAAGCAGGATGACAGGAAGGAAAGTGAGAACCTATGAACAGACAACAAGAGGCTTATTATCTTACTTTGCTATCCATACTCAAATGAATCTCACTGATTTGGAAGTTTCTCCAACCAAGTAAAACAAAGCTACTCATTTTGTGAGCAATTTCTGCCCTTAAAAGAAATAACCCACAAAGCTCTGTGCTCCTTTTTTTTTTCCATTACTGTTACCTTTGTTCATTCCTGTTGGTGTGAAAAAGAATGCTTTCACCCAAGACTTTGTCCTGATGTCATCATTTGGATTATATGTCATGTCATATCATCTGTTGGATTATACATGTCTCATATTATGTGACAAAATACCTTCTGCTTGGGGTGCCACCCAATGTCAGTCTTAAATGTTTGTTGAGCTGTGTTTGCCATTTCAGTTGGCAGTTTGGAAAGATAAGAAAATGAATTGGTTAAGTTGAGAGGATTAAACCACTTCCAATGTACACCTTTACCTGGATGAACCATAACTGCTTGAAAAATTCTCTCTTCTCCTCATACCAGCCTGAACCATGGATGAAGCATTGTCACATCAAAAGACTTTTTTAAAATTACTTTTATTTCTCTTGACCCCAAGAGAATAAAATCTTCTCATCAACACCTCTGACACTATCCTATAGACTTAGATTGTTTTGAAAGCAGAAGAAACTTGCAATTTTTTAGCTTCCTTCTTACCTGCTTCCTTCTTAACCTTTTAACTCCAAGTAGTAGTAAGCATTTGTGTGTCTAGGAGCAGAGTTCCAATATCATGTAGAAAGCAAGAATGGTATAATTAGTGAGTTAATGAAACATTAACTTCATCCTGCTGTGAAGTCAGAGATGACAGGGGATATCTCCTAAAACCTATGAAGCCGTTCTTTAAGAATAAAGTCATTTGCCCCTGGGACCACTTGAGAGTAATTGTGGCCACCTGGCTTATCAATAGCTGGCTCTGTTTTAATTCAGGGAGAGAAAAAAATGTGCAAATTTACTTGGATTTTTAAATATCCCAAGAACAAGGAGGTATCCACTAGTCACTGGATGGTTAGATCCTGCTGTGTTTTTTTCCCAAAGAACAGAAAATGAGAACTGCAGAATTTTCTAATTTTGGTATTCTATGAGACAAAAAGGAAAGTCAAAACGTTAGCCATAATTCAATTCCTCTTTCTTTTTTTTCTGTTTCTTTCTTTGTTCCTTCCTTTCTTTTTCCTTTCTCTTTTTTTTACCAATATTAAACCAGATTTTTATACTTCTCCCTGACCCACGTAATTAAACAGATTGATAAATTGTTCCATTATTAGCAACATTCTATGAATAGGTTGGTAATTGGTCTATGAAGACAAAACCACAAGAAGGAAATGTTGAAAAATAAATTTAAACAGCATTTAAGAAATTAACTCTCCATTCTAATTAGGGATATTACTACTATTGAAGCATAATAGTAGATTGGAAAAAAGCACTGGTTTTGGAGTTAAAAGGATATGGGTTCAAATCCTACCTCTGACAATTAAGACCTGCACAATCTTGGACAAGTCGCTAATCTCCATGGGCCTCACTTTTTAAGTTAAGTTGTTCAGTTGAGCTCAGACCTGGCCTCAGACATTACCTATGTCATCCTGGGCAAGTTACTTAACCCTTTTTGCCTCAGTTTCCTCATCTGTAAAATGAGCTGGAGAAGGAAATGGCAAACCACTCCAGCATCTTTGCCAAGAAAACTCCAAATGGGGTCACAAAGAGTTGGACACAACTTAGCAACAAAAATTGGCGCAGCTATAGACACCAAACTAAATACTGTCTCTTGCTATCTGACAGGGTAGGCCTGATCAAGCAGAGGGAAGTCCTTTGATATTTTGTTTTATTTTTTCTGTTCCCATTTTGTTTGGTTGTCACATGAATCTGTTTTCTGAGGAAGTTCAGGGTAAATTTGCTGTAAAGAACATCTTATTAGAAGCCTTAGGCTTCTGTTGAACAGTGAGAGGCAAGAGGTTAAAGAAAGAAGAAGAAAGGGAGTGATCATAGATTCAAAGATAGCAGCAGGGCCCTTCGAGTTCATCTAGTCTGACCCCCATATTTTACTGATGAAAGAACTGAGGCCTAGGGACCATAAGGCTTTTGTCCAAAATCACAGAGGTAGTTTGTAGCATGAGTTTTATTTTGAACTCAGGTCCTTGGCCTCCAGAGCCAGTGAGACAAATGTTTTAAGGATCTTCTAAGATTTTTTTTCCAGCTAAGTGATTTTTACAAACCATTTGAAAAGTTGCTTCAAATTTATTTATTTGTTTGTTTACTTATTTGATTACGAGAAAGGAATATGTGGGAAAAGGAAAAATTGTGAGGAGGTCTGCCTGATACATAGAATGACATTGGCAGTGGAGGCAGAGAACCTAGGTTCAAATCCTGCCTCTTAGGCTTACTATCTATGTGATTTGGGGCAAGTCACTTGAACTCCCTGGGTTTCCTCACTTAAAAAAAAAGTGAAGGAGGGAAGGTGAACAAAATGGCCTCTGAGGGTCTTCTAGATCAGAGGTCTTTGGCAATCTGAAGAAGGCTTTCTCAAAATAAATGTTTTTAAATGCATAAAACAACTGAATTACAAGGGAAACTAATTATTTTAAAATAAAGATTTTAAAATAAAGATTTCCCATCCACCTTCATAGACCCCCTGATATCTATCCATGGACTCCAATCTGTGGACCTCAGGTTAAGAACCCCTGTTCTATTTTCCTATAAAAATTTGATTTAAGCCTAGAAATAAGGCATTTTTTTTAAGTGGGGTGGGAAGTAAGGCAGAGCTTTAAGATGGTCAGTAAGAGATTTGAGAAATCTGGGAGAACATGTGGTAGAGTAGGCTAAGATTCCTATCTGTCTTCAGGAACAGAAAGGGAGAACCATTTTCCGCTGCATTACATTGCCTTTAAGCAAACTAAAATGATCCCACAAACTGGTTCCTATCATAAAGCTTAGCTTCTTGAGCATCTTTATCCCTGAGTATCTAGATAGGGTCCTAAACGTTTATTAATAGCTCAGATTGTGGCATATTTTATAGGTGCTCAGGCTTGTGGCTCTGAGCACTCTGAGCTTATGCCTAATTGTTTTTGTAACCCCAGTGCCTCATACAGTGCCTTACTTGTAGGTCTTCCTGGTTTTCATGCCAGCTCTCTATCCACGATGGCATGCTGCCTCTCAGACAACAACCATAACTATGCAAAGGAAAATAACAATGAAAGACTTCAACACTCTAACCAATGCAATGTCTAGTTGTGACTTTAGAAGTCTGATGGTGAAGAATCATACTTGTCCCTGAACAGAGGTGGTAGACTACTGGGGAAGAATGTGTCGTTCATTTTTAAGCATGCCTGAAGTGTTGATTTGTTTTGCTTCATTTGTTACAAGAATGGGTTCTGTTGCAATTAAAGTTATCAGGAAGTGACAATCATGTCAAACAAAAAGTATCAATAAAACACTTTTCTAAAAGAAAGAGTACAGCTTAGCTTTAAGAGTCCAGCTTGACCCAGGTTTTAGTCCTCCTGCTTCTTCCACTGACAAAGTTATGTGACTAGCTTGGGCAAATCCTTTGACCTTTCTAGGCCACAGTTTATTGGAGATTAAACTTGTCAACTGGACCGAACTGGCCTCCAACCTGTGGATGGCCAGGCTGAATAGAGTAGGCTAGAAACAGAAGAGTCAGGAATCAAGCAGAAGTTTGATTTCAAAGTGAGGGAAATAGCTTCAAAGAGGGGATCTAGCCACATGTGCCTGACCACCCCTCCCCCTTAGTGGGGAGACCCGAGGCAGTGTGGGGAGGTCTCAAAACTCTTACCAATGACTGGTAGTGAGTTGTAGCCCTGACAATGAGTCGTTAACACCAACAATGAGACATGTTTGATTCATAGAAGGGCCTCATAACCAAAACATGGGTACTTGTTGCGTGCTTGTCCAGTACTCAGAGAACACCTGGTGCTGGTCAAAGCAACACAATAATTATGAGATTTTGCCAGAGGGTGAGATCATCCAGAAAGTGAGTGCAAAGGATTGTTGTTATGCCACGCTCAAGGCACAGCTTGCTTGCTGGGCCTTAGCTCTGGAAAACAGGGTGTCTTCTAATATCCTGACAGACTAACTGATCTCTGGATCCAAAATTTTGTAACCTTTGACCATGAAGGAGGTGATATCATGCAATTTAATCTCCTCTAAATAGCATCTGAAATGTTGCTGCCAATAAAAACTGAGAATAAAGTTTAAAAAGTAGACAGTGTCTTTTTGCCTTTTTATATTAAGTCCCACGGTGTGAAAATGGCTTGTGGTTTCATGTTCAGCACTATCAGTCACCCTGAGCTCTTCGCTCTTCCTCGCTCTATATAACCAGTTAATTGCTAGATCTCGTCATTTCTCCCTCTACAATATCTTTTGTTTTTTAAATTTTATTCTGACCTTAAGAAATAAAACAAACATTTCCATAACATAGTAGAATAGAAAAAAAAGATGATTTCATATGAAACTGCAAATCTGTTATGTACCACTTGCTACTCCTTTTAAATATACAATAAAATTATCATGTAACTTTCTTTATCCCCCCCCCGCTACCATTAGGCACACACATGGGTGTGTGTATAGATATACATATATGTACATGTATGCATATATATGTATGCATATATATAATATATATATATTATACACACACACACATATATATACACCAATTTATACATACTTCCATTTATCAGTTCTTTCTTTGGATACAGAGAGCATCTTCTTTCATATGTCCTTTGCAGTTAATTTGAGTATTTATAATAGTCAAAATGACTTAGTCCCTCAAAGTTATTCTTGTATTTACCTCCTTTTCTCTACTCACAGAGTCATTATCCTATTTCAGGCAGTCAACACGTCATCCCTTGACTATTGAAATCACCTCCTAATTGGTTTCAAATCTTACCCCACTCCAAACTATCCACTCAGCTACCAATGTTGCTCTGATCATGTTGTGCCTCTATCAAACTCCAATGGCACCCTATTACCTGTACAATCAAAATCCTCTTCCTACCTGTCTTGCCTTATTATATGTTATTCCCCTTATAACTGTGGTTCACCCAAAGTAGTCTTACAGTTCCTCAAACCTGTCACACCATTTCCCATCCCTCATTAATTCCCTGTTTAAGAATCCCTAGTTTCCTTTACAAAATGAACTCAAACATCACCTTCTACATGAAAACTTTCCTGATCTCCCTAGATGTGAATGAATCTTATTTGCATCTATTTAATATCTACCTATATGCATGTTGTCTCTCTAGACTAAAAGCTTCCTGAGGGCAGGAATTTCTCCTTTTTCTTTTATATCACCAGGACCTAGAAGAGCACCTAACACATGTTGTGGTTGTTCAGTCGTTTCAGTCATGTCTGACTCTTTGTGACCCTCCCTCTCCATTTGGGGTTTTCTCAGCAAAGATACTGGAGTGGTCTGCCATTTCCTTCTCCAACCTGACACATGATAGCTGCTTAATAAATGCTGGTTAATTAATCGTTTGACTGCAGACACAAAAATAAAATGAATATTGAAATCTACAGGCATGACCTGGAATTGTCAGTCTAAGTAATAGAAGGTGACAAGAATTCATGTACCATGAATAAGATTAGTTCTCCAGGGAATGCATCCTAGCTATAATCCCTCCATCTTCCCTTGGAATTTGTAGAGATAGCCTTATAATGAGATTAATAGGCCTCCCTATGTATCATCAGAAAGTAGCCAACCAGAAATTTAAACAATGAAAATAGCTTGTACTTTATTTTTTGTATTGAGAAGCTACATGATATAGTGGATAAGAAGTCTGGATCTGAAGCCAAGAAGACCTGGATTCAAATCCTATCTTTGCCCCTAGTGACCATCCTTAAGTTAATCCCTTTAAATCTCTTTGAGCTTTATTTTCCACAATTGTAAACGGCCAGGTGGCCAGGTGAATAGTGTGCCAGGCTTGGAGTCAGGAAGACTCATCTTCCTGAGTTAAAATCTGGCCTCTGACACTTAGCTGTATGACCCTAGGCAAGTCACTTAACCTTGTTTGCCTCAGTTTTCTCATCTGTAAAATGAGCTGGAGAAGGAAATGTCAAACCACTCCAGTATCTCTGCCAAGAGAAACCCAAATGGGGTCTCCAAGAGTCGCATGCGCCTGAACAAACAAGTATGAACACTATCTTTTGTTTCTCCTTTCCAGGGTTATTGCTCAAATGAGAATGTATGGAGAGCTATTTGTAAGACTTTCAACAGTGTATAAACTCTCATTACTATTCATGTGTGATCTGCTTCTTATGGTTCTCTTAGATGTCAATAAATATTATGTCGATCAACAGATGTTCATTGAGAAGTCAGTGTTCTAGGTGCTATGATTGAAACAGAGTAACATGACACTGATGACCATCCTCAAAGTGAGTAGGGGGAGGAGAGAAAAAGTAACATTAAGGAGCAATACAAGTGGCATATTACGAGATCATACATAATTCTTCCAGCCAAAAGGTGGTACAGGCAATGGTCAATAAGCACCTTAAATTTAGAAGAGGGAAAGATCACTGAGCTTGAAGTGTCCCTAGAAGAAGAAGGACCTAGTCAGGACGTTAAAGGATGACTGTTACATGAAGAAAAGGGAGGAAGACATTTTGGGGATGGGGAGCTGCTAGGGATTAGGAAATGACATTAGCAAAGATTGGAAGGCAGGAAAGTACAAAAAGAATAGACCAACTAAACTGAGGAAGGAATTAATTTAAGAGAATAGTGGGAGGAAGGAACAGCTTGCAGAGTTTCTTAAATGTCAGGCAGAGAGGTTTGAATTTTATCCTGTAGCCAGGTGGGGGTCATAATGTTTCTTGGACTTCAAAACCTCTTTTTATGGGAGTGACTTGCTTTTTTTGGTAGGGAGGGGGAGTAATTTTTTTTGGAGCTAGTTTGTTTATATTTGTTATAATTTTTTTTTCTGAAACTAGTAGTTAAATATGTTATGACTATGTTAACAAATTCATTCAAGTATTAGCATTTTTAAGATTAAAAACTCATCATGATAAGAAAAGGAGGTCAAGAGTTCAGAAAGACTAGAGCAGGCTCTGGCCATTTAACAGCTATGGTAACCTGTCAGCCTCATTTTTCTCAGGGGCAAAATGGGTATGATACCTTCTCTGCCTACTTCACAAGGTTGGTTACAATCAAGTGAAATATGTATACAAAAATGCTTTAAAAATTGTAAAGTGCCATAAGCATGTAAGGTTATCATTGTTATTATTATATTAAAAGCCTGAAAGAATTCCTTAAATTGGTGTCATTATCTCATTTTACATATTAGACATATTAAAAATGTTTGCAGTAATAGGTATAAGTAGATTGCAACAAGTGATAAGGGTCTCAAGGTAGAGTGGCTGAAGAGATACACTTGGAGTCAGGACGCCCTAAGTTCAAATCTTGCCTCAAATACTTACTAGCTATGCCACTCTTGGGAAGTCATTTAGCCTTTCTCAGCTTTAGCTTCCTCATCTGTAAAATGGGAATAGTAATAGTACCTATATCACAGAATTGTGCAAATTCCAAACCTATGTAAATGCTGTTTACTAGGTTGTAAGTATGAAGGGTCATAAAGGAAAAAAGAAATAATGACCTGGGGATACTGGCTAAGGAGGGGTATATTAAGAAGGTACCTTTGCAGAAACGGAAGGAGCTACATAGTCCTATAAAAATATGTAACTACCTAGCTATCTAAGGATTTTTTTTTCCAATTCCTTGGCTGAAATTCCAGGCAAAACTCGACCCCAAAGCAGTATTCATGACCTTTATGATGTTGGTCTATAGGAGCAATTCACTTGATATGTTTTTAAATGCATATGATACATTTTGTGTTGCTACTTTTGGGCAATAAGCATGTCCTGTTATTTTTTTTTAATTTATGCATGATTTTTTTCCCCTAGAGTAAAACATTTCAAATTGTCTATGTTAAAAGCTCCTATATATCTCTCTTCTCTTTACCTACTTTAAGGAAGAGAAAGGCCATGGATTCAGGGTAGTAATTTGGGAGAACCAAAAATGCTTGTTCCCTACAATAGCACAGAATTCTGCAGTCCCCAAGCTGTTATGAAACATTGTTAAGAGCTCACAACAGGAAGTACAATCAGTAGCTAGTAAATAAGCTTTTCCTTCCTTTTCTCCAGGTCTCTGAACTTCCTTATCCTCCAGTTCCAAATCCTTTCACAGATGTTACTGCTGTTTACTTAGCTGGTATGTTTGGTTTTCTCTTGAGCTTTTGGGGGGTTCAAACAATGGGACCCCCACCACTTGCCCCACATTCTACTTACATCCTCATTTTACATGAAAAAGATAGGCAAATAGGATTTGTCTTTATTTTCCCTAGGGAAACCTTGGGAATCAGTGGACAGTGGCTCCCAAGACTATATATAAAGACAGGTTCTCCACCTCTTTACAAATAGAACCTCCTCATTTAAAAATAAATAAATTGGGGCAGACAACTGTTTATCCCATTATATGCTACTTAAAACTAAATAAAGTGACCCCTAAGGATTCTCTTGGGCTACATCTCATTCATCTCCAAGAAAAATAATAAAAATAAGTAGAATCCAGAGAGCTAAATTAGTTCTGGAAACTCACCTAGGACATGTAAAATTTTAGTTGGGCAAATGGTAAAGAATGCTACTTTGTCATATCTGAGAGTCGGTTTGGGACACATAAAGCTAAAGTGAACATAGCAACTTTTCAAATTTGTATAGCTGGGATTCTTATTCTGGTATCTGGACTGATAAATTAGCTGCATATTTTTCTAAGACTATTCAATGCCTTCCATTTCTGCAAAGAGACACTTTTAAAATATCCCTCCTTACCAGGAATTTCCCAGGTCATTATTTATATTTCTTTTATAATCCTTCCTACTTATGATTTAGTAGATTACTCTGTAGCACGTTTCCACTGCAGACCAAAATTTGTCCTTCACTGCTCTTTGCCCACAGTTGTGTCCTTGGAGCAACTAAGCTCTTATTGTCTTTGATCTTAACAGTACAAGTATTTCAGATATCACCATTTTGACCAGGCTGTATCAGCTCCAGTGAAAAGGCTGAGCGATCACAAGAGGAGAGTACATTCTGGTAGAGATGATCATAGCTGATTGCTAGGCTACGGATTCTATTTATCTATAGTCAAGAGAGCATAAGACCAATATAGAGGAAAGGCCATCTAATCTAATTCATAACTGAATACTCTATCTCCTCACTTTTGGGGGGGGGAAGGAAGGGAAGAGGGAAAGGGAGATAACCTCTTAACAAACAGGATCATAGGAATACAGATTATAGACCTGGAAAAGGGCCTTACAGGTCAGCCCCCTTATTTTACAGATGAGGAAGTTAAATGTTTTTACCAGTGCTACACAAGTAGGAGGAAATATAGTATAATTTGGAGTCAAAGGACCTGGATTCAAATCTTGATTCTGCTAATTATCACCCTGAGCAATTCAGGTAACCTTTCTAGGCCTCAGTTTCCTCATCTGTAAAATTACAGTGTACTATTAGATGACCTTCGAGGTCCCTTCCACCTTCAGATCTATGGTCCTAAGTAACAGAGATTTATACCAAGCTCCTTACACTCAAATTCACTACTCTTTCTTCTACACCATGCTGACTGAACTTTCCCCCAAACATCATACTATATAGCTACATTACATATGAGTGAACAGGGAAATTTGCAAACCACAAAAACATTTCCAAGTCTATCTGAAATCTTGGAGGTTACTCTTGCAGCTTGTTCTGACATCAAGGGATATCCTGCATTCAGGAAGCATTGATTCAAATCGTTACACATTGTTTTACTGGGACACCATGAAATGCATTCTTCCCACAGGGGCTGAGGCAGCATTTAAGGCCATTAGCATGGCGACCATCTGGGGTTAGTGGACATAAGGAAAAGCCATAGAAGGAAACAGTGTTATGTCTCATATCATTCTATGTATCACCTGTTTTAGCTTGTAGGCGGAATGCGAATGTAAGAAAGAGAGCACCAAAATAAATTAATGATTTTCTAACCTGTGTGTAGGGACCATAGGGAATTTAAAGCTTGGTTTGTTTTGTTTTATTATTTTTATTTTATTTTATTTTATTTTTAAAATAGCCTTCTTAGGCTCAAAATCTAAAAACAAAGGCACCATTTTGTGACTCCACTGTAAAAATAAAAGCAAAGACAAAAAAACAAGACCCCACTACCTAGGTAGTTAGGTAGTGTTTGACTTTCTTGCATTTCTGAATCCACATAACAGAAAAAGGAATCTGTATCATTTCACTTTTACCAAGCTCTGGCTTAAAAACAACTATAGAGCTCTAAATTGACCAGGTTAGGCTCTCTACTGCTTGTGACACAAATATTTCTCAGCCCCAAGTTTCCAACATCTGTGTAGGGCTGTTTCAGCTCACAAGCAGCAATTTTCCCACTGAAGCAAGACTATGAGAAGGGACCTTCTGTTTGTTGTAGAAATCCACAAATTATGTCTTGTCCATTTGTCTATTTATATTCTAAGTCTAATGGGGTGAGATCTGGGTTAGTTCTCCCAGAATAATATCTGAATAACATCCAGTATATTGGCTGCTTTAAACAAATTATTCAATGTTTTGTTAAAGGCTTACTAATTAACATTATTATCAATAGGTAGAAAAATTATAACCAAAATGCCATCCCTAAGCTCCCCTCTCCCCTCCCCACCTTTCTCTCTCTCCACCCCTTCCATTTCCCCTCTCCACCCCTTTCTCTCTTCTATAGCCTAATACATAGATAGCTCTGTTAGTCAGCTCTGCAGGCAAAACCTATCACAACACCTGGCCTCTCTTAACAGGCAAAGGGCACAGTGGGTGGAAGATTAGACTGGAAGACCAGAATTCGGATCTTTCCTTTCACGTGTACCGTGTGACCATGGGCAAGGCAAAGGATCATAGAATTGTAGGGTCATATATTTAGAACTGGAAGGGCTTTTAGAGATCACTGAGTCAAACCTCCCTCATTTTATAGATGAGGAAACTGGGGGAAAGAGAGGTTAAGTGATTTACCCAAGTACTCACAGATACTAAGTGAGGCAGAAGTTGAACTCAGGTCTTCCTGACTCCACGTCTAGTGCTCTTATCTGTTATAAAGTCTAATGGGATCATAGGTTCGTAGACATAGCTGGAAGAGTGCTCTTAAGGCACCTCTTTCCAACTCTTCATTTTCAAATTGCAAAAACTGAGACCCAGAAAAGTTAAGGGACTTGCCAAGTTAAGCACTGGACTGCTCTCAGTATCAGTTTCCTCATCTGTACTACCTACGTTACATGGTTGAGAAGATCAAATGAGATCATGTATGTAAAGTGCTTTGCAAACTTTGAGTTCACATAAATATCAGTAATGATCATAACTATTATATAAGTAGAAACTCAGGAAAAGGGAATGTTGCTGAGCTATCCTGTGGGGCAGGGGTTGCCTTTTTTTTTGTTTGTGTTTTCCCTAAATAAACTAATAATTTCTCTTCAAAAACAGCTGGTACTTCCATGCTGTAATTACCCTGCTTTTCTCATGCACCATTGCACATGTACAGCCCTGTTGTTTCGTAAGTCTCTAGTCATTGCCTTGATAGGACTGAAAAGTGCACAGCCAGCCTGATAGACAACACCTGGATTCCTCAGACTGCCCAGTCAAAGGTCTGCAATTAGCTGATCTGGCGATCAGACAGCAAATGAAGAATCTTGAGTTCAAATCCTTACAGTGGGACTTGCTCACTCAGAGTTTTAAAACAAAACACTTACTTAACCTTTGCAAGGTGATTTCGGAAAAAGGAGAAATAGAGGCTGGCCTTCCCAGGGATAAACTCAAAAGTTGTTCCATCCCAGAGCTCTTGTTAGGTTAGGTAAGCCTGTCTCTGTTTCCCCTCACATGCCTCAGCCACAGAGAAGCTTTCTGATAAATGACCCACTACCCAAGCCTCCTCCTAAATAAAGGGAAAAAAAAATCAATAGGGATTGAGCTATCAGCTATGAATCTTAGCCAGAGAGCTGGCTCTTTCTGAGTAACCGAAGAGAATTTTCCAGCAATTGTGGCCAATTTCACCCACGACTGTCATAGGCTTTACCAAGTGTAAGGTAAGACTGAAAAGTGTTAGCAAAAGCATAGAAATCCAGAGCCAGCCACTTCCTCCTTTGTCTTAGCAAGCATAAGCTCAACCGTGTAAAGCTCCCCATTATATTAGGAAACCCTACTCAGGCCGGAACCAGTTTGGCTAATACCGAAGATTGAGAACTGCGGAAGCCTTTGTCTACTTAGACGCAGGGGGCATTCTGAAATTGTCCTCATTGCTATTGTTTTCTTTACAGAGGAAACTAAAATTGCAAGAACATTTTAGGATCCAAATCCATTTAAGCACAGTATGAACAGAGTATGATATAAGTGAATTGATTTTCCCTCTGGAGGTGCCCTTCTGGAGGGGCTTACCCAGTACATGGCCAATAAAGGCCTTCTGCCTTGACAAAAGGGATAGTACAGAGCAATAACAGCGTATATTTACGTGGAAATTATAGCTGGCTGTGCCTCTGATCTTCTTTAAATTAGATCCCAATTCAAGCTTCTTCCAGCTCCCCAGGAAGCTCAAGCCCATTCTCTAGCATGGGAAACAGGGTGGCCCCTTTAAGAAGAAACCCCCAAGAGAACTTTTTTTTTCCTGCTTTACGGCCAAAGGTTGTGTTTTTTTTTTTGTTTGTTTGTTTGTTTTTTTTGTTTTGTCTTAAGGCACAAAGTGAGTCAGCCCAACCCCCAGGATTTGAACTCAGGAGTCCTGTTTTGTAACCTGATAGGGACCAGTTGCATTTTCTAAAGTGCCTTCCCTGCTGCAATAATCCCCACACCTCTCCTGCAACTCAAAATGTAAAACATGCTACTCCTCCAGGCCCCCTGGGGTGGCCGCATTCCCCTGCCCCCATCGGATATGTGGCATAAAACTTCTCCTAAGTATGAGAACCTTGTAATCTGGTCTCAACAACAGGGTGAGTCAGCCCCTAGCCTGAAGCATCTGTTTTTTGCCCAGATAATTATAAGTTCGATGTTATAATAAGAGTTTGGTATGGGCATTTTATACCTTCTTTGTAAAATGGGATTTCTAGAGAGTGGAGGATGGAATAGGACAGAGGATAAGTGGAGGGAAAAACTTTACATTTTACTTTGGAGAAGTTCCTTCTCTACCCTGTGTAGTTTTTGGTTTTTGGTTTTTTTTTGTTTGTTTGTTTTATAAACCAGTAATTGGTTGATCAGTCATGGTCCTCTTTGAGAAGGAAGGACAAACCACAACCTGTAAGTAGTAGCCCGAGCTGCCCCAATAGTCCCCAGCTGGATCAGCTGACCAGTTCCAATTAGCCAACTCAACTTCTCTCCCCACATGCCCTTACCTGAGGGTGTTCTGCTCAAAGGAAGGTAAATTTTGATGGCTGATACCCACCTAGTTATTTTGGGGTTTACTGGCTAGATTGTTTTCTTAAAGACTATGCCTTAAACCCAGTTCACTCTGGCTCTCATTGATTGGACAACAATTGCCCAAGCACCTCTTAATGGTTATTTTTTGGGCCCTCCTGGCTCAGAGTGAATGTAAATAGTAATTGTTTCTCTTTTGGCCAGTAACCCTGAGGGTCTTCCCCTCCCACTTTGATTTTTTTTTTTTATTAAAGGGGCCATCCCTTGACTCACTTCTTTTATTTCCCCCTTAATTCATTTATTTTTAGTTTTCAGCATTCACTTTCATAAGCTTTTGTTTTAAATATTTTTCCATTCCCTCCCCAAAACAGCATGCAATCTGATATAGGTTCTACATATACATTCCTATTAAACATATTTTCGCATTAGTCATGTTGTAAAGAAGAATTAGAACCAATAGGAGGAACCACAAGAAAGAAGAAACAAAACAAAACAGAAGGGAAAAAAAGAGCAAATAGTAAGCTTTGATTTCCATTCAAACTCCATAATTCTTTCTCTGGATGTGGATAGCTTTTTCCATCATTTTGGAGATGTCTTAGATCCTTGCATTGCTGAGAAGAGCCAAGTCTTTCAAAGTTAGTCACTGCACAACGTGACTGTTACTGTGTACAATGTTCTCCCGGTTCTGCTCACTTCACTCAGCATCAGCCTTGACTCACTTCTTAAAGAGGCCTATTCACTGAATGGGTGTTGCCTTATTCCGGAGAAAAGGCCAGGGTCCCTCTCTGCATCCTGGGCCATCTCCAGTTGTTCTGGTGGCTATCTGGCCACTGGACCCAGATGGTTCTGGAAGAGAAAGACTTAGCACAACCCTAGCTCACTCAAATCCAGTTCATTTGCAAGTAATGTCATCATCTTCCTGATGTCATGGTTTTCTTCAAGAACAAGGACAAACCACCACCACAACAACAGTTAATGATCATTTATTAAACACTTAATATGTGCCCAGCACTATGCTAACCCCTGGGGACACAAAGAAAGGCAGAAACAGGTGCCTGCTCTCAAGGAGTGTATGTTTTGCTCGGGGAAGGCAACATGTAAAAAACTAGTTTTCCACAATATATATTTAACATGAATAAATGATAATCTCAGAGGGAAGGCAACAGTAAGGCCCAGAGCTCTCTTTATCTGTTCTTTTTTTTTTTTTTTTGGTTAGGCAATGGGGTTAAGTGACTTGCCCAGGGTCACACAGCTGGTAAGTGTTATATGTGTGAGGCCGGATTTGAACTCAGGTTCTCCTGCTCTATCCACTGAGCCACCTAGCTGACCTTCCAGAGCTCTCTTTGAAAAAATGGGGTTTGAGTTAAATTTTTAAAGGAAGTTAGCTAGAAAAACCAGGAGTTGGGTATGAAGAGGGAGAGCGTTCTGGGCATAAGGGAAAACAGTGAAATTGCTGAGTCAGAAGATGGTGTGTCATGTTTGAGAAACAAGTGTTCAATTTCTCTTTGAATAATAGTTTATATGTAGGGGAGTAACAGTTAAGTAGTGAAGGGCTTTAAGAGACAAATAGGATTTTGTATTTGATCTTGGAGATAGTAGGGAGCCATTGCAGTTTATGGAGTAGGGGGCTGCCATGGTAAGATCTGTGCTTTAGGAAAATTTACAGGGAGACCAAACCAGCAGGATAGTGGACATAATGGGACATATAGGAAAGATGAAAGATAGAAACAAGACTTGGTAACAGTTTGAATCTGTGGATCAAGGAGCAGGAGATGACTTAGAGGACGATCCAGTAAAGGAGATTGAAGATGGATCAGATAGGTAAGAAGAAAGTCAGAGAATATGAAGAGAGGTTATCAATACTGTGAGTTTTCAGTGACTGGGAGGATGGTAGTGCCTTGCTACAGCAATAAGTAAGTTTATGTGCCCAAAGGGCTATAAATCTGCATACCCTTTGGTCCAGCAATACTACTACTAGGACTGTATCCCAAAGAGATCATTAAAAAAAGGGAAAAGGACTCACATGTACAAAAATATTTTCAGCAGCTTTTTTTTTATGTGGGCAAAGAGTTGGAAATTGAGGAGATGCCCATCAACTGGGAAATGGCTGAACAAGTTTTGGTATATGAATATAATGGAATACTATTGTGCTATAAGGAATGATAAATGGGCAGATTTCAGAAAAACTTGGAAAGACTTACATGAACTGATGCTGAGTGAAATGAGCAGAACCAGGAGAACATTGTCCACAACCACAACATTGTGCGATGGTCAACTTTGATAGTTAGAAGATACTCAGCAATACAGTAATTTAAGACAATTCCAAAAGACTCATGATGGAAAATGCTATCCACATCCAGAGAAAGAACTATGGAGTCTGAATACAGATTGAGGCATACTCTTTTCTCTTCTTTTTTTTGTTTTTTCTTTCTTGTGGTTTTCCCTTTTTATTCTGATTCTGCTTTCACAACATGACTAATGTGGAAATATGTTTAATATGATTGTACACATATAGCCTATATCTGATTGCTTGCTGTCTTGGAGAGGAGGAAGGGGAAGGAGAGAGGAAGAAAAAAAATTTGGAACTCGAAATCTTATAAAAGTGAATGTTGAAAATTATCTTCACATGTAGAGGAGAGCCACTCCAGGTAAAGATGTGATGGACAATATCAGAGGTTACAGAGAAGTCAAAAAAGATGAAGACTGAGAGGTCATTAGATTTGCTCATTAAGAGATCACTAAAAACTTTGAAGAAAGCAGTTTCAGTTGAATGATGGAGTTGGTAACTAGACTATAGAGGGTTTAGAATCCTTTAAGAGGACATGAACTGGAGTCATCAATTGTAGATGGCCTTCTCAAGAAGTTTAACTAAGGAAGGAAAGAGAGGACAACAGTAGGGGGATGGCAGGATCAAGTGAAGATGAAGTTTTTTTAAGGATAAGGGAGACAAGGGTGTGTTTGTAATTCAAAGCAGAGCAACCAGAGAGACCAAAAATCTGTGTAAGAGTGGATTTGGTAGAAGGGGCAAATAGCTGATGGGATGGAATGAGATCAAGGGTGCACATAGAGGGATTTGGCTTGGCAAAGATATTCTTTTCATGTGACATAGAAGTGAATATACTGGGGGAAGATGTTGCAGCTGATTTGAGATGAGAGAAGAGAAGAAGGAGTTCTTGGAGAATAACCTTAATTTGTTTTAGTGGAAATATGAAAGAAAGGTCCTCAGCCAAGAGAGGAAAGGGGTCCAATGGGAGAGGCTTGAGGAAAGATGAAAAGATTTGGAATAACTGCTATGGTGAGTGAGGTTGGGTATAATATTGCCTGAGAACACAATCCCTATATTGTTCATATCTCTATCATATGTGCCTTCTTAAAACTGATGTGGATTAAAATGGATATAACAAAGTTATACTGCTGAGCAAACAACAGATGAATGAATACTTGTTGATTGAGTAACTCTTTTGCTTAGCTCCCAAATCACTGACTAGGACATATTAAACAGTTAAGGGAAGAATATTAACCCTTTCCATTAATAGGTAATCTGTTTTTCTAGTTATTCTTGACCCTCTTAAGACAGCGGATGAGACCCTTCAAGTTGCTGGTCAGATCAAACCTCCATTTCCTGTTTGTTTTTTGTCTGAGTTGTGTGTGTGTGTGTGTGTGTGTGTTTGTGTGTGTGTAGGGGGGAAGGTTCCAAGCTTTATACTTGTAATTTTCCCAACAACTTAGTGTTGGTATCTAGACCTAAGGCTTATATTGATCTAAACTTGGAAATGTGACATCTGAAACATTATCAGAACACATTAAAAAAAATCTTTTAAAATTCAGGATAACAAAGGATGAAAACAAATCCTTCAGAGTTCATGTGCATTTTTTGGGGGGGATATTAAAATAGACAAAAAAAAGGCATGAGATAAATATTTGAGATTCTAAAATATTTTAGAAAGGTGTCTTTCTAATCTTGCTGGATGTTTTCTGACAGGGTACCTAGGGGCCACCGAGGTGGCGCAGTAAGCAGAGCGCCACATCTAGAGTCAGGAAGACCTGAATTCAAATGCTGCCTCAGACACTTACTAGCTGTGTGACTCAAGTCACTTAACCCTGTTTGCCTCAGTTTTCTCATCTGTAAAATGGGCTGGAAAAGGAGCCCAAATGGAGTCACAAAGAGTCGAACATGACTGAAGAACAACAACAGGTATTATCACCTTGATGGTTTTTCCTGTATTAAGGAACCGATACAGTACTGTTTCTACATTCTGGAGACCTGAGTTAAAATCCTGCCTCTGATGATAACTACATTTGTGACTTTGTGCAAGTCACTCAATCTTCTTAGGCTTCTGTTTCTTCATCTGTAAAATGAAGAAGTTGGAATAGATAGCCCAAGGTCCCCTCCAGCTGCAGATCAGAGATCTATGATCCTTTTCTACTCCTTCCCCTTGAACAAATGGACTCCCAGGTACTCCATCTCAGGCCCCAAAATGAATACACTTTCTATTATTTAATAAACCTACTTGTGCTACCTTTAGGTTGATAAACTCTGTGTAAATAATCATGCCAGTAATTCCTTGCCCATATGACCATTTGTCAGCCAGACCTCAGGATCAAAATAATCTTTCCTTTATGCCTAAGTAAATTTAAAAAAATTGTTTGGAAGTAGAATGAGATCATTTTAATAATTAGAGCCAAGAGGGACAATTCTGTAACCACATTTATTTCATTTAGTGCTAAAGCTATTTCAGACAATAAAGATACCCACAACTCTTGGCTTTTGTATTTTCACAATCATTGCCTTATTTAGTAGCCCAGTGGAGAGACTCAGCTCACAGAATTCCACAAGATTTCATTTGTGTCTAAGTATCATCAGTATTTTCCATTTTTGTTGACTAGGTCTTATTGGCAGTCATGGCATTCTTCTAGAGGCAAAAGGAAGCTCATGTTACTTCAAGGCTTTAGTAAATATTAATTTCTATCAGGGAATTCTTTTGAGCTTTGCCACATGGTAGGGTTACAGACAGGTGGGTTGCCAAGGTACCAACATTGATATGCATCCTTTCGTCATATTTTGACTTTCTCAGAAATACCAGGCACACAATGTGGCAAGTTGTTGTTATCGTTGGTTTTTCTCTTTCTCTTTTTTGAGTAGCAAAATACAGTTGCTTAGAGGTATGAGATGCTAACAGAAAAGGAGTCTGGATTGTTTATCCTAAGCATTTCACTTCATATAACCTCCCTGTCTACTATTTCTGCCTAAATGCATTTAAATTTAAAGCTTACTAAGAAAGAACTAAAAGTATTAAAAATGGAGTATAAAAAGCTGAGAACCACAATGGCGGAGTAAGCAGTAAATCACTGTAACTCTCCCATATTCATCTCCAAACAACCATAAAATAGTGCCCCAAAACAAATCCTGGAACAGCAGAACCAGCAAAAAGATGGAATAAAACAATCATTTAGCCCAAGAAACTTGGAAGATTACCAAAAAAGGTCTGTCTCGCTCTGGTAAAAGGGGAGTGTAGTTTAGGACAGGAAGCATCCTCGCAAGCCAGCAGGAGGTCCTGAGCCCCAGTGTGGGGGAGCAGGCAAATGCCAACACTAGAGCCCCTAATGTGACTCAGCATAGCCAGGGGAATGGGCAGACTCCAGTCTCAGAAGCACCACGGACTTCAGCATAGCCCTGGGCAAACAGACCAGACCAATGGCCAGAATGCCAAATGCTTCAGTGTAGCCCAAGGGAAACACAGAAATGTCCCTCTGGCCTCAGCACATGCCAGACACCAGCACTAGGACCCTGGCTTAGCACCAGGTAAGCTGCCAGAACCCTATGGCCTCCAGTAGCACTAGCCACTCCCCACCCTATCCCCTCAGTGCAGCCAGGACAACATCAGTGCAGCACCAGGTAAAAAACCAGGGTCCGCAGTCCCTGGCACAAGAAGCCTGAGACAGTGCCCCTTCCACCCCAGAAACAGAGCTCAAATTTAAAAGAAAGGTGAGCAAAAAACAACAAAAAAAGAATCTGGCTATAGAAAGTTATTATAGTGACAGGGAAGATCCAGACATAAACTCAGAAGAAGATAACAATGTCAAAACACCAATGGGCAACCCCCCCTCCCCAAAATGGGAAGTGGTTTCAAGCCCAGAAAGAGCTCATAAAGGAGCTCAAAAATCACATAAGAGATGTAGAAGAAAAATTTGGAAAAGAAATGACTGATGCAAGAGAACTATGAAGAACGAGTCAGCTTAGAAAAAGAAAACAATTTTGAAAAAGGAGATACAAAAACCCACTGAAGAAAACAACTCCTTAAAAAGTACAATTGGCCAAATGAAAAGGAAGTGCAAAAGCTAATTGAAGAAAGCCACTCCTTAAAAGTTAGAATTGGGCAAGTGGAAGCTAATGACAAAAATCAATCAAACACTCAAAAGAATGAAAAAATAGTAGAAAATGTAAAATGTCTCATGGGAAAAATAAATGACCTGGAAAGTAGATCCAGGAGAGACAATATCGGAATCGTTGAACTACCTGAAAGCCATAATCAAAAGGAGGACCTGGATAGAATCTTTCAAGAAATTCTCAAGGAAAACTGCCCTGATGTCCTGGAACCAGAGGGCGAAATAGGCATTGAAAGAATCCACCAATCACCTCAGGGAAGAGATCCCAAAATAAAAACTCCAAGGAACATTTTAGCCAAATTACAGAGCTATCAGGTCAAGACAAAAATACTGCAAATGGTCAGGAAGAAACAATTCAGATATCAGGGAGCTATGATCAGGATTACACAGGATTTAGCAGCTGCAACATTAAAGAATTAGAGGTCATGGAACATGATGTTCTGGAAGGCAAAGGAGCTAGGACTACAACCAAGAATCACCCACCCAGTGAAATTAAGCATAATACTTCAAGGGTGAAAAAATGGTCATTCAATGAAATAGAAGGATTTCAAGCGTTCATAAGGAGAAGAGCAGAACTGAACAAAAAATCTGATCTCCAATATCAAGACCCAAGAGAAGCCTAAGAAGAGAAAAAGGGAAAAGAAAACATAAAGGATTCAATGGAGCCAAACTGTTTACATCCCTACATAGGAAGATGTTACTTGTAATTCTTAAAAATTGTACCACTAATAGAATAGCTAGAAGGAATATACATATACAGAGGGTATGGGCATAAGGTGAATTTGAGGGAATGACATAAAAATATAATTAAGGGTTGAGAAAGAGGAGTACAAAAAGTGCAGAAGGAAGGAAAAACTAGAATGGGGTAAATTATTTTACATGAAGAGTCACGAAAAAGCTATTACAGTGGAAGGAAAGATGGGAGGGTGGGGCCATGGGCATCGCTTGAACTTACTCTTATCAGTATTGACTCAAAGAGGGAATAATATACATAACCAGTTGAATATGGAAACCTATCTTACTTGACAGGAATGTAGGAGGGAAGGAGATTAAATAAAGGGGTAGGGGTCAGGGGACTAACAGAAGAGAGGGCAGACCGGGAAGGCAGTAGACAAAAGCAAAACATTGTTAAGGCGGGAAGGGGTGAAGGGAGACAGGGATAAATAGGAGGAAAAATAGGATGGAGGGAAACACACAGTTAGTAATCATAACTGTAGATGTGAAGGGGATGAACTCTCCTATAAAATGGAAGCCCATAGCACAGTGGATCAAAAACCAGAATCCTACAATATGTTGTTTAAAAGAAACATACATGAAGCAGAGAGACACACATACAATAAAGGTAAGGGGCTGCAGCAGAATCTATTATGCTTCAACTGAAATGAAAAAAGCAGGGATAGCAATCCTGATCTCAGACAAAGCAAAAGCAAAAATAGAGCTAATTAGGAAACTGCATCTTGCTAAAAGGTACCGTAGACAATGAAGTAATATCAATACTAAACATATATGTGCCAAGTGGTATAGCATCCAAATTCTTGAAGAAGTTTAGTGAGTTATAGGCTCATGACCAAATAAGAGATAGAGAGCAATATAAAATGTAAAATAGATAATTTTGATTATATTAAATTAAAAAGCTTTTGCACAAACAAAACCAATGCAACCAAGATTAGAAGGAAAACAAAAACTGGGAAACAATTTTTATAGCAAGGGTCTCTGATAAAGGC
Source organism: Vombatus ursinus (assembly GCF_900497805.2). NCBI lineage: Eukaryota > Metazoa > Chordata > Mammalia > Diprotodontia > Vombatidae > Vombatus > Vombatus ursinus. Next base: position 7,397,761 of record NW_020954592.1, on the reverse strand, counting down.
CTCATTTCTCAAATATATAGAGAATAACATCAAATTTATAAGAATACAAGCCATTCCCCACTTGATAAATGGTCAAAGGATATGAACAGGCAGTTTTCAGAAGAAGAAATCAAAGCTATCTATAGGCATATAAAGAAATGTTCTAAATCACTTTTGATTAGATAAATGCAAATTAAAACAACTCTGAGGTACCACCTCATACCTATCAGATTGGCTAATATGACAAAAAAAGAAAATGATAAATTTTGGAGAGGATATGGGAAAATTGGGATACTGATGCACTATTGGTGGTGTTGTGAACTGATCCAACCATTTTAGAGAACAATTTGCAACTATGCCCAAGGGATACCAAACTGTGCATACCCTTTGATCCAGCAATACCACTACTAGGTCTGTATCCCAAAGAGATCATCAAAAAGGGGAAAGGACCTACACGTGCAAAAATATTTATAGCAGCCCTTTTCATGGTGGCAAGATATTACAAATTGAGGGGATGCTTATCAATTAGGGAATGACTGAACAAATTGTGGTATATAAATGTAATGCAATACTATTGTGCTATAAGAAATGATGAGCAGGCAGATCTCAAAAAAAACAAAAACCTGGGAAGACTTGTATGAAGTGATGCAAAGTGAAATGAGCAGAACCAAGAAAACATTATACATAGTACCAGCAACGTCATATGATGATCAGCTATGAATGACTCAGGTCTTCTCAGCAACACAGTGAGCCAGGACAAATACAAAGGATTCACAAAGGAAAATGCTATCTACATCCAGTTAAAGAACTAATGGATTCTGAATGCAGATCGAAGTATACTTTTTTCACTTACTTTATTCTTTTTCATGTTTTTTTTCCTTTTTATCTGTTTCTTTTTTCGCAACTGTGACTAATATGGAAATATGTTTTCCATGATAACACATGTATAACCTGTATCAAATTGTGTACCATTTTAGGAAGAGGAGAGAAGGGAGGGGAAAAATTTGGGAATTCAAAATCTTGTAAAAATGAATGCTAAAAATTGTCTTGATGTGTAATTGGGGAAAAATAAAATACAGTTTTAAAAAAAAGTGTTGCAAATTTTCATATCTCCTTTTCTTATTAGCAGTTTTTAAAAGATATAGGGCCCTACCCCACTGGCAATGGCCTTGGGCTTTGGGGCAACCTTTGCCTGTAAGGATCACCCAGGTTCAGCACAGCCTGATCAGCCTCCAAACTTGGACTACAGGCCATTTACCTACAGTTGGTAGCAAACAGCGGGTACTAGCCGGTGTGCCCCCATGATCCCCTGGATGCAACCTGTGTTCAGTTTTAGTCAACCCCCTCTTGGGGACCCCCTTGAGGGAGGGACAGCTCTCCACCCCTTGCCAGCAGGAAGCAGTTTCAGAAGCCAAGACCTTCACTCCTTACCCCAAAAGAATTTGGGTCCCATTTGTTTGAGGAGGGAATGATAGGGATGAGATCTGAACCCCTAAAAAGGAAGAGACCATGTCTTTGGGATCTGGACCCCAAAAAGGAAAAACCCTGGACTTTCCCACCTGGCCAAATCTCTGGCATTTGTCTAAGGCTATAATCCTATCAACATTGGGCTACACCCAATCTCCCAATTCTGTTCTGTTACCCCTGATTGTCTCTGGCCACTTTCCACTCTTAATCCTGTCTAGACTCCATTCTTCCTTGGCCACATGGTTCAGGTCCCTGGTGTTCTGTTCACCCCAGCTTACTGGCCACTCCCATCCAGATCTTCCTTAGACCCCTCCTCCAGTCACTCTAGACTAGTTGGCCACTCCTAGATCCTTCCCACAGTCTTTCCGTGTCTTGTCCATCTTGTCTCTATAAAAGTGCTCAGATTCTTAAAATCTGGCCCGCTTGCATTAGCAATACAAATGCTTAGATTCCTTAAGAGTCTGCTCAGTATGGCTGATCTTTAATAAACCTTGTCTTTGGCTGAAAAAAAAAAAAGATATAGGGCCCTAGTAAACCTATCTATCAGGAATGACCAAGGGAAACCTACAGATACCAAAGGAGGTATCCCATTAGAGTATTGCCACAGACGACAGTAAAAGAGTGAAGAAACCCCACTAAAATTAGGAATTTATTTCAGATTCTTTTTATATAGAATTCAGCTTTTATTCACATACTTCTAGAATAGAAAGTTAGCCCAAGAGATTAACGGGTTTTATTTCCCAGCAATTGACAGACTATATGTGTGTGTATGTGTCTGTAGATATACATGCATATATGTGTGTGTGTGTATATGTGTATGAATGTTTTCCCTTTTTCTGCCTCAATAACTTATACTGACGAATTAAGGAACCAATCAGTTAATGAACAAATATTTGCTCAGCAACCTAGCACTGAGTAAAGAAAGAACTAAAAAGACAAATCATAATCTGTCTGTCCTTTACAGTTGCCTAAACTTGAGAGAAGTTAAGTGACTTGCCTTTGGTCACATAGCTAAAAAGAATTTGAAGTGGGATTCAAACTCGGGTTTTCCTGTCTCCAGGTTCAATCCTCCAGACACTGGGCCATTCAGCCTTTCAACGAATGAGAAATGCCCAAGAATTTAGGAAAAGGTAAAGTAAATGTATGCTAAAATAATTAGAAGCTTTCTGATGGACAAGGCACTTGAATTGGACCTTGAAGGATGGGTAGAATTTGAATTGGTTGGAAGGAGTGGTGGTAGTGGTGGGGCTAGAGGAGAGAGGATACATAGAGGGAAATAGATAACTACCCTTTTTGGAGCTTCTGAACATTTTTCCCTTGATCTACCTGCTGGTCATTTTTTTTTTCATTTTTGAATAATGCTATGCTGGTTATGAATTAATTTAAAAAAGAATTTTTTGTTATATTTTTTCAATTACATGTACAATTTTTAAGGTTCATTTTTTTAATAATTTTTGAATTCCAAATTCCCTTCCTTTCTCTCCCCTTCCCCTTCCTTCAGAAGGCAAGCACTTTGATATAGATTATACATGTGCAGTCATGCAGAACATATTTCCATATTAGCCATGTTACAAAAGAACACAGAGGGAAAAAAGGAGAGTAATTTTTTTAAAAAGTATGCTTTGATCTGCATTCAGACTCCTTCAGTTATTTTTCTGGAGGTGGATAGCATTTTCATCATAAGTCCTTTGGAATTGTCTTGTTTCATTGTAATAAATTCATTTTTCAAAGGAAATATGAGTAGCCCTTTTTTTCTTATTTAAACAACAAATAGCTATTAAGCACCTATTCTGTGCAAGACATTGAGCTAAATTCAGGGGACACCTGATCCTTCACCTCCAGGGGCTTGACACTAAATAAAGGGAAACAAAACTACACCTAAAGCTGCTAAGGAGGATGCTAAGTACCCAAAGACACCTCCAAGCCTCCAGTGAAATTTGAGGGGAAGAGATCACTTTAAGTTGGGGGGAGAATAGATACCTCTATCAGCCCAGTCTTCATAGAGTAAGTAGCAGAGGTTCAAGAATGTCCAATGGTTTTCCCAATTGCCATTTTGTGCCCAGATTTAACTCTTCAGTCTTACATTTAAAACCCTCTGTCTGTTGGTCCATTCCCATCCATACCATCTCCTCTTCCATAGTCCAACCTGGTGCCATTATTTTATCAGCTCTCCCTTGCCTCTGTTTGCTTGCTTGTTCAATGTCTTTGGCTTTGCTCATGTGCATGGACAGAGTACTTTTTGGAATTCCCTCATCTTTGCTTTCTGTCAGTCCAGGTAGCTTTATATTCAAGATCTGGTTCCAGACCAGTCTTCCCAAGGAGTCTTTCCTGCTAAGGACATACTTTTAAATTTAATCTGCTTTATTAATATTTTTTCTACTACTTTCTTAAGTCTAGGCAATAAACAAAATGATAAATCAAGCCTTGATCTGTAGTCATAGCCAATTTTGGAGGTAGAAATGCTCACACTGAAAATTTTAACATTGGCTGACTCCAGCCTAACCCTATTTCTAACTCTACTGGCAGCTGTAGCCACTGCTGCCCCTTGCCTCTTGTCTCATGCTCCTTGTTCCCATCACTGATGGGCCAGTTCCTCTTAGGCTCTTCTTGCTGTAGCTCCTCTTGGGCCTGCTGTCCGTCTCGGGGGGAGAAAACAGTTTGGGTGGGCAGCTAAGAGCTTGCATCCTCAGGTAGCATTTTCCCCTTTTCTGACCCATTGGGTTGGGTTGCCTGAACTCATGGAGGCCATTTTCTTCCCTGCTTCCTCTCAGGATTCCTCATAGAAGTCTGTTTCAAGTTGTAGAATACAAGAAATAGGCCCTGTAGTTCTGGGTAATGTGTCTGCTCAATCTCCTGGTAGTCAGATGCCCAAGAAGCACAGATCCTTACCACTGTCAGGTGTGGGTTTGTTGGTTTGCTTTGGTGAGAGTGGAAGGAAAATTGGAATGACAGCTTGCCTGCCCACCTTTCTAGGAAGGGGCACCTTGAGAGTCCCTTAAATAGCAAGGAGATTAAATTGGTCAATATTTAAATAAATTAATTCCAGGTTATTCACCGGAAGGTCAAATACCGAAGCTGAAGCTTAAGTATTGGCCACTTAATGAAAAAATGGGACACACTGGAAAAGACCCTGATGTTGGGAAAGATTGAAGGCAAAAGGAAAAGGGGGTGGTAGAGGATGAGATAGGATAGTGTCATGGAAGCAATGAACATGAACTTGGACAGACTTTGAGAGATAGTGGAGGATAGAAAGGCCTGGTATGCTATGGTCCATGGGGTCATGAAGCGTTGACTGAACAACAACACAGGCAAAGGTAGAGAGAGTAGAAAAGGTTGCCAGGCTGCTGACTGACTAGCTTGTCCTCCATTCTAATAGTTACAAGCCCAATGAATTGCCTCCAGTGCACTCCTCTTTGTAGACAACTGCCCTAGGGAACAGTTGACAAGAATCCAGGATGCTGTAATTCTAAGGTGCTGGCTCACCTACAGCTAAGTGAGCTTAATCCTGTGGTTCTTATCTAAGAGGACTTTAGGCAATGCGATCTTCAACTTGCCGAGAAGAGGAAATTTATTCCCCAGCCCTGGCTGCTTGAGTGTTCACCTTTGGAAGAGTTTTGAAGGATAGTTTGTCAAGGTAATTAAGCCTTGTTAGGAGATGGTCACCATGAGCACAAAGTTACTGATAATGTGGCTGTCAACTCCGCATTCAAAACTTTGAAGGAGTTTAGGAGGAGGGAGGGAAGGGTTTTACTGTTGCTATGTCTACATAAAGCTAAAATATGTGTTTGGTCAGTTCCTTCCAAAAATGAGTCAAACCAGTGGGAAAAAAATGTTCTAGGCAGGCTTTGCTAGTTGAAGACAGATTAGTTGTCTGGCATTGCATAGGCAAGTGATGGATAGAAAATTTCATGTTTTGACAGCATTTTTTTTTAATATTATATAGACATCCTCTGTGACTTTAGGCAAGTCTAAATACAATTGATTTTGAAGCTGCCAAAAATGCTTGAACACATTTCTCTCTCTCTCTCTCTCTCTCTCTCTCTCTCTCTCTCTCTCTCTCTCTCTCTCTCTCTCTCTCTCTTTCTCTCATTTTTTAACCAGAAGTGGAGGACTGTGGATGTAGAGCACTGAATGCAAAGTCACACTTGGCAGATATCTTGGTTAGTTTTGTTAAACTACCGGTATTTTTACTCTTTTTTAAAAATATCCTTTGCTGTAAGAGATGGTTCTCTGGGTGGGAGAGGGGAGAGAGATGTATTGAGAAATCAAGGTGATGTAAAAACCAAGTTGTTGTTCATTTGTGTCTAACTCTTCATAACCCTGTGGCCCATACTATCCATGGGGTTTTCTTGGCAAAGGTACTGGAGTGGTTTGCTATTTCCTTCTCCAGTGGATTAAGGCAAACTAGGTGGTGCAGTGGGTAGAGCAACTGGCCCTGGCATCAGGAGGACGAAAGTTCAAATCTAGCCTCAGACACTTACTAGCTGTGTGACCCTGGGCAAGTCACTTAACCCCGATTGCTTCAAAAAAAAAAAAAAAGGCAAACAGGGGTTAAGTCACTTACCTAGTGTGAGTAAATACTTACTAGGTACTAGTAAGTATCTAAAATTGGATTTGAATTCAGGTCTTTCTGACTCCAGGTCCAGTGCTCTATCCACTGAGTCACCTAGCTGCCAAAAAATAAAGATAGCAGTAAAAATTTTTGTGCCTAAGGAAATACAACAAACAGTAGACTCCTTTAAAGGACTGGCTGTTTCATAAGCTCTATATAATGACATCAGATAGGCTAACCAAAGCTAGAGATGTTCTATTGGGGTTAGTAAGTAAAAATCAACTTGGGAAAAGTTGGAAACAGATCACAAATCATCAATTTTTAATCCCATTAATGGAGGTTCCCATTAGTTTTGTGCACAAGGAGAAGTATATCTTACCATAAGAGATACAAGCAGTGAGTTGGGTTCATTCACAAAGCTCTTTGGTTGGTGGTATTGCCTTGATCTTTCAACCAGTTTTGCTATAGTGCTGCTTTCTCACTTTCTCTCCTTTCTACTTATGATATTGTGGAAAGAGCTCTAAAAATCAACAGACCAGGGTCCACATCCTTGCCCACTGTGCTCTTTAGATCTTATCTCCAGATCTGTAATGAAAGAAAAAAAAATTGGGGAATCACAATACTTGTGATAGGAGTAATACCTGTTGGTCCTATGCCATGTAGGCTAGGCTGGTTTTGAAACCATCCTGGAAGTTTAATTATTTCAAGAGATTAGAGCTCAAGTTATTTATATAATTTTCTGGTGACCAATTACACAAAGCCAGTACGTATAAGGAATCAGGAGCTCCTCCCCTCAGGTATGGCAACACAGAGGCAGCAAAAGCTATACCCAAATGAGTCAATGATGTACCCTCACAGAATATCATAACCCTGCTATGGCCAAGTAAACTTCCCTTTGTCAGATGGTCTTTTGTCTCCTTTCTGCTAGATTGGTCTGAGTTTAGTCTGGACTATTCCACAACCTCATAGGCTAGTTGTGAGAATCTAAAATGATGCATGTATCTTATGGTGCTCTATAACCATAGAGTTATATAAATTCAAGGTGTTATTGTTGCAAAAATTCATAAGACTGTTTTAGTCTAACAAACTTGCTGGGTATGCAGTAGAATATAAACTCCTCAAGGACAGAAACTAAGTTTTGTATTTATATCCCTAGTACCTAGAGTTTGAGGATTTTCTAAGAATTGTCTGTGAGGGGCAGCTAGATGGATTAGTGGATAGAGCACTAGCCCTGAGTTCAAATCCAGCCACTTACTAGCTAGGTGACCCCAGGCAAGTCACTTAACCCCAATTGCCTTAAAAAAAATTGTCTGCAAATGGACTATTTGAGACATTTTATACTCTTTAGTGCTTAGCACTTGAAAAGGCAGTGCTTTCATCTCCCTAGGACTCTAGAGACCTTTCCCCAGTTGGGACTATAGACAAATATCACATGAGCTGATTTGCTAAAGAGGAGGAGGAGGAGAAGGGGTAATGCTGCATCAGTTTTGAGAGCAGAGCTACTTTTGCTCCAAAGCTATGTATTGGAACTGTGAACTCTTAACTCTTTGCCACTGGGAATTCCAGTGAAGAGAAGGTGAGGGGTCCTAATAGGGTGACCTCACAGATTCCAGGCACCTTCTTCTACCATGGCATAAACAGCAACTTCTCACATCTGGCAGCTCGGACATCCACACTTCCTCTGTAAGGTTCTCTTGTTTTGTGTCTCTTTGCCTGAGTTTAGGTGAGCAAACAACAATCCTAAGCTAGATGTTACTGTAAATGCCAGCATTTGGCCACAGCACATGGGCATTGGTAGGCTCTAATAGCTTGGCAATTGTGAACATTCTCTGACACAGAGAGCCGTCACTAAGTCCCAGCATAGCAGGTCACTGCTAAGCCCTGGCACAAGAAAGCAGTGTTCAGGCCACAGCACAGGTAGCATCACTAGACCCTAGCACAGAGGAGTAGCAGCAGATCCCCTAGCATGATTGGCAACATCGAAGGCCCTAGCATCAGCATCGTGAGAATTAGTACATGTGCTAGCAGTCTCAGAGAAGCCAGATCATCATAGCCTTTTGCTTACCATAACCTAGAGCTGATAAGGCTCCTCCACATTGCTGACACTGTAGGACCCAGTGATCAGGGGCCAACTTCTTTCCAGAGTAAGGCTGGAAAGACCAAGGGGTGGAATTTTTTGAATAACATTTTTCCCCCAATAGCATGTTAAAACAATTTTTAACATTTTTTAAGTTTTAAGTTTCAAATTCTATCCCACTCTCCCTCCCTCCCCTCCCCCTTCCCTGAGACTGTAAACAATCTGATACACATTATACATGTGCAATCATATAAAACAATTCCATATTGGTCATTTTGCATAAGAAGACTTGAAAGTGAAAAACAGCATGCTTCAGTCTGTATTCAGATAATATCAATCCTTTTCTGGAGGTGAATAGCAGTTTTCATCATAAGTCTTTTGGGATTGTCTTAGATCATTGTCTTGCTGAGAATACCTAAGTCATTCACAATTCTTCATCATACTATGTTGTTGTTACTGTGTATAATGTTTTCCTGGTTCTGTTCACTTCACTTTGCATCAGCTCATGTAAGTCTTCTCAGGTTTTTCTGAAATTGTCTTGCTCGTCATTTCTTATAGAACAATAATATTCCATCACAATCATATACACAACTTTTCATTCATTCCCCAACTGATGAGCATCCCCTTAATTTCCTATTCTTTTTTGGGGGGGTGGGGTTAGGCAATAGGGTTAAGTGACTTGCCCAGGGTCACATAGCTACTAAGTGTCAAGTGTCTGAGGCCAGATTTGAACTCCAGTCCTCTTGACTTCGGAGCTGGTGCTCTAGCCACTGCACCACTTAGCTGCCCCTTAATTTCCAATTCTTAACCACCACAAAAAGAGCTGCTATAAATACTTTTTTACAAGTAGGTCCTTTCTCCCTCCCCCTTTTAAAAAAATCTCTTTGGGATGTTGACCTAGCAGTCCTATTGCTGACTCAAAGGGTAGGCACAAATTTATAGTCCTTTGGGCATAGTTCCAAATTGTTCTCAGAATGGTTGGATCAGATCACAACTTTATCAACAATGCATTAGTGTCTCATTTTTTCAAGGGGTAGAATTGTTAAGAAGTGCCTTGCTTTCTACCAACAGGGGAAAGGTGAAATTGACTACCTAAGCTTAATTATTTCAGGAGACTAAGGCTCAAGCTGCTTGTATAGTTTTCTGGTGGCCAGTTACAAAAAGCCAGCACATACATGGAGTCAGGAGCTGAAAGGGGCACTCCTTCAGCTGAGGTATCTACAGAGGCAAAGATTTGGTATCACCTTTGATTAGGCTTCCAGAGAAGCATTGTGAGTTTTGGTATCAATTTGGATAACAGTTTACTTCGTTAATCTAGGATCACCCTAAGTAAGTGAGTTTAGGACTGACGTCAGGTGACCAGTTCATTAGGCTCACTCAATCAAGTAAATGGATAAATGATTCCCTCCTAGCAGTGTTGTGGTTCAACTGACAACCCTTGTATTGACTGCTGCCAGTATATAGTCAAAGACCAGATGTCTGGTTTATTTATAATAGTCATGGGAAGGTAAGAGAAGTACATGAAGAGAAAGAGAAGGAGAGAGAGAGATAAAAAAAAGAGAAAGATCTGTTGGAGGAATGGTCGAATTAGCAGATGGCAGATCCACTCCCTGAAATTTCTTGGTTGATCAGTCCAAAGGACTATTCATTTACCCATAAGAGTGGCTAGGCTACTTCTATCCTCCCTGTGAGTAATTCCCCAAGTGGAGATAGTACACAGCCCCCTGGATTTCTTGACACCTGGAGTCTTCAGTCTTAAGATCTAGTCTGGGACCAGGGGTGACTTGACTGTGTTCCACCAGAACCATGGAGGTATTCATCCAGTTCTTGCTGTGCAAAATGATCTTGTCCCAACTCTCTAATTGATCTTGGAAGACCTTACTTCTGTCACTTATTTGTGAGCAGAGAACAAAAGATTCCTAAACTGAAATAATTTAGGAAGAAGTTTATTAGGTCATCCAACAAAGAGAAAGTGTGGAAAAAGAAGTGGCCCACTTCCCCAGAGTGTCTATAGAGTTATACATTATATAGGGCTAAACAAAAGAAGAAGGAAACAGTAATTGGCCAGCAGGGAGGCAGTTTTCAGGTAGGACACATGGGTTACTTGAGATGTATAATGGGAGAAAACCTCTCACATTCCTTGCATCAGTCTTTGGATTTGATTAGGTTTGTAGTCAGCATAACTTAGGTCCTGAGTTAAACATTAAAAGCAAATCTGGTCTCTAAGCAACAGGTCTGGTTTCTCAGCCATGCAGGGCGGGGTCCAAACAATGTCATAAAATTTTCCCACAGATCCTGGCATGGGACAGTGTAATGTCCTTTTAGCTACTCTATTGTAAATGACACTGTCCCAAGATGGGGACCCGTGACTGTGGTGGAAGTAAAATTTTACCATCTATGTTGTGACTATAATGTTCTTAGAGCTGTTTCTGCAAATTATCAGCACTTCACATCAGGAAACCCAATGCGAACTGCAAAAGATTTGGCAGGACCCAGCACATGCACCGGGTTGTGAAACCTGGGATTTCTAGTCTTCATTCTCTTCCCAATTCTGTCTCTCCTTCAGGGGGCTATTATGTTTATTATATATTATAATTATTATATTATAGATAATAAAAATATATTAAAATATAATATGTATTTTATATAATTATTATATTATATATTATATGTAGGGGCTATTATATATAATATTTATTATATTTTGTGTTTTCTTTCTGTTTTTGTTTTCCTCTTCAAGTGTGGCCCATGCCATGATTTTCATATCCTTGAGGTGTGGGTTGCTTAGTGTTGGCCCTAAGCCTATCTTAGTGGTGGAAGTTCCTTTAGTAGACCTTTAGGGGTAAGGGGTGATGGTACACACTTGTAATGAGGCTGAGATTGATGGATTACTTGAGTTCAGGAATTCTGAGCTATAGTAGGGATAAAAGCAGACCTGGAGTCTCTTCCAAATCTGGCATCAATGTGATGGGCCCTCAAGAATAGGGCACCACCAGAGTGTCTGGGGAGGGAGATGAACCGGCCCCAGCCGGAAACAGAGCAAGTGAAAATTTCTGTCCCAATCAGCAGTATGGTTGGACAATTGAGTGGTCGCCAAACTTCTGCCTAGTTAAGATTTGGGATCTCCAGTCTCAAAACAAAACAAGACCTTTAGGTGAAACCAAGGGATAGTGTTTTGTAGGAGAAACTTCTACCCTGTACAGGCCAATTTTGTTTGTTTCATTTTTTTCCTCTAAAGGTAATAAAACTAAGTCTCTTAATTCCAGGCCAAGTGCTGTTTTCACAGTTGTTGTTCAGTCATTTCAGTTGTGTTCAACTCTTTGTGACCCCATTTGGAGTTTTCTTGACAAAGACAGTGGAGTAGTTTGTCATTTCCCTTTCCAGTTCATTTTACAGATGAGGAAACTGAGGTAAACAGGGTTGAGTGACTTGCCCAGGGTCACACAGCTAATCAGTGTTTAAGGCCAGATTTGAACTTAGGTCTTCCTGGCTCCAGGACTGGCACTCTGTCCACTGTGCCACCTAGCTACCCTACTCTTTTCATTATACCATGCATATTTCTCATGATGTATGATCTTCCCGAATGCTGAAAGACTTAATTGGTCTAGGGTACTAAAGCTTAAGCCAATGATGTGATTGCCTGATATACAAAGTATAACTGGGAAGAGTCCATTGACTGGGCCTCAGCATTGACATCATAGCAAACAGGAAGCAGGGAAGCGGTAACAACAACAGTAACAACAGCTAACATTTCTTTGTCACTACGTACTAGGCACCGTGCTAAGCACTTTATAATTATTTCACTTAATCCTCACAACAAAGCTGAAAGGTAAGTGCTATTATTGCCCCCATTTTACAGATGAGAAAGTTGAAGCAAACAAAGTATTAAGTGACTTGCGTCTGGAGGCAGGATTTGAACTCAGGTCTTCCTGACTCCAGGCTGTTCCACTGCTCCACCTCACTGCCCTTGTACTCAGTTGAATCCATGCTGTGTCTTTGCTAAATATCCTTTCTCTGATATTGTTAAGTAAATCTCATTTGGTTAACTGTTAGAAAGTCTGTGAGAATTTCATCCCCTTCCATTCCCACCCCTGCACCATAAGACCAACCCGTATCAGTGGGCTTTGCAAAAACATCTTTCGGGGAAAGCAATGTGGTCTTATAGAGAGAACATTGGATTTGTAGAGAGAACGCAGGACTCAGACTCAACTACCACGTCTGCCATTTACTACGGTACTTGTATCAAGTAACAACCTTGTTGGCCATACTTTCCATATCTATAAAATGAGGTTGTTGAACCAGATGACCTTTGAGGTGCCTTCTAGTTCTAGGTTATGTGACTGTATCATGGATCCCATTTTAGGTGGAAGACCATTCTAGATGAGGCAATAGCTGCTTACAGATCCCCCGGGCCCCCTGCCAATCTGCTCCCCATTTTTTGTGGTGCTACATGTCTAATTTAGCTGTTGGGGAGCTTCTGTACACAGGGAGTGCTTTCTATTTGTGTAATAAAATGAGGGCTTGATAAATTCTTAGGTGGCAGAGTCTGACTTCAGCACTGGGGTCACTTTTTTGACCTGGATTCTGTTACCACCCACCTGTGTGACCTTGGACAAATCACTTACTGGGCCTCATTTTAAATTAAAAGAGCTATACTAGCTCTTCCTTCCAACTCTAAATCCTCATGATGCATGATCTTCCCTAATGGGTTCCCTATGGGTTCATACTGTGTGATATAAAGCCCACCAAAAGAACATGGAACATAGAAATGTACATTACTCATGTAATTGTTATATTTCTTCTACTTTAGAATATGTCTTTTAAACAAAAGATTATGGGAATTGGTATAGAGAAGAAGTCGCGTTTGGGTCTAAACCAAGGGTTCTTAACCTTTTTTTTAGAGTCATGGACTCCTTTAGCAGTCTGGCGAAATCCATGGACCTCTTCCCAGGAAAATGTTTTTAAATGCATAAAATAAAATAACAAGATTACAAAGGAAACTAATTTCTATTAGGAAAACAAAAGGATATTACCTGAAATCTAACCATGGAACCCTTGGAAGTTCATGGTTTAAGAACCTCTGGTCTAAACCATCTTATTTGCCTAACAAGATGATTTAAGTAAAAATGACATTTGAACATTTGCTAATTCCATGAGTTCATTGTCAATCCATCTGGAAATGATTTAGTTAACCTTTTGGGCTGCTGCTGATTTTCATTTGCATGTGTTTTTACACGGCTTACTTCTGGATTTGTCTGGAAGAGGAAGCAGTGGACCATGAAGACACTTCTTTTATGTTACTTGTGAAATGACTGAAATTGCTTTGGGAGCCCAGCTCCCATGAGCTAGAGAGCCTCATTCAGCCTTCTTCTACCAATGATCATTCTAAAGATGGCTTGGCAGTCACTAGAGCCTTATCAACTTCATAATTTTTTGCTTTCATTTGATATCCAGTGAACAGTTAAGTGAAATAGATATTCTTGATGCAAGCAAGTTTGGGCATTTTCTTAGGAAGTATACTGAAGTTTGTCTGTGCAGAACCTTCTGTTCACTATGGAAAAAAAGAGTACTAATGAAGAGGACAGAATGTTTCACTTCCTTTTTAACCTTCCTCGATCAGAGGGGAGCTGTTTGAAAGTGCTGTCTCTGGGGAGCAGAGTCATTTACTGACCACGTTTGGCAAGAGTCACCCTGCTGCATGACATATCTTTATAATGAATCAGGAAACAGTTTATTATACCTTCCATGGAAGCATTTGAACAATTTGGCTGTTTGATTTAATGTCTTTTCTCCAAAATTCTAGGGTATTTGAAAGCCAAGGGGGCAAAGAGTAGCAGCTATTAAAATTTGCATTATAGGCCACTTTGCTTTAAAAGTACAATTTATAAAATTTAAAGCACACATTTAGCTCATAAAGTAAAAATACTGGTGGAAACCCCTCCCCCCCCTCAGCAAACCAAGCTAAGAAAACAGGTCAGACACAGTCTTTTTCACAGCAAATTGTTATGGAAATCAGTCAGACACTTGGTGATGCTTATCTTCAAAAAAGATGTTACAAATGTTAGAGAACATTATGCATCACGAGAAGTCTACAGGATGTAGTAGAAGGTCCACTAGATCTGGAATGAAGAGTCTTGATTTCAAATCTCACCTCTGGTTCTTACTAGCTGTGTGACTGTGGTCAAGTCTCTTTATTGACTCAATTTATTCTCCCTTAATCTATTTAATCTTAGTTAATTAAACTTAGTCTCTCCAATGATTCAATTTTTAATCTGTAAAATAAGCTTCACCATCTACCATGTTGTTGTAAGAATCATATGAGAGAATGCTTGTAAAGGCATTTCACAAACCTTAGACCACCGTGTAAATGTCAGTAGTTATTAACATGTATTAATTAGGAACAGTGAAGAGCAGTGTAATATAGTGTGATAGAGGGCTAATTTCCGGGTCAACTTCTGGGTTCAAGTCCTCCTTCAGACATGTATTGTTCCTCCCACCATGGATAACTCACTAAGGAGTTATCTTAGTTAATTATTCACTCACTAAAGGGCACTCTTATCACTAAGGGGTGAGAGGAGTGCTCTAAGACACTCACCAAGGCTGTAAAATTACAGAGCAGGTATTCAGCCGCCTTGGTAGAAGAAATACCCCCCGGAAGTCCCCTATATTAATGAAATCACACTAAACAAAGAAACCAAACAGTCTGAAGGAAAAACAATACAACAGAAGCCAATACTAGAAGAATATAATATAATTTAGATCCCCTCAAGTATTTAAAATATATCACAGTCTCTTATTTCATAAAGGAATGCCATAATAAAATGCTAAATGTTAATTTAAGACAAGAATAAAGTTATCTATGTTTGTCTATTTGGGAGAGATTTAAAGTAAGTGATATATAAAAAGGTATTTAAGAAATAGTTTATGAATCAAGAAATTCATTGGAAATCAAGGCAGAGGAAAAGAAATAAGTAAAAATAAAACTTGATGATATCACAGATCCAAACCCACTGACCACTCCCTTCCCCATCACCTCTAAATAATCTGAGGGAGATCTGAGGCTATGGCTACATGAGATAAAAACACCTGGTTAAAAGTGAGAAATGCTGCCAATTAAGTGGTCATTCTGTCTACACTGAACCTATTGTATTGTTTGCTTGGCTTTTATGTAGATAAAGGCAAAGATAGATTTGAGTAGACTGGAAGGCAGAAAACATGGCATGGACTTTTCTCGATATTCATTATAACACTATCCAGATGTCACGTACAGTCAGCTTGAGGTGAGTGGGGTTAGGTGAAGTTATCTTGGTCTTGCCTCCCAGAATCCTTGAGGTTTGCAGAATGACAGGTCAATTCCATTGAGCAACTGGTCAGTGAAATGAAACCTTTAACTTTCCTGATTGACTTGACCTATCACAGGGAGATTGTCTGGGACCATGTAAGCACAGACACAGCATGAATAGCCTCACATCTAAGGCCTCTTGGTCCTCTGAGACATGAGGAACTCAGTCATAACATTCCTCTATGTACCCACGCCCAAATGTAAACAAGCCTTTAAAAAATACATAAAAATCTATGCCTTTCTCTCCATGATATCGAATAGTTGGATGTTTGGAAACAGCTAGATTCCTTATTGCACCCTTATTTATTCTAGGTATTTAGAGATAGAGCCTGGTGGATGCAAAGTCGCCTTCTGAACCAAGATCTGTACTCAACCCCCCCCACCCCCGCCAATGATACATACTACCTGAATAACCCTGGACTAGCCACATAACCTCTTTCTGCTGTAGGGAACTCTCTGAGACAATGTTACAGAAAAGGAACTGACCTGTACTGGTAGATGGAGTCCCTCATCTTGGACTTCACTAAGCCCATGAAATTCAAAGTCTAAATTCCTACCTAGTTCCTACACAGCTAGGAACTTTCATCTTTTGCTTCTCTCTCTCCCTCTCTCTTAAAAAAATTCTTTATCTTTTTAACAAAAAAAAAAATTGTACTGGTTTCACTGGTCAAAAACCTGGTGCTTTGTTCAACCAGGTCTGGATCAAGTCCCTTTCAACTATAGAATGCTATTACTCTAAAGCTTTATCATTTATTAGCCATCAAACTTGGACTTGTGAGCAGCATGGTGTTGTGGGAAAATTGCTGGATTTTGAGTCAGATAGACTGGGTTCTTGAGGCTCACCTCTACCGTTTACGAGCTAGGTGACCTTAGACAAGTCAGGTAATGTTCTAAAGCTTCAATTACTTCATCTGTAACATGGGGATGCAGATACGCTGAATGAGAGGAAAGTCCTCACAGACTAACTAGGTGATCAACAAACAAACCCACAAACCACTTTCAAGTAAGATTACTCTATTCCTTCCAAGAAAAAAATGTAGATATCACAAAGAGTACATGCAGTGCCTTTCCATAAGGCCTGACAAAGCTACTGTCGCAATGGAAAGGGCGAGGGGTATGTGTGTTTGTGTGTGTATACATATATACATATACATACATGGACATATATGCCTATGTATGTGTACACAATACATATACATGTATGCAGACACACATATATATACTATACATTATATGTGTGTATATATGTGTGTGTGGTTTGCAAAGTGTTTCCCTCCCAAAATTCCATGAGATATTTAGTGCAAGTGTTATCATTCCTATTTTAAAGATGAAGTAACTAAAACCTAGGGATGTTATCAGACTATGTGTCTATACACTGGTGCTGATAATATTCCAGTTGAGAATTACAAGATAGGAGGTCCATTGCTCATACAAAAGCTGACTGAAATTTTCTGGGTTATGTGGCAAGAGGAGGTTATCCCCCAGGAGTTCAAGGACACCTCCCTTGCACATCTCTACAAAGGTAAAAGAAATGGATTGTCCTGTGACAATGTCTCTCTTAGTCACTGCTGGCAAGATTCTTGCCAGAGTCCTCCTTAATAGGCTGATCCTTCACCAGGAAGATAATCATCTACCTCTGAAGCCAGTGTGGCTTCAGAGAGGGTTGAGGAACAGTCAATATAGTGTTTGCTGCCCAACAACTCCAGGAGAACTGCCAGGAGCAGAACAAAGGTCTGTACGAAATGTTTGTAGATCTGACCAAGGCCTTTGATACTGTTGGTTGTAAGGACTTATGGAAAATTATGTCAAAATTTGGTTGCCCAGAGAAATTCATCAGCATTGTATGTCAATTTCATGACTGCATGATTGCCCAGGTTCTGGATAATGGGTGAGGCTCTTGTGCTTTCCCAGTCACCAATGGAGAGAAACAAGGCTATGTGCGCTGCTGTGCTTTTTAGGTTGATGTTTTCATCCATGTTATCAAACACCTTCAATGAGGATGAACATGACATCAAGGGCACCACACTGATGGTAAATTCCTCAACTTGAAAAGTCTACAAGCCAAGACCAAAGTGGAGAGAGTGTTGGTGCATGATTTTCTGTTTGCAGATGATTGTGCACTCGATGCAGCCTCTGAAGCTGAGATGCAGCAAAGTATAGATCATTTCTCTGCTGCTTGCACTAACTTTGGCCTAACAATTAACATCAAGAAAACACAGGTACTGCATCAGCCAGCACCACACTACCCATATACGGAACCATCAGTTACAGCAAATGGAGAAGTTTTGGATGCTGTGGATCAGTTCACTTACCTTGGTAGTGTACTTTCCAGCGATGTGCACATTGATAATGAGGTTGAAGCACGCATTGCCAGAGCTAGCTCAGTGTTTGGGAGGCTCTGAAGGAAAGTGTGGGAGAAAAGAGGATTAGACTGACTACCAAAATGAAGGTCTACAGAGCCATTGTGCTGACCTCATTGTTGTATACCTGTGAAACCTGGACGGTATACCAACGCCATGCCAGGAAACTGAGTCACTTCCATTTGAATTGTCTTAGGAAGATTCTGAAGATCACCTGGCAGGCTAAGATAGCAGACACTGAGGTCCTTTCTCAAACTAAACTGCCAAGTATTCAATCTGTACTGCAGAGAGTTTATCTCCTATGGGCTTGTTTGAATGCCAAACATACACTTGCCTAAAAGACTATTTTATGGAGAACTCTCACAGGGTAAGTGTTCAATGGTGGTCAGAAGAAGTGATACAAGGACACTCTCAAGGTCTCTTTGAAGAACTTGGAATCGATTTCGTGACATGGGAGACATTGGTACAGGACCACCGAGCATGGCGTGCCCTCATTAGAGAAGGTGCTGTGTTCTATGAGCGAAGCAGAACTGAAGTAACTCAAAAGAAACTCGAGATGCTGGAATTTAGAGAATGCATTCCAAATATTCGCATGTTGTAGAAAAAGCACTGATATGGCAGAGGGCAGAACTGGCATTTTGTGCCTGACCAGTGTTAGAGCCTTCTGACCTCCTGTTGGTCTGATCAGCCACAGTTGGACACACCAAAACTTGACTCTGACATAATGATGTCATTTTGATCCTCTTCGAAAACAAAGGACAACAAGCAACCAACCAAACAACATAGATGTGTGTGTTTGTGTGTATATATGTATGTATATGTAGACACATACATGTATATGTGTCTATAACCATGTGCTATCAACACACACATATGTGTGTATAGATACAGGCGTGTAAAGATACGTATCTGTATGTACTGTATATGTTGGTGTATATCTACATTGATACATATAAACATATATCTCTATACACACACACTTGAGCTATTATTAGATGCTTGCTTCATACTTTTTTTTAAAAAAACTATGGTTTTCAAAAAAATTATTCCAGGATAAAATCTTCATTTATTTTAATGTTTTGAAGTCACAAAGCACTTTTATATCTCCTTAGATCTGCACAACAACCCAGATGCATATTACTATTATTGTTCTCTCTTTCATTTGAGGAATAAGACCTAGAGAGTGACTTGTCCAAGGTCACACAGCTAGAAAGTAGCAGAGATCAAACTGGAAGCCAGTTCTGCCGTCTGCCGTATCAGTGCTTTTTCTACAACACCATGATTTTCTTTGCAAAAGGCGGTTCCCAATAGGAAAGCAGAAAAGAACCTTTGCAAAGAAAATCTTGGTGTTGTAGAAAAAGCAAACAAATAATTTTTTTTAAAGGTAGTTCCTTGATTAGTTTGAACTTCAGTTTCCTGAAGTGACAAAGCAAAATATTCCTTGGGCAGGTCAGGACAATTCTGAGCTTATGGGATCCTACTTCTTATCTTTGCTTCTGAAGCTGTTACTGTTTGCATACTCCCCGTTTCTAATGGCCCTATTGCTGGAAATCATCTCTCTCTCTCTCTCTCTCTCTCTCTCTCTCTCTCTCTCTCTCTCCCTCTCCCTCTCTCTCTCTCTCTCTTTCTTTAAGAAAAGGTATTTCTGTATTCAGGCCTTCTCCCCCACTATCCTGCAAGAAGGCAAGCTGGAGAAGAATAATATAATACGCATGAACACAAAAGCTTTCATTGTTTGATTTTCTACTCTATCGTGTTTAAACATGAGAGAGATAACGCATAGTTATTCATTCTCTGTATATTAGGAAGTCTATAATCAGAGGAAACTGTTTCCCCCCCCTTTTTCTTTTTAGAGGATACCCTGAACATTTAGAATTTGTTAGGTTTATACACACACACACACACACACACACACACACACACACACACATACACACACCCTCTCCCTTTCCACTGGATTGTAAGTGCCACCTTTTAGGACAGGCATTGCATGTACTCTTTGTGATACTTGCATTTTTCAATGCTTAGTTTTATGGCTTTCTTGGGAGGAAAGGAGCTAATCTATTTGGATATTTTTTTTTTCATCACTTAGTCTGTGAGGACATTCCTCTCATTCTACTCATATGATGTCTCAGAGGGAGAAAAATGCAACTCTGTGACTCTAGCAATCAGTGTTATAATGTAGGAATAGTTTAGTGGGGAACTTGATGACAACCTGTCCGCCAAATTAGTTCACTGCAGAAAAGGAACTGCCTTAAAAAGAAATCAATTGAGAAATATAATACTTACTGAATACCTTCTATTAAAGATTGTTTGTTGAAACAGATGATTCTAGGTGATTAGTAGAGTAGGTCCTTGTGATATGAATTTTAATACTGATTTTATCATCCATTTCCTGTTTTGCTGAGAATAAACATAATCTTTTTAGAAGTAAAAGTAATATATGTCCCAGTGTTGATCAATTTGGCTTTCCTTTTGCTTGAGAAGGAAAAATACAATATTGATCTTGTCCTCTAGGAGGGCTATCAGAAGTGTTTAAGGATTTAATGTATGACACTCTATTTAAAAACCCACTAACCTATGTCTAAAACCAGAGAAATAACTAATATTTTAAATTTGTCTTTAGTATTTCTGTGTCATTACTTCAGTACTTTTTTTTTTCAGCCAAAGACAAGCTTTATAAAAGATCCTCCATATTGGTCAGACTCTTAAGGCATCTAAGCATTTGCATCACTAATGCAAGTGGGCCATATTTTAAGAATCTGAGCATTTGTATTACTTCAGTACTTTAAAAGATTTATGATTCCACCTTCATAAACACTTCCTTCATCAATAGAGCTCATGTCCACGTCTTAGAAAATGGTTTGGTGAGTTGCTTTGGCCAAAAAAAAATATTACTCAATGTCCAACTATCTGGTGTTTTCAAATTTAACTAGGCTGGTCCTCATATGATAAAGTATATTGGTGAACCTTTACTTGAAGCCTTTCCAGCTTGTTAGATTTTCCTCCTTTCTATTTATGAGTACCTAACAGCTTGTGATCTACTGGAAAAACTTTTAAGAACTCAGGGTTATGCTTATGCTAATACGAGAAATCAAAATAGAACTTTAAGGAAGATTGAGTGTCATTAATGATAATACATGCTTGATATATTTTGCTATAACCCAAAGTGTATTTGCCTCAAAAACCTAAGGTTAAAATCATTACTTTTTTTACTTCTCAATCTCAGGGTTAGGGTACAAGTCCTTCTTGTGCACTGCTATACAGTGTTGATAAAGCTATTCTATGATTTAAAGCCTTGTGTGTGTGAGTGCTTGTAAGTGGAGCAGATGATTAACCTCGGGAGAGATAGATATTAAAATCCGTAGTCTAAATCTAGGTGAGGGCTATGAAACAGATAAGTGAGAGGTCTCCAAAGTGTACTGGAAAAACTCCAGCCAGATGATAAGGCTATAGAGAAAGGAGATGGGGTAGGGGGTGGACAGTAGACCCAGGAGTCTACCAAGTCTACTAGAGTCTACCAGCCTCTACCAAGATTTGCACTGCATGAGGAAAGAGCTAGTATAATATACTTGTTCTGGTTGATTAACAAATGAGCTTGCCTAGTTTTACATTGCTTTAGAAGTAGTAGGAATTCCAGGGACTATGATAAACAAAATCAAGTTTCTAACTGGTCACCGATAGAAACTGAGTGATGGTGACCTCCTAACCTATTGCCTCAAGGGGTTTCTGAGGTCCAGTTTTTCTGAATCTACTCCAAGTTCCAACAATAGGAATATGGCCCCTTTGCTCCAATCACAATTCCCAGAGCTGGGGGAGTAGGGGTAGGGAGAAGTGAGGAATGTGAGGGGTTGGGGAAAGGAATTAGGAGGTAGGGGTGCCTTCTGCTCCATTCTCCCCCAGGGGAGGAAGACCACAATATCCACCCAGAACCTCTTATCTGCCCCTAAGGTCACAATGATCCTCAGGTCCATTGTCAGCCTCAGCAAGCTCCAGTCTTAGCCCCTCACATGCTACAGGGATAGGAGTAGCTTTCAGGTTCAGATCCTTTCTGTTACACCTAGGGAAGTAGGGGACTGCTCTTCCTACCATCCCCTTAGTTCTCTGGAATTGATAGAAGTCAGCATTCAAAGTGTTGGCTAAACTGGAGGGTGAAGAGACAATTATGGATAGGCCATTCAGAAAGAAGTGTCTGGGAATGAAGCTACAGTGGAATGTGACATGGGCATCCTAGAAACACCCATCAATCAACCCACACTAAGATCCTCCAGTTACAAAAAGGGTGCCCTGTGCACCCCCAACTGCCAATCATCCCAGGAAGAGAAGGTGGATTAGGTCCAATGTGATGGCTTTGATACCTAGCTTTACATGGCTAATACAGCTTGTCACTACCGGGATGCCCAAGAGGTTGACTCTAGTTACCAAGCCTGAGACTGTGGAAACCAGCAAAGGAAGGCCAGGGCAACTTCCCAGCACTACACTGATGTGTATCCAAGGATAACACCTTTGCCAAGGTTTGCATTGCTTGGGGGAAGGGTAGGTTGAAATGATACTTTTCTGCCTATTTAAATCCTACCCAACCTTCAAGGCCCAGCTCAAATACCACTTCCTCTATGAGCCTCCCCTGACTATCTATGCTCTTCTCTCTTTCCCATCCTCTTAGCATTAAGGGGTGCCTTCCTCTTCTAAAGTCTTAGCACTCTGTTTATACCTCTCTTAGTCATTTATGATGTATTACTTTGACTTATCAATTAAACAACAAGTCTGTAATAAGCACCTACCAAGTGCTTTCAGGTAAATACAAAAAGTGGAGGTTCATGCCCTCAAGGAATTTACATTCTACTGGGTTTCAGATCTTTCACCTTCATGTCTTATCTTTGCTGCTAAAGTATGAGCCCCAAGGACAGCTGGGTGGCACAGTGGATAGAGCTCCGACCTTGGAGTCAGGAGGACCTGAGTTCAAATCCGGCCTGAGACATTTGACACTTACTAGCTATGTGACCCTGGGCAAGTCACAACCCCGATTGCCTCGCAAAAAAACAAAAACAAAATAAATTATGACCCCCTTGAGGGCAGAGGTTGTGTTTTGTTGAGTTTTATACTGTGTATAATTGGTCACAGATTATGTTGCACATGTAAATGTTCAATAAATAAATGAATGAATCACTAATTATGATAATTTGAAGGATACTAAAAAATCAAGGATTGGTGGTTTCCTTTCCACTTGTGTGGTCCACTAAATATTCCATTTAAAGGGCAGATATCACTTTCTTCACGTACTCCAATGAGGAATGTCCTTTTTTTAGAAAGTGTTTGTTTTAATTCAGTGGAAAAATAGATAAAACTGAGGAGTGAGGGCTATAAAAGGAAAGGGCAAATATCAAGAATAGCACACTAACAAAAAGAAAGACTGAGAAATGGATCCCGGGCCAAAGTCCACTTTTTCAATGGTTATAGAAAGAAAAACAATCTCTTCCAGAGAAGAATTGGAGGCAGCCTGAATTGAGAAGCGATTCAGCTCAACAAGTACTTAGGAAGTGACTATCAGTTAATGCCTCATTCTTCATTCCCGGGAGGTTCATAAAAGGGCAAGTTAACACCTGAAAGACCCTTTCTGCAAATGAAAGGATACATTCTAATCTAGAAGAGCTGACATTGGTAAAGACACCGGCTTGTTGACAACTTTTATATGGTTTCATGTTATGCCTCCAAGCTGAAAGGAATTAGCGTTTCTTAGCTTTCAGAGGGGAACTTCAGATACACTAATGCAATGGTATTAATACACAAGTTGATTGCCCAGGAAGAGGCTAGGTGACTTGCCCAGGGTCACACAGGTAGTAAGCATCAGAGTAGGAATCATTTTCATTAAAGAAAGAAACAAATCATCATGCTTATCTTTTATTAAAATAACAGTGTTGCAAAAGTCTATTAAAACGTAAAGCTATTGAAGCTTAAAACTGCACAAAGACTTTTGGGACACCCTGTATGTCATAACTTCACTCTTGATATCAATCCTTGATATGGATTTCTTGATAGATAATCTAGCAAATACTAGGAGAGGACCTGCATACATGGAGATGTTTTAGAAACTAACCAAAGGTGTCCATGCAACTTCTAGGACTAATTCAAAATCAGAGAGTAGCTGGATCCCGAGGGAATCTGGCTGAATCTGTTATTCAGGTGGCTTAATTGATCACATTAGCTCACCTGACTGATGTTTCTTATATACACTGCCATAATCATTTAGTTAATATGAGCAAGGCCATTGTCAAGGATCAGTGAGATATAAATCATGAAATTATCAATGCTAAGAAGACGGCAATTAAACCACAGCCAATGTCGGACAAGAAAATTGTGAGCCTAGGACAGAGAAGATTCCTTGTTGTGGAAAGGCTGATAAGTCTGGGATAAAAGACACGATGTAAAAATAATGCATCGTGAGCTCAACAACTTAGTGTTGAAGAATTCCTCATTGAGTTTCCCTGATGAACCATATACATAAATGCACCCAGGAGAGAGGGACGAAATAATGTTGAAAGCCCCTTGAAATCCCTAGAAACATCATCATTTGGAGAGACAGAAATAGAAACCTTGGTTTCATTATCACTAGCTAAGTGAATCAGTCATAGATTATAGGGTATCTGGGCTCAGGTTGAAATGGTGGCCTCTCTCTTTTTGGAGCCCTAAGTGAAGGTGGAAATACACAGCCTTATTTGGTTTTTTTGTGACATACACAGGAAATAGGAAAAGGATTTGACCTCAGACACTTACTAGTTGTGTAAACCTAGCCAAGTCACCAAACTTCTGTCCTCCTCAGTTTCCTCAACTGTAAAATGGGGTTAATACTAATATCTACCTCTCAGGGCTGATGCAAGGATAAAATGAGATACTGCCTGTAAAGCCCTTAGTACAGTGACTAGTACATAGTAGGTGCTTAACAAATATTTCTTTCCTTTCTTCCTTCATTCCTTCCTTCTGGATAAAAAGTTTCCTATAAATGAAAGACAGCAAAACATTAACATTCTCATTTTAGAATGCTGTTACTCTGTCTAGCAAATAGTCTGAGCAGAATTCCCAGGTACTGTACTAATTATTTTAATTCTTCATTTATTTCCAACTGTGTTTATGTATATGTTGGTCCAATATAGTTTAAAATATATGTGCATGTATTTGGTTATGAAAAAAAATTGATTGACCAACAGTAAGTCCCAGCCCAAGCCTCACTTGGTCGTTTTTTTGGATTCTGATGAATCTGAGTGTAAATAGCAATTGTTTCTGTTTTGGCCAGAAACCCTGAGGTTCTTCCTCTCTCAGATTTTATTTATTTATTTAGCTACTCATTCATTCATTCATTCATTTATTTTTGGCTAGCTAAAACAGGCCATTTTTTGCCTCATTTTTACCTAGCCTTAATCACTGAATGGGCATAGTCTCAGACAAACTGAGACCTGGCAAAGACCTCAACTTAAAAAGGCCAAAGCCTCCCCCTGCATCCTGGGTCATCTCCAGTTGTCCTGATCTGTATCTGGCCACTGGACCCAGATGGCTCTGGAGGAGAAAGTGAGGCTGGTGACTTTGCACAGTCCTCCCACATTTAAATCCAATTCACTTGCAAGTCATGGCAACATATTC
This sequence comes from Vombatus ursinus, assembly GCF_900497805.2. Classification (NCBI taxonomy): domain Eukaryota; kingdom Metazoa; phylum Chordata; class Mammalia; order Diprotodontia; family Vombatidae; genus Vombatus; species Vombatus ursinus. The sequence continues at coordinate 7,372,352 of NW_020954592.1, read as the reverse complement.
CTGATGTCATGGTCCTCTTCCAGAATGAAGGACAAACCACAACCTGTGAGTAGTCTGAGCTGCCCCACTGGGGACCCAGCTGGCCAGTTCCAGTGAGGCAACTCAGCTTCTCTCCTCTCTTCTCCTCTCCTCTCCTCTCCTCTCCTCTCCTCTCCTGTCCTTTGTATACAAAGATGACATTACTAACCTACCATCAGTAAGGCATGTGACTGAGTTATTTTTCTAGTACTGATAATAGATTTGTATTGATCCATCCACATTAACCTCTATAGAATATGTTTGCAAAGTAGCTAGCCAGGATTGGTAGTGCAGTCTGTGGTCATGCAACTGAAAAGACCTAACAGACACTAACACCTCAAACCCAAAACCTTAGTGCACTAAACCGGCTGAGCTAACCAGGCAAAGACTGTCATGTGTCAAACCACACAGTAAGACCTTGTTGTTACCAGACCCAGAAATTGGCTTCAGAAACGACAGAATGATGTTAATAATGTCCCATTGAAAGAGAGAACTTCTTAATGTCTATATTGTTTTGCTTTGATAAATTTACACACACTGCTAAAAAGCAACATGATGTAGGCCAGATCACTGGCGTTTGAGTGAGGAAGACTTGGGTTCAAATGCTGCTCCAAACACGTACAAGTTTATTTTATTGTTGCTCAGTCATATCCAACTCTTTTTGACCCCAGTTGGGGTTTTCTGGTTTGCCATTTCCTTCTTCTGTTCATTTTACAGATGAGGAAGCTGAGGCAAACAGGGTTAAGTAACTTGCCCAGGATCACACAGCTAGTAAGTGTCTGAGGCTAGATTTGAACTCAGGAAGATGAGTCTTCCTGATTCCAGGCCCAGCACTCTCTCCACTGTACCATATAGCTGCCCTAATAATAAGCAAAAGGAGATAGAATGCATGTATCTGTTGTTTTTCATTGACTTTCAAATATTTTAGTTTAGTCATTTTAAAAGCATTTGAGTGTTGACCTTAAAGCTCAAGTGGCTCAGGGCACAATTGTTATGAACAAACACTAAAGAGTTGGGGGAAGAGTTTTTTTTCAGGTAGGAAATGGAAGAAGGCCAGATATCCGCGGAGTTTGGCTCACTATTTACTGCTCTCACATGCTAGAGCTAAGAAGAGGAACATTACTGGAAAAACAGGTCATGTTTCTTTAGGTCATTTTGAAATTTGGAAACCTGAAGTCAGGCTCACATTTATAAACTTTTTGGACTGCTAGAACCAGAAGCCACCTAAGCAGTCTTCAAACCATGCATGTCTCGGTGTCTCAGAAATATGACTTGAATCTTAAAGTCAGAGGATTGGAAAAGGTATCAAAGGTCACCTAGTTGAATTCCTACTGGAAGCATGACTGTCTACCACAATATCCTACACAAGTGATGATTAGCTCCCTATCTACCAATACATTTAGGATCAGTTTGAGAGATCAGCACCCTCCCTACCAAGACAGCCAACCCATTTAGGATCAGTTTAGGGGATCAGGTCCCTCCCTCAACCCAAACCATTTTGGATCAGTTCCCTCCCTACTAAGACATCCCAATCCATTTGTGATCAGGTTGGGGGATCAGCTTCCTACCCACCAAGACAACCCAATCCATTTGGGGAAGTTCTTCATGTATAAAAAGAGTCAAAACATAGTGAGTGAGAAGACATTAACTATCCATTTTCAAGCTGAATTTCAGTTCACTCTACAGTACTAACATTAACTTTTTTAAGGAACCCAAAACAAAGGGAAAGATCCCCCTCAGACTTCTGTCCTCTGCTCACTCCTTCCCATAGTTTTACTGTCAGAACTTTCCTAATACACAGAGTTGACTCCATCATGACCCATCCCATGTAGACCCACTCTGACAAGCATCAGGTGTTTATGCTTAGTTACTTTTAATGATATATACCAAGGGATTCTTAATCTATTTGTGTGTGTGTGTGTGTGTATCATGGACCTTTCTGGCAGTTTAAAATCTCGGGTCCTGCTTTCGGAATAATGTTTTCAAATGCATAAAATAAAATACATAGGTTTACAAAGGAAAGCAATTATATTGAAATGCAGTTATCAAAATATACATATTTTTAAAAAAACAATTCACTTACTTCAATTTATAACCCCTCCAATCTTTGCACCAGTGTCCAGATTGTGGACTTTTAGACAATTACCTCCCTGAGGCTCATTTTCCCCAACTATAAAATGGAGGTTTTGGACTAGCTGATCTCTATGGCCTCTTGCAGTTTTAAATTCTATAATCCCATGAATATGTATGTGTATGTATATATATGTGTATATAAAAAACATTTTATAGCACTTTAATGTTTCCAAAGTGCTGCTTTTTGTATATATAGATACAGATAAACATATGCATGGATGGGTATCTATGTATCTATCTATCTATCTATCTATCCATCTATATTTCTCACTCTATATATGTATATATATATATATACATGATTTTCAAATCTAGGCTCAGACACTTGCTAGCTGTATGACCTTAGGCAATTTACTTAACTCTGTTTGCCTCAGTTCCTCCTCTGTAAAATAAGGTGGAGGGTCAGCTAGGTGGTGCAGTGGATAGAGCTCCGGCCTTGGAATCAGGAGGACCTGAGTTCAAATCTGGTCTCAGACCAGACACTTGACACTTACTAGCTGTGTGACCCTGAGCAAGTCACTTAACCCTGATTGCCTCACCAAAAAAACAAAAAACAAAAAGCAACAACAACAACAACAAAATAAATAAATAAAATAAGGTGGAGAAGGAAATAGCAAACCACTCTAGTATCTTTGCCAGGAAAACCCAAAATGGGGTCACAAAGAGTCAGACACAACTGTACAACAAATGAGATTTCTTTCACCTCGAGTGGTGGCATCAGGGCCTGCTTTTTTGATCACGGTGGAGGAAATGGGCAAGAAGGGATGAGTGGTGGTTAAGTACTAGCCAAAGTATTTTGGGGATAACATTTGCCCAAACATCTTTCCCCAAAAGAAGTCCAAGTTGCTTAAAATATTTTGCTTTAGTCTAGGCATGTTGTAAGAGAATAAGGCAACCATCATTGCTTATGAAGGCTTGTAGTAGTTACATTATTCACATTCACTGAGACCCAAAATAAGACTCCAAAGAGGAACACCTGTGGTGTGCAGAATCATAGCAGGAAGTCAAGGCACAGATGGGGTTGGTCAAACCAAATGCCCAGGAAGCTCCAAAAATAAGTGGACCTCCAGTTTCCAGTAGGGAGTGGGAGAGGAAATAACACATAGGAATTTCAAAGAGTAAATAGATTCTAAAGTTCAGAGTCACCTTTTGTGGAGAGGTGGTTAAAAAAAAAAAAGCTCCTATCAATTTCTAAACTCAAGAATTAATCTTTTCAGTTCAGGTTTGGGAACTTGAGGTTTAACCGGACTTGTTATTTAATCATTAATTTTTTAAACTCTTAAAAAACTTTTTGCCCAGGACATTTCCAAGCTCCAACTTCTTTCTTGCATAGTTCAACTATTTACCAAGACTTTTTTGAACAGTAGACACTAACATTCTCTAGGAGGGCAGAGGCTGTAATTTCATTTTTCATCTTTGTATTCCCTTTCTCTACCATATAATACATTGCAATTATATCACCACTTGATGGATCTGTGATTTTATCAATGCCTCAATGCCTTCCTCAATGGATATAGCAGCCCATCCATGCCTTTGCACATTGGGTGATTCTTGGTCATTAAGTTTTTCCTGTTTGACCATTCTTTCTTGGAGTAGTCATGGGTCTCAGGAGACCCTGTGATATTTTGGATTAGATGTAGTAAGATCAGTGCAATACAGCATACAAACAGGAGCACTGGGAGGACCTTACTCTCTAGTGGAAATCTCACTTGCATTTGGAACTTTTGTAGAAGAACTTCTGAGACCCGATAGACACTTTTGCTGAGCCTACATCTTCTTCTGTTACACCACATTTTATGTTAATAATCAGAAGTCCACAGAACAGTTATTTCTGTGTTTGCATTGAGCAAGGAGTATTGTATGATCTTTATATATGCATAAGAAACCCCTTATTGGAAGACAGACATTAAGGCTGTGTTTCACTTTAGCAAATAAAATGTTGGGTTTTTTTTTTTTTAATCAACACTTACACATCATAGGGATCTCATTCCTTATTATACCTTTCAGGTATTTGGGTTATTGTGAAAATGTTGTTTGCTTTGGAAAATGATGTGTAAAAGCTGGCTTGATTGCTTTTTGTATCTTTATATTATGGACAGACATTTAAGATATATGTTTGAGTTAATTTTCATAAAGATTTTATGAAGATGAAACAGGGGGCTTATGAATCAGAGGTTATCAAAATTCTCTCAGTTGCCCTTTTGGGATTGTAAGTGGCAACATGGCATCATGGATAGAGAGCAGGCTCCTTCCTTCCTTCCTTTTCTTTCCTTCTTTCTTCATTTTAATTTATCTTTAACATTCATTTAAAAATGTTTGAATTCCAAATTCTCTCCCTCCTTACCTTCCCTCCTCTATTAATTGAGAAGGCAAGAGATATATAAATTATACATATGAAGTTATGCAAGCATAGTTCCATATTAGCCATGTTGCCAAAAAAAAACCCAAAACAATAAAAAGCAAGAAACACAAAGTGAAAAGGTATGCTTCAATCTGCACACAGAGCTCAAAAGTTCTTTCTCTGGAAATGAATAGCATTTTTCATCATGTCCTTTGGAATTGTCTTGGATCATTGTATTGATCAGAGTAGCTAAGTCATTTACAGTTGATCATCATACAGTATTGCTATTACTGTGTACAATGTTCTCCTGGTTCTGCTCATTTCACTTGCATCAGTTCATATAAGTCTTCCCAGATTTTCCTGAAACCATCTGAAGGTAGGCTTCAAAGTCCAGAGAACAGGATTGAAGACCCTCCTTTGTGACTTTGAGTAAACTGCTTAAACCTTCAATGTCTCAGGCTGTTCCTTAAGACTTTAGGTTGAAGATTAGATGTGAATCTATACTAGGAGCTCCCAAAAATGAAGAAATCACAGGTCTAGTCCATTATACACATACATATAATTATTCATAATCTTTTTCCATTTTTTGGGTTTTTTCTCCTGGAGATATATTATAAGATGATCCTTCAATGGTTTCAAAATTAAAAAAAAAATCATCATCATCATCATCATCATCATCATCATCATGGATTTCCTCAATCTGATCTGTCTGGTCTTCTCAACTAGACCTTAAGAGTCATTTTACTTCTTCATAGAACATTGTTAATGAGAAGGTGGAGTCTAAGTTTGGTGGTTTCACTATCACTGCTTCTGAAAATAGATTGTAATAAAAAGCCATACAACAGTGTGCTAATTTTTATGTCTCATCCATCAGTTTTATCTGCAAATGTTCTAGCTTTGATGTGATCCTGTTGGGTCTCACATCAGACTTCCTATAGGCTTATTGTTGCTTTTATTATTTTTTGCTATGTTATGAGGTATTACCACTCATATTCTTCTTTCATCCTCTTCCATTCTGTTAACAAATGAGTTTGTATTCCCTACTGGTAATGCCTTTGGCTGCCATGGCTCCTCACTTGATGGAGATATCAAGTGTTTGCCGGCTAAAGTATTTTCAAACTCTTTTGGCCTCTTTATTGTGGCAACCACTTTGCATTGGTCATATTTTTTGTAGTGATTATCAAACTTAATATCTTTACCTTTTCCATTGCTCATTTTTCAGTATCAAAGACTTATTTTAATGTTTTATTCTGTACTTAAACTCTAAGAAAAAAAATCAGCATTTCCACATACATAGCAAAAAGAACGAGGATGCACTTAAAACTGAGACTATTACGTACAGCTTGCTTTTTTTTTCTTTTGCTAGGCAATGACTTGCCCAAAGTCACACAGCTAGTAAGTGTCAAGTGTCTGAGTCAGGATTTGAACTCAGGTCCTCCTGACTCCAGAGCCAGCGTTCTATCCACTGCACCACTTAGCTGCCCCCCAATTGCTTTTTTTTTTCTGGTGAGGCAATCCAGGTTAAGTGACTTGCCCAGGGTCACACAGCTAGTAAGTGTTATGTGTCTGAGGCCGGATTTGAACTCAGGTCCTCCTGACTCCAGGGCCAGTGCTCTATACATTGTGTCACCTAGCTGCCCCTGCTTTTCTTTTAATAATAATAAATTCAACACATCTGTTCTTGTGCTTATCTGTGAATCATTCTGACTTTCCTTCTGTTCTCTTCTTTATATTTTTAAATTTTTGCTTCAATGACCCTCTTATTTTCTTTCTTTTTTGCCTACCCTTTCCTTCCTACCTCTTCAATTGAAAAAAAAAAAGAAAAAAATAATTTCAACAAATATACATAGTCAAACAAAACAAATTCTCACATTGGCTATGTGCAAAAAAAATGTATTTTTTTATTCTGTATCCTTTTTTAAGGAACTAAATATGCCTTGAGTGAGGCACCATATGGTACATGATGAGCTCATCACCCCTCTATCAGAAGCCTGGTAGCATGCATCATCATTGGTCCTCTGGCATTGTGGATGGTCACCAGATTGATCAGAATTCTTATGTCTTTCTAAATTGTTTTTCCTATCAACTTCATGGCAGACATAATGGACAAAATATTGAGAATGAGATATGCATTTTGGAACATGGCCAATGTGGGAATTAATTTATTTTTTCTTGACTAAGCATATTTGTTACAAAGGTTTTTTTTTTTTTCTTCTTTCTTTCTTTTCCCGGTGTGTATGGGGAAGTGGGAGAGAGAGATAATAAGTATTAATTAAAAAAAAATAAAGATTTAATAAAAAAGAAAAGTTGTTTTTTTCTCAAAGACTTATTTGAATAGGTCAAATTGAAGCTGCCTTTATCTTGTCTTTATCTTTTCATCTATTGTTTATTTTGACCTTTGCTCTAGCCAGTCTGAGGTCTGATCGTACACAGACAGCTGAATCTGATGTGACACCTATATTAGTAACTATTTATTTCCTGTATGTTAAAAGTATATTCAGTGCCTTGAGATTCTCTTCTGGAAGAAAGTATATAGCCTATAAATGAATACACCTCAGGGCTTTGTCCTGGGACCGTTTCCTCTTCTCTGTATACTCTCTCCCTCTCTCTCTCTGTCTCTCATCTCATCAGAATTTACGAATATAACTATGATCTCTATAGAGATAATTCCCAAATCTACATAATCCAGTCCTCATTTCTTTGCTGAACTGAGTACATAATTTCTAGTTCCCCACTAAATATCCCTACCTTGATATCCCAAAGCCATCCCAAATTCATCATGTCCAAAATCCCCCTAAATGTGCCACTTCTAACTTCCCCATCTAGAACAAGGGCACCACCATTCTTCTGATCACTCATGTTTGAAGTTTCAGAGATATCTTCAGCTACTCATTCCTTCTTCTCCTGTATATTCTATCATTTGGCAAACCTCTTGGATTTTTCCTCTTTTCAGCATGTCCCTCCCCTCTTTATTTACACCACATCCATTCTAGTGCAGGCCCACATCAACTCTCACCTGGATTATTGCAGTAACTTCCTTATTGGTCATGGGTCATTTAGCCTCTCCTTGCTGCAATCCATCCTCTGCTCGGCTACCCAAACTGAGATCCTCAAGCACAGATCTAATCACGCTACCTCCCCCACTTGAAAAACTCCAGTGTCTCTCTGTCACTTCTAGGATCAAAGATAAAGTCCTCTAATGCCCCTTACAGTCTTGTTCCAGCCTGACTTTGCATGATGGTCCCGTATGACTCCTACCTCACATACTCTGTCCTTGCTTATTTACTGTTCCCTCTACGTGAGGTGCCATCTTCCACCTCCAAGTCGTTACACAGGCTGTCCCTCCATGCCTGGAATGCTTTCACTCCTCATTTGGTCTCCTAATTCTCTTCAAAATTCAGCTCTCAAGTGTTCATTTCTGTCCACGCCAAGCATTATTCTTACAACTGATCAGGCAGTGAGATCACCTACAAAAGCAAAAGCAATAAGTGCAATTCCTTAGCCTGCAACTGTGACCAAATAGGTGCCATCTGCTCTTCCTATGCATCACACAACCAAACGAACAAGAACACGGACGCCAAGAAGTACTGCTCGACCCACAACAGACACTAACCTTGCTCTGTGTCCCTTTCCTCCCCAAGCCTGTCTTCCTCAGAGTCCACTTACATTAAAGCAATGTCTTGAAAGGCAAAAGCAAACAACCAAAAGTAAGTTTTCAAAAAGAGAGGATGTTTTCTTCTTGTCTTTGCATGTACCACCATGCTGTGCGCAGATTTAGTGCCTAATAACATGTTTGTTAAGTTGAATTGAGTTAAACAAAAATACTTTTGTCGAATATGCTCCATTTCTAGAAGAAAGGCCAATTCAAAAAAGACCTACTACATAATGAGAGCCTACCTCAGCAGTTGTCAGTTTAGAACATGGTTTACTCGACTATTCATAAATTATGCAGTTGGACTCAAGTAGAGGCCATGTAGCACAGTGGAAAGTGCAGTGTATGGGGAGTCGGAAAAAAATTGAGTTCTCAAAGACTATCCCAGTAAAGTACAAGCTGTGGCAGGTCCTATTAAGCTGACAAAGTTTCAAGTATGGGCCTGATGGGCGATGGCCTGTTTAGCATCAGATAAGCAGCTGGGTGATGGCCTTTTTTAGCCAAACCAACTCCCAAAGACCATCTTCTGCGTCCCAGAGGGGCACAAGGCAACCTGCCTTGGTGGAAGACTATGTGCTTACAATTAAGAAATCACAACTCTTTGTGGTATTTACTGTGAATTTCAAAGTGCTATGCAGATGTGAATTATTATCATAATATAAACAAATGCTCATTTGCTGTTTTCTTTCTGAAAGAGCAAAAAGCATTCGTCATTACCTGGACTCATGTTTCTCAAACTGCATTCCATTTCTGTGAAGCAGGCGGGCCAAGAACATCCACAAAGAAAAAAAAATAACAACATAGGAGTGTACAGTTGTCCCTTCCACATTGTGGGGATTAGGGGAGTGGCATCCCCTCGATCTGGAAAATTCGTGTAAAAATTTTTGACCCTCTGTACCAGAGAAGAAGTCTGAATTTTTTTTTATTTTTCTTTTATGGGGTGTTTACAGTAGCTTATTGTAAAATTTGGGTTAAGTATTTGGTTATAGGCTATATTGTATAATACTATACATATATTTTATGCATTTCGGAATTACTAAACTTTTTCTGTGTCATCTGCTGGCCTTTGTAAGTTGTCTACTGTTTCTACAAAATTCCCCCAAAATTCCCATTTAATTTCTTATGCTGACCCACAACATATCGAAACTGAGATGGGGAAAATTGCGATGTGGAAGGTATGTGTGTGTGTGTGTATGTGTATGTATGTATGTCTATATATACACACACACATATGTATATACACACATATACCTTTATATATAAATAAATGCACATTTAGCAAATCCATTTACTATTGTTTGTTATTCAAACAATATTTGCATTCGGGTGACATGTATGACCATTGGAAAGAGGTGGAGCATCTAACTTCACTTTTATTCTCTTGGTAAAGAATATATCAGTAAGTATACCCCATCATGGAACGTGTTCCATAACATATGATATGGAATCAGTTGATTTTCTTGGGAGAGTACATGTAAGATAATGGGTGTCCATTTAGATTAGAAAACATTCATTAAGCCATGAATATTTTGTACCAGAGTGAATTATGGATAATTAGATAAAATTGGGAAATTTGAAGAGAGGGGAAGCAAGATTTTGACCACGTGGTTACAGGTCTACCTCTTTACACTGAAAAAGTCACAATCCTTTGCTGTATTTATTGTGAATTGCAAATATAAATTATTATCATACCTGCTGCTTAATGGCTGCTTTCTCTTTGAAAGTGCTAGAAACATTCATTATTGCCTAGACCTATGTTTCTCGAATTGCATTCTGTTTCTATGAAGCAAGCAGGCCAAAAGGGTCACAAAGAAAAAAAATAGTATTTAATAGTATTTATTTACAATATAAAATGCCCACCTAGGAAACTCATTTACTTTTGTCTGTGTTAGCATCTAAATTCACTTTTATTCTGTTGTCTGTTGGTATAGAATATACCAATCAGTATAAACCATCATGAAACATGCCCCATAACATATGACAGAAGAATCAGTTGACTGTCTCAGCAGAGTGCATGTAAAATAATGATAAATTACATTTAGATAGTGCTTTAAAACTTGCAAGGCACTTTACCTACATTATCTTGAATCTCACAACTACTATTGTTGTTGGTCCTTCATTTTGGAAGGCCCATGAGATAGATACTATAGATATTATTATCTCCATTTTATAGATGAAGAAACTGAGGTTCAGAGAGAATAAGAGTTTTGCCCAACATCACATAGCTATTAAGTGTCAGCTGCGGGAGTGGTCCCCAGATCATCCTGACTTCAAGTTTATCATACTATCCACAATGTCATGCTTACCCTCCCAAATTCCAAAATACAGAAGAAACCTGAATATAAGAATTGGTATTTTCCATCCAAATTTGTTTCTAGTGGGTACCATCTCTCTCTCCCTCTGAAAAAATTTAAAAGTGGCCATATCATATTTGATGCATTTAGTAAGAGGCATTTACAAAATATCCTTTAGAAAGATTTTTACTGTAAGCACTTTGCTTAAGTTTTGTTTTAATAGGATGGGGTTTGCAATTACAAAAAGACAAAAACAGCAATGCAACCAAGATTAGAAGGGAAGCAGAAAGCTGGGAAACAATTTTTATAGCCAGTGCCTCTGATAAAGGCCTCATTTCTAAAAATATAGAGAACTAAGTCAAATTCATAAGAATACAAGTCATTCCCCAATTGATAAATGGTTGAAGGATATGAATAGGCAGTTTTCAGAGGAAGAAATTAAAGCTATCTATAGTCATGTAAAAAAAATGCTCTAAATCACTTTTGATGAGAGAAATGCAAATCAAAATAACTCTGAGGTACCACATCACAACTATCAGATTGGCCAACATGATAAAACAGGAAAATAATAAATGTGGAGAAGGTGTGGGAAAATTAGAGCACTAATGCATTGTTGGTAGAGTTGTAAACTGATCCAGCCATTCTGGAGAATAATTTGGAACTATGCCCAAAGGGCTATAAAAATGTGCATACCCTTTGACCCAGCAATAACACTTCTAGGACTGAATCCCAAGAGATCACAAAAATGGGAAAAGGATGCACATGTACAAAAGTATATATAGCAGCTCTTTCTGTGGTGTCAAATAATTGGAAATTGAGGGGATGCTCATCAATTGGGGAATGGCTGAACAAGTCGTGGTATATGAATATAATGGAATACTATTGTGCTATAAGAAATGATGAGTAGGTAGACTTCAGAAAAACCTGGAAAAACTTATATGAACTGATGCTGAGTGAAATGAGTAGAACCAGGAGAACATTGTACACAGTAACATTGTGTGATGACTAACTTTGATAAACTTAGCTCTTCTCAATAAAGCAAGGATCTAAGACAACTCCAAAAGACTCATGATAGAAAATGCTATCCACATCCAGAGAAATAACTTTGAATGCATATGGAAGCATACCACTTGCTCTCCTTTTCTTTTGTTGTTTTGTTTTGTTTCTTCTTTCTTATGGTTCCTCCCATTAGTTCTAATTGTTCTTTACATCATGACTAATGTGAGAATATGTTTAATATGAATATCAGACTGCATGCTGTCTTGGGGGAGGAAGAGAGTAGAGAGAGGGGGAAAATTTTAAAACTCAAAATCTTATGTAAGTGAATGTTGAAAACTAAAAATAAATTATTGTTTTAAAAAAGACAAAAACAAAAAAATCCAGAACCACTGGCCCAAACCACAAACTCAGTATCAATAGCTGGAGATGATCTCTAAAATCATGTAGTCCAACCTTTTCATTTTACAGATGAGGAAATGGAGATGTCACCAGACAGGTGAACATGTCTTCCCTGTGTTTGCACAGATATCAAATGGCACTGTTGGGATTTAAGTGAAGGTCCTCTTGTTCCAAATCCAGCACTATTTCCTTATATAATGGCAATATTTATTCTATACCACCTATGGATTTCATAGGCTATAGTGATCAGGTTCTTAGCGCAGTCCACGGCAGGGACTATTTTCAATAATAATAATAAAAGAAGAAGGAGAAGTAGTAGCATTTACATAACATTTTAAGGTTTGCAAAGCACTTTACAAATATCTCATTTGATCCTCACAACAACTGGGAGGTTGGTGCTATTGTTATCCTCATTTTACAGATGAGGAAATTGAGGCAGACAAGTTATATAACTTTTCCAGGGTCACAGAGCTAGTGTTTGAGGGTGCATTTTAATTCAGGTTTTTCTGACTCCAAGTTGAACACATCTGCTGTTCCACCTAGCATTCTCCTCCCTCATTCTATCTGCTTCCCTCGTTCTGTCTCCTTCCTCCTCCTCCTCCTCTTCCTCCTCCTTTTTCTCTTCCCCCACCCTCTCGCTTTCCCTTTCTCTCTTCTCCTCTTCTTTCCCCTCTTCCTTCCTTCCTTCCTTCCTTTTTTCTTTCTTTCTTCCTTCCTTCCTTTCTTTTTTCTTTCTTTCTTTCTCTATCCCTCTTCCTCCCCTTTCTTCCCCTCTCTCTCTTTTTTCCCTCTCTCCCTCCCCCCGTGCCTATTACTATCCCTATCCCATAGTAGGTGATATAATAAATGCTTCTTGACTTAGTCAGTAAACTAATAATAAGTGGGTTAAAATGAACAGAAATACCTTTGACTTGAGTACAATTCTGCTTTTCTTAAAAATTTATCTTAAATAGCAAAGAAAGACAGGATTAGGGGCGGGGAAAGGGTCAAAATGAAGCCAGAGATAAAGGAGGTAGAATATAAGATAAAAACAAAATTTCACCATGCCTGCAAATTGTGGAAACCTATAATCTGCAATGAATCGAATTTGTGGGAGATTCAAAGGTCACTGGAGAGACATGTGATGGATACAAGTAGGCCATAGCCTATTTCCAATGATGACCTTTGTTAAAGAAGAGAATTAAGAGGAAGGCAATGGGTGGGTCATGTAGCCAGGGAAGGGTTAACAGCTAGTTCGTCAGTCTTGAATACTGCATAGGCTCTGTAGGTAATTTACTTACATAAATGAGATCCAGGAGTTCTACTGGACAATTAAAGTATTAAAAAAAAAAAGCCCAAAAAACAAATTATAGACCTTGCAAAGATTCAAGATTAGCAATTCATTTTGTCAGTTTGACACAGGCCTAAATAAGGAGGTGGCTATACTAGCGAAATGTATTTTAAAACCATATGAACACATCTGCCAGAAAAGTCTTTTGGATATTCTTGGCCAATCAGGTGGTTAGCCACACAGCAACTTCACAACATTCTTCATTGATCTTCACAGTGAACATGTCAAATCATAAGCAAAGCCACCAAATCCCAAAGAATTGAAATAATTACAATCCATTGCTTCATGCTAACCCTGACTGAAACTAATTTGGGGGGAGGGGGTGTGCAATAAAGATTTTTTTTTAATAAGGAAATTATTAGCCATTTTCAACTCTAGTTTGGAAACCACTCTCTAAGAGGCAGACAGCTGGCTAACTCAAGAGTATCCCACTTTTGCAGGCCTCAGTGTAGAAATGAGGAAATGCATAATTTCCTGCTCACGGGAGATTATGTGACTGTAATAGCTGAAACTGCCCCATGAATATAGTTCACAAACCAAAATTGTATGCTAGTGATATCTGTTAAAACCCAAGGCCTTGTCATCTTGAAAACAATTGTGATATGATAATTACTCAAGTATTGACTGCCTGCTTTGTTCCACACTGCAATGGGTGTTACAAAGGATTCAGATGTATAAGACTTGGTCCCTTATCCTTGAGTTGTAATGGCCATTTAGTCCAGGGCACAAGGCAAGTGATTAAGGCCCACTCAATGTGGCAATAAGAAATATTCCTCTGGAAATCTAATAGTGGCTATGTAGTCCACAACTAATGCAAAGAATATCAGAGTTACCTAAAATAATGGTATGTTTGAGCTGTAAGAGACCAATTAGATTATCTACTCCAACTTTTTCATTTTGCAGATGAGGAAACTGAAGCCCAGAAGAGCCAAGAATAGAATATATATCTTTAGGGCTCTTTCTTCCCTATATTCTTTCTGGAGGGAAATGCCTCAATCCACAAATTCTATTTTGGACCCTATGGGTAAGATAAAGTTTGTTTCTTGTCTCACTTTTGGATATTTCTGTTGCCTTCAGGATCTGTGTCAGGGGAAGGGGTGTGCTAGTAAATGTTTTGCAACTAGTTCTCCAGAAACACCCCCCACACACACACACACACCATAATTTAAAGTTTAGTTTGCCTTTTTAACATTTCCTCTATCGCTTCTTAAGGCTGGACAATCAACAAAACAGTAAATAAAGCCCTGATGGGTAGCATTTGCCAATTTTTGTGATGTAAAAGCTCATCCTGAAAATTTAACAGTTCTCAACAGCCAATACAAAAAAAGCTTTAGTCCATTGCTGGTAGAGGATTCTGTTCCTTTCCCTTGCCTATGGGCATTAGACTCAAGGATTAACAAACTCTATAAAATAGGAGCTACTGTGCTTAATCTCCCTGTGTTGGTTAAATATGGTGATTGCAAATCTAGCTAAGGATCTGCATGAATGTTCCATTGAACTTTGTTTGTTTGTTTGTTTTTAAGGGCAATTTGACAGAATAGCAGCAGACACGTTTGGAGTCAATGCTAAATCTAGAGGGGAGATTCTTACTTGTGGGGGGGAGGGAGGAACCCAGCATAATGAAACTTTGTTTACCCTAAAATCAAAATTTCTCATTTAATTTTGGAGCTTTCTCATAATGACCTAAGAAAAAAGACATCTTTGAGTCAATATTATTGCTTAAAAATAGATATATATATATATGATGGCAAAGAATTGGAAATTGAAGGGATGTCCATCAATTGAGGAATCACTGAACAGGTTGCTGTATATGGTTGTGATGGAATACTATTGTGCCATAACAAATGGATGAGCAAGACGCTCTTAGAAAAAACCTGGAAAGAATTACATGAACTGATGCAAAGTGAAATGAGCAGAAACAGGAGAATGTTGTACACAGTAATAGCAATATTGTGCAATGACCAACTGTCAATGATTTTCAATGATCTAAGACAATTCCAAAGGACTTATGGTGAAAAATGTTATGTGTCTCCGGAGAAAGAACTGATGGAGTCTGAATGCAGACTGAAGCATACTTTTTCTTTACTTTTTTATTTTTCTTGGGGTTTTTTGGGGGGGAGGGGAATCTGTGTTTTCTTTCACAACATGACTAACATGGAAATATGTTTTGCATGACTGCACACGTATAATCTACATAAAATAGCTTGCCTTCTCAATGAAAGGGGGAGGGGTGGGAGGGAGGTAGAGAATTTGGAACTCAAAATTTTAAAAAAACAAATGTTAAAATTTCTTTTTACATGTAATTGGGGGAAATAAAATATTAAATCATTAAAAGTAGATATTTATAAATAGTAATCAATTCAAATGAGAATAACAGTGGTAAATAAATCTGTCAAACCATATCAATAAATATTTATTAAGTGCCAATTTTTTAAAATAAAGAATATATATTTTTATATAGGTAATTTATTTTTGAGAGGCAGTGCAGCATAAGGCTGACCTTGGAATGAGGAAAACCTGCAGTCTTGCCTCTGACACATTCTAGTTGTATGACTATGGATAAGACATTTTGACTCTCAGTGCTTTGGGAAATTCTTAGTGGAAGGAATTTCCACACCATAGCAATGAAATCACAGGTCCAGCTCTCTTTTCCCAGATATATGTTTTTAAAGTGTTTCCCTTAGCATATAAGAATTTTTAAAAATCTGTCTCTTTGTTGTTGTTGAGTCTAACTTGACTCTTTGTGACCCCATTTGGGGTTTTCTTGGCAAAGATACTGGAGTGGTTTGCCATTTCCTTCTCCAGCTCACTTTACATATGAGGAAACTGAGGCAAATAGGGTTAAGTGACTTGCCCAGGGTCACACAACTAAGAAAGTGTCAGGCCAGATTTGAGCTCAGAGCTCCAGATCTACTCCTCTGTCCACTTTACCACCCAGCTGCCCTTAGAGCTCTCTCAACACTATAGGAAAGTAAAAACTTACCAGAGTTGTTACTGGGAATGTTTTTACCTGGAGCAAAAACAGTTGAGTTGGGGGAAAGGATGGTAAGGGCATTAACAGCACAAAGGATGGCCTGTTGAAAGATGAAGTCTGGTCCAAAGAGGGAGCTGACCTACTCTTTTCTCCATGGAGCGCACACTATGGAAACTGGACCTTGGGTGTGATGGGGAGAGAGGTCAGGAGACAATGTGATGTGTCTCATAGGCTAGTGGAGGATGATTAGACAAGATGCAGGAATCTCAGTGGTATCGGAAGAGAAGGGTGCCCCAGATGTTGGTGCCCTGGGCCAAAGCCCCATTTACCTCATTCTAGTTAGAGCTAGGACTCATTAAAGCAAATGCTGAAAGAGAGAGTGCTGTCAGAGGACTTGGATTTGCTCTCAGAAGAACTAGGTTCATATCCTCACTCTGACACTTAGCAGCCTCTGTGACTTTCAGAAAGTGATTTCACGGGGCAGCTAGGTGGTGCAGTGGATAGGGCACTGGCCCTGGAGCCAGGAGGACCTGAGTTCAAATCCAGTCTCAGACCAGACATTTGACACTTATTAGCTGTGTGACCCTGGGCAAATCACTTAACCCCAATTGCCCCCCCCCCCCAAAAAGGTTATTTCACCATTCTGGACTTCAGTTTCCTTATATGTAAAATGATGGGATCTGACTAGAATTGAGGGGTGGGGAACCTGTGGCCTCAAGGCCAGGACTAGATAATCTCTAATGTCCCTTCTCACTCTGAATCCTATCATCCTATATATGCCTTTGAAAATAAATCTTGTAGTTTCACTACTGTAATAAAATAATGTAAGGAAAAATTCAAAGTAAAATATAGTACCTGTGCAAATACTCCATGCCCTGGGCAGGTCACATTTCTGTCTTCCTCAGTTTCCTGGCCTGTAAAATGGGGTAACAACAATACCTACTTCCCAGGGATGTTGTGAGGATCAAAAGACATAATAATTGTAAAGCACTTAGCACAGTGCCTGGCACATAGTGCTCTATAAATGTTAGCTATTACTATTATTGCCATAATATTAATTATTAATTAATAACAATATTGCTAATTAATATTTCTATTATTACCCCCTTTCCATTTCCACATTTCAGTTGCTTAATACTAGAATTAATCCACCCATCAATACCTACAAAGAAAATGAATTAGGAAGTCTTGCATTGGAAAGGATATTTAATTCTCTTGGATAACAATGTAAGTCATGCTAGAAAACATGCCTTCAAAGTTGGAAGTTGGCTTTTTGATATTGATTTCTAAATAGGAAGAAGGAAGTGAAGCTTGTTAGGGAAGTAGTGCTTTGTACATTCAACATTGTTCAGAAATAGCCTTCAAATAATTCTGCTCCAATAACCCTTCACAAAATGTGTGGGGGTGGGAGGTGGGCTATAATTTTAGATAAAAATGAACTATTTTGATAGCATCAATGTAAGCCTCATAAATCCAGAAATAGGGCTATTAATAAATTTCCTTTTATACTTTGAAGATGTAGTTGCCCATGTCATAAACCAATCAACTCTTCAGTAAATGAGTCGGGGACTGTATAAAATAAGTTGGGGTGAAGCATGAGAAATATGATTTTAAGAAAACAAGCACTGCTGTATCTCCGATTGTCCTTCAGTGTTAAGGTTTCCTCCCTTTCCCCCTTCCCCTTTGCCCCCAATCATATGTTTTGGCTTTTTTTTTTTTTATGAATTCAGAGTTGGTGAAGTCCTTAGACTGAATTGTCTGACCTTGAGAAAGTCCTGTAACTTATGTGGGTCTCAGTTTCCTCATCTGTGAGCTTCAATGTAATAATTTTGAAAATTCCAGGTTCCGGATTTGTGTAAATAAAAGTGTAGTCTCCTATCTCCTCCCCACCCTTCCAAACCCAGTGAGTGCTAATAATACTAATTATTAATACCTCTTAGTTTTTCTAAGTCTAGTTTATTTTCCCACCAGTCAAATAATGTTTTACTTGATACCTTCAATTATGGTATCAATTATTCAATTTTTAATGTCTGTTTCTTGTTTGGCATTAATACCTGATAGAGTTGATAGGAACAAACAAGGTCCCACATTGTTTTAACATAGGACCCAACAACTTTAAATCCATCTTGCAGTGGATTCTGGCTTTGTCCTCCCCCTCCTTCTTTGAAAGGCCCTGTGTTTTATTACTAATCTCTTGAATCATTCCCCTCCCCCAAGCCATGACGACTTTGCTTTTTAACTTTTAGGTATAAGCATACCTAAGATATGATCATGCAGTTAAATGTAAAAAAAAAAAAAATTAACACAAACCTGTTTGGTCTTTTTATTGTTTCAAACTCTCATCTTAGCTGTTCTAAGAGAGAGAGAGAGCTCGTGAGAGAGAATGTCATCTGGCAAGCATGTCATCTGTTACCTGCACCACTGCAGACCAGACTTATTCTAGGCAAATCATTATTCTTTAGGTTTGCAAGAGAACACAGCAGTTCTACCCTGTTACTCACTGGCCTCATCTTTTACTTTATGAAGGCTGTCACTTTGGATTTTAGTCACCCAGTTCATCCACCCACCCAGATTAAAACCCTCTAGCCACCTCCCTCCCCCCATCATCAACTTGTTTTTTTATAAAACCACACCTCAATGGCTTCCTGAGCTTTTTTTCAAAGTCAATGACTGAAGGAAATGAAATCTACCAATCCACACCCCCTCTTCATCAGGGCAGACTCAAAAGTTGTCTTCAGAAAAATCTAGAAGCCATTACTGACATTCTTGAAAAAAGATTCTTGGTTTGCTTGAGTTTAATTAACTTGCATTTATTCACTGCTTCTAAGGCTAGTTAATTACAAAATGTACAAACTTTTATATGCCTCTTAAAAAGGCAATTAAAAAGCCGTTGCCCTTATGACCCCAGTAAAAAAAAATTTAAATGGCCACACCCTAAACAAATCATCTTCCTGAAAAAGTAGAGGACATTTCTTTCAAATTCTGCTCCAATTCTATTTTCCTAGGAGAGAGGGAGATTCTGCTTGAACTGCCTATGTGCCATTAGACACAAATTTAAACGGAGACAAATTTAAGAACCCTAAGGATAAAACGCTTAAGTGAAATTTGAATCCTATCATAAGTTAAAGAAATAAAATGTCACTCAAGATTGTCAGCTAGTCTACTTTTAGTCCATCAAGGTTTATTATGTAAATGCAAGATGGTACAATGAACTTTGAAAATCACAACTGTCATTGAAAAAAAAAGATACTTTTTTTTACCATTCAATAGAAATTAGGCCATCAAACAATAAGGTGAAAGCACATGTACAAGTCCCCTGCTACTACATATGAAATTCTCAACCAGACTCTAATTCCAACAATGCCATTAATTGGATAATTTTATGAAATGCTAGATTTAAGGTACTGAATTGCAAAACTGATCTCCAGTGATTAGGTCACACAGAAAGAATCCCAAAATGTGGATACAGCAGTTTCCACAATACTTTAACAAGTACAGATAATCCTGGTAACAGGTAAATAAGGCAAATTCTAATAATAAAGTAAACCTAAGAAAACAAGGTCATGGAGAACTAGTACAGAATGCTAGTCATATATACAGGTATTTTACATAATCGGGGATGGAAATTCTTATCTTGCAATAGGATTTACCCACCAACATAGAAAAAAAAATCAATTTTTTTGAGGGATATTTATTGCTTTTTCCAAACAACCCCCTACCATCCTTGAGTCAATGACAGACATTCAAGTTTTCTTCCTGCAATATTGATCTTCCAAAGATAACACAGCAATACCAGCCACGTTTTAAAACTTTTTATTTGCATATTAAAAAAATTGTGCATTCCAATAATTAAAATCATTTGAACAAAAAAAAAATGGCACTCTGATTAACTGAATTTTACAGCTTGCCAGGACCTTGGTACAGCTTTGCATTTTACTGTTAACTAGATTTACTGTAGTCCCACCCGGGTTTTCTTCTTTTCACCAACATGCAAGCTCTTTTTTTAAAAAAAATTTTTTTTAATGCCACCAGGACCCAAACTAGCCAGGACAGGCAGATGGAAAGAGGCAGCCGGCTCGGCCTTCGTTCAATTCAATGTCAGTAGTTCTTTATTCTTTTGATGTTGAAAGGGGCAGCACAGTCATTTAAACTTTATCCAACCTCTTTGCATCTTACAAAGTTAAACAGCTAAAAGAAGTAAAATTAAGAAGGCAATGCTTGTGGAATGTACAGTGCATATTGGCAGGGCAGATTTCATTACGATTCACCCGCTTGCTTCTCCTGTTCAATCGCTAAAAAAAAACAAAAAAAACAAAAAAAACAAAAAAACGAAAAATACAAAGAGACACACACACACACACAAAGAGATAATCATTAGGAGTCCAGAGTTGGAGAAAACAGGTTGAGACCTGATGAATATGGGTCTTCTCCCTATTTAAGATCCTTCTAAATAAACCCAGTTCCTTTAAAGGGTGGCTATATTCCATTTGAACCCCCTATAAAAACCTCAAGCAGTTTCATTATTTTAATGCTATTATTTAACGTCCTTTTATTTTCAAGTACGCAAATGTTTCCTGCCTCCTCCATTCCTTCCCCAGCTTCCCTCTGCCTTTCATTCTTCTCCCTCCTCCTTCAGCCCCTCCCTCCCCATCCATCCACCCAGCCAGCCACAGCCCCTCCCGCCTAAGTCTTTTCTCCCAGTTGCAAGATCTGTGCTGGGGAATTGGGGGTTGGGGGTTGGCGCTGGGAGGGGGAGGGAAAAAAAAAAGGCAGCTTACTTTCTTTTGAAGGCAGTGGGTTTTTCTCTTGTGTTTCTGTCTTCTTCAATTTAGACTTATCGAATTTCTGAATCTCAGCCATATCTGGTTTGTCAGACATTTTTGCAGATTAAGCTGCATACAAAAGAAAACAGAGGTTTTGGTGAGAAATCTACCACCCACCCACTCTTCGCGTTCTTCCGCAGAGGCTCCCAACCAGCAGCAAAACCACCTCCCTCCCCCTCCTCCTTCCTCTTTTATTCTGTGCAATGGTGTATCTTCCTCTTTCTTAGGACACTAAAGAGCCAACTTATTATTTCAAAGTCGGGTAGAGGTGAAAAAAGGGGGGGGTTATCAAGGGCACTTCCTTTAAAAGTGGTAGATTCAAATCACATAGGAAGAACACAATCAAGTACTGTGTGGTTAATTGCATTAAAAAAAATGTATTAAAACCATCCTGGACTTGGATGCGTAGAACTCTCCCCACCATCAGAAAATAAAAAATCAAAAATTATTAAAAAAAATTTTTTTTTAAAAATCCCAAACGCTGTAGGGTAGGAGAAATGCTTCCACCCTGTTTGCAATCTTGATTAAGATTTGGAAGGAGTCCTGCATTCTTCCCTCCCTCCCCCCTCACAAAGAGCTGCAGTCAGAGGAAGCTCAAACCACCGCCCTTAACTGTTCACCACCTCCTCCTCCTCCTCCTCCCCGCTTTCTCTTGCTCAACAATGCAGTCAGAAAAGACACAACGTTGCCCGAATTTTAAAGACCCGGGAAGCGTTTTCCCTCCCTCCCTCCCCTCCTCCTCCTCCCGCCACCGCCCAAAACCATTCACAGCCTCAGCCACTCTTGAAATTCGCAAAGCTGCTTTCCCTTTCCTCGCCCTATTTTTTAAGATCTTAACATTTAAAAAATGAAGCATGCATATGGGGGTGGCATTCCACACCTCCCGAGCTCTAACCGCCCCGAAACAACAAGAACGCAGCCCGGGAATATAATGGGAGCTGAGGTTTCGCGTTCCAAGGGGCGCAGAAGACCCAGATTTCAGTGTAACCGAAACAAAGGAAGCAAGGGAGGGTCGAAGTCACCCCCGGCAGCAGCGACCCCCGGGCCACTTTAGGCTAGCCCTCGCCCGGGTAAACCGCGCTCGAAATTCTAAACTTTAAGCGAGCAGCTGGAAGGATTTGGGAATCTCCAAAAAGGGCTCTCCAAGCCCCAGGAGCAAAGGATTGATGCCTCTCAAGCGTCTTAATTGGGTTTTTTTTATTCCTTCCTTTTCTTACCCTCCCAACAACAATAAAAACCGAAATCTACATGCTTTTTTAATCTAGAGATGCTTAAAGAAGGGGGATGGGGAAGAAAAGGGGAGAAATAAGAACAGGATCCTCACCAGTGATGGGCGGGGCTCACCAGTAAGTCAGATCTCCAAGGTGGCAGCTCCGAACTGTAGAGTAAAGAGCGCAGCAGAGCAGCTATATCTTCCTTGCTATGCAAATGAGGCTGATGTCATAGTCAGGCTGATTTAACTCGTTCTCTGCTTGCACTACTTTGCTTTCTCTAGATTGGAATAGTTCAGCTTTGGGAAAAGGAGAAGAAAAAAAAAAACCCAAAACACACCCACACAGACACCCAGATAGACACACAGAACGTGCTTAAAAAATACTGGAAGACCGAGAGAGGTGAAGAGGATTCGAATTAAGCATCCTTTCTTCTATGCTGCCCAGACCCAAACAATCTATCTCTCTATTTAAGGGTGCATTTATTTATTTGGAAATGTGATTCCCCACTTCCCCAGATGTATGTTGCCTAGAGGTCTGTAGTACCTGGGACATGGTATGCATTCCTTCACTTTGAAAATTGGCATTGTGTTTAGGCAGAAATCCAGAAAAACCCAGAAGGTGTTACAATTTCTGCCGGCCTCACTAACACGCTGCGGAAAGCGGAATGTATGGGCTTTCTGTGACTCAGCTTCCATACCTCTAGAGTGGCGAGCACTAAAGGCTTACCCCACCCACCCTCTTTGTCTTCTTTTTAATTGTTACACCGCTGACCTGAGCCAAATGGTGGGCACCCCAAAGTGTAGGGAAAAGGGTGTTAGTTATTTCTATTGGAATCTCCTCTTCACTTGCATCTAAAGGACTTCCAGAAGCTGCAACTTAAACACACTTAACTTGGGTGTAGGTTTTCACAGGGTAAAAACTGCAGTGAGTTGGAGGAAAAAACAGGAAGTTCCTTCATTTTTTTTTTTTTTACTAAATTTTGCCTCATTTTCCCACATATAAAAACCCTTAGGAGGCCTCCTTGAATATTCGATAAATAACTGGATTTGAAATCCCAAATGCATGCAATTACTTCATCCCAATGGGTGTCCTTGAACACTTGAGATTTAGAAAGATTTTTGTGAAGATTTTTTTAATGAGCTTTATCTTTCAAAAAAAAAAAGCCGTATTTTTCCACACTAAGCACCAGTTTTTGAAGACAGTCCTAGTGCATTAATACCTTCTGTCTATTATTAATTCATAGTTCATGTTGAATTAATTTAGATTCTGGGAGCATTTGGATCTTGATTGTACAATTCACCTAATTTTGTGGGTACCACCTGCACCTTGACATTGTTGCAGATACCTGTTTTTGGAATCGTCCATTGTACTTGATAGCAGAATTCACTGATTATTATTTTTTTAAGACCTGTTTGTGGTTGGGCTGAATATTTATTTATTTTTCTTAGAGAATATAGGGCAGTTTTAAAAATACATCCATTTCCCTCTCTATGTCCTGAGTAGAAATAATCTGAAATCCAATTAAAAATCACATAAATTTAAGGTGTTTCACTGATTCTTCTGAGGATTAGTGAAATATGTTGCACATCTGTGCCCATGCTTAGATATATGTATATGCATCAACCAGGAGTCAAATCTACTTTATTTCTTTATCTACTTAACTTCCTTTTTCCTAGGGAAGAAAGGGGAAGAAAGGAGCCAATTTCCTTCTTCTGTAATTAATGCTCTGTTTTACATGTTACAGCCATGTTAGGTGGCTTTTTTCCCCTTCCAGTGGTGTCACTGTACCTTTTTTTTTTTGTAAATTTGCTTTTATAATTTTGAAAGGACAACATCTTTATTTTCCCTCAAATAAAACACTCCAGGTTTCTATTTCTAGAGCTTATGCTAGCATTTGTATTAAAAACAGAAAGACTGAATCCTGGAGGGTGAGCTTTTCTGTAGGTTTCAGTTGACAGCAGTTAAAAGGACACCCTTATTTCCTTGGGCCCCAGTAATTCCATTTCCTCCAAGGAGGATCTGATCATTAAACATGTCTTTTCTTCCCAGGCTCTTAATTCCTTTCTGATTGGAGAAAGAAGTTTAGGGACAAAAGAAATTCCACAAATTGGATTCCAGTTGAATCAGCACAGGAATATTTCTGCCTTTTGTCTCTCAGGCTTTTTTTTTTCCCTTCTGTATATTGGTAGAGCAGAGACAGCATGTCTAGAAAAGAGAAGAGGAAAAAGGCCAGAAATTTTGAAATGTCTTGAGAGACTTTCTCCATCAAATGATGGTTGAAAATTCAACCAGCAGCTTTCACAGGGAGTCCCTGATCTTGGAAGAATGAAATCTATATATCTATGTATGTACACACACACACACACACACACACACAGGTAGTACAAGGCAACATTCCTGGGAGAAAAGTGAAGAATGTCTGTGTGTTTAACTGGACAACTGGTCAGGAGACCCCGAGACTATGAAAGGAGGAGGACTGGGGCAGCTGAAACAGAAACAAAAGGAGTAAAAAGAACATTCACAATATGAGAGGACTAGGATAAAAGAGAGGGAGAAACTGTTTGAGTTCTGGGGTATCATACAGGAAAATATTTAGGATTTAAAGATAAGTATGGAAATGGAAATTTATCAAATTGAATTTGATAATATTCATAGGATTATAGGTTTAAAATGCCTTTGGTGGTCCATGATCTGGGTTTCAATTCACCTCTGATGCTAGATGGAGCTCTGCACTCAGAGTCACGGAAGATCTGAGTTCAAATATGACCTCAGATACTTACTAGCTGTGTAATACTAGCAAGTCATTTAACCACTGTCTGTCTCAGTTTCCTCATCTGTAAAATGGAGGCAACAATAGCATCTACTTCTCAAAGTTCAACTGAGGATCAATTGAGATTATATTTGTAAAGCACTTTGCAAACCTTAAAGCACTACATAAACGTTAGCTGTTATTATTATTATTGTCTCTGTGCCTCAATTTCCTTATCTGTGAAATGGAGGGGTTGGATTAGATGGTCTCTTAGGGAGGAAGTCCCTTCCTCCTCTAATTTTAGTGATTATCTTTAGTCCCCTTTATTTTGTAGGTTAAAGAACTGAGACCAAAAATGGTAAAAAGCAGTTTGCACAAGGTCACAGAGGTGGTAAGCAACAAAACTAGAATTTGAACCCAGGTCCTCATTTCAAAACCAGCATGTTTTCTACTGCTCCACATATTCTTATGGCAAGCCAGGATTTGAATCCCCATCCTCACTTTGAAACAAGCACACTTTCCACTTTCCCAGGTGCTCTTACAGCAAGCAGTAATTTTCCTCTTACTATTTCATATTAGTAAGTAGAATGTTGGCTATCATATTGTTCTCCTTGCAACAATCATAGATATATCAATATGTGTAGTGATTTTCAGATGGTGATGGGTATTAATGTTTACTGTTTTGCCAATAGAAAGCAGTGAAATCTATTAGATTGTAAGCTCCTTGAGGTCAGGTACTGTCTTTTGCCTCTTTATGTATTCCCAGCTGTTATCACAGTGCCTGGCACATATAAGGCACTTAATAAGTATCTATTGATTGATGGTTTATTGACTAAAAGCTCCACTTTGTCACTGAAACCAACTCTTCTTCTGGAGCTTACTACAAGTTAACCGTTGACTGTGCAGGGCTAAGCACAATTTAGGAAGATGAAGATCTTCACCCCTCCAAGTGTTTTGGGAAAAGAACCTGGAGAGTGGGTGCAGGGAAATCTTTCTTTTCTTAATAGCTCTGGAGTAGAAGTCTCATCAGGAATTTCCACCCCTTAGAAAATTAATGAAGTTGGGATCACTGATTTTGCCCCACTCTCTGTGCCCAAAGTAGTGGAATCCTACTGTTGGGAAATGCTTGCTTGAGACTAACTTAACTAGGCCAAACAACCAAAAATATTTATTGAACTGTGTACAAAGTAATATACCTGTCAGAGAAGAGTGAGTGAGTGAGTGAGAGAGAGAGAGAGAGAGAGAGAGAGAGAGAGAAACAGATCTCTGTTTCTCTGTTTCTCTAGGTCTAAATTCCTATGCTTGGCTTTTTGGGCCCCTATAATCTTGCCCTGTTCAACCTGTGTGTCTTTATTCTCAACAATCTCCCTGGCATGCCACTCCTTTCCTGGGGAGAGCCTGGAATTTATTTGCTCATGATATTCTCCAGGCTAGGATTGCCTGCCCCCTTGTTTCCTGATTATGCAAATTCTACCCATCCTTCAAGATTGAGTTCAAGCTATACTTCCTCCCTGGTCTGCTTTAATGAATAATATTGTACCTTACACTTGTTTATAAAGTGCTTCCAAATATGTCATCTCAACTGATTTCCAGGCAAGCCAGTGAAGTAACTAGGATAGATACATATATCTCCATTTTATAGATGAGGAAACTGAGAATCAGAGTGCAAAGTGACTTTCTCAACATCATATAGTTAGGGGCAGAGTTAGTACTCTGCCTTTAAAAGAGGCTTTGCAAAAATAATATAATTTTTTTCAAAACTTATCTTCTGATTTTTTTTATTCCCAACATATGGTAGTTGTAACTATATTACAACTCCATCCCACTAATCTCTCCCTTCTCTGACCTTCCATTGTAATTATATTCTGCACTACCCAGGTTAGAATTTTTGTTTCATATGTGTTAGTTTTACCCATCAAATAGACTGCATGCAAAATTTCTGAAGGCAGGGATTGTGTCATACTTTTCTCATCTCTACAATGGGAATAATATTATTTGCACTATCTAGTTCCCACTTCCTACCTCCCAGGATAGTCAGGAGGGTCTTATGGACCAGCAATCTCGAATGTGAAAGAAAGCACTTTGTATGCTTGAAGGCTGCAGTTCTCACAGTATGGTTGAGTCCCTGAGACCATTTTAGGAAGTCCAATGAGGTAAAAGCTATTTTCATAGTAATACTAAGATTTTTTTTAAAAAAATTTCTAATGTGATAAATATTGATAGATATAACCTACAAAACCAAAAACTCTGTATGGAAGAGAGGTCCTCAATAATTTTTAAGAGAGTAAAGGGATTCTGAGACCAAAAATTTTGAGAACTCTGCTGTATAGTGTAATAATTATACTGAATGTCATTATTATTATACTCTTTCAGAAAAGATATGTATATAATATATTTTAGCCAAATATTTGGGAAATACTATAGAGCTAATGTTGTTCCTCTGGAATGAAGAACTTAGTTCTCTTTTTATAAACCCCAGATTGGTAGGGTGTGATGTGGCTAACTGAAATATATGTAATGGGGTTGCATTGATGATCTTCCAAATTAGAGAACCTTTACACTAGCTCATTTCTCTAGAAACAAGGTGGGTCCTGCCTACATAATGTAAAAAGACGTACTGTTCTGCTGAAGAATGATCTATTCATTTCTAGAGATTCATCAGTCAGGAAACACATGTGACAAATTTCCAGAAAAAGTTTTTAAATGCTTTTTATGGGTTTTGTCCCTTTCATTTCCAAATAAATGCCTCTTATCTCTCAGAATTCTCCCTTATGACACAGTAATCAGGCAAAAGAAACCCAGGCATCTACCATGTTTAAAAGCATGTGAACCATTCCATATTTCTAGTCTACCACCTCTATTGAGAGGAGGCCAGTATATTCTAGCATCTGTCCTTTGTGATGTATTATTGCACGTTTATGAGTCCATTTACTCAAAAAGCATTTACTAAGCCCTCTCCATGTGCCAGACATTGTGCTAGATACTAAGAATAAAACAAAAATGAAATGGTTCCTTCCCTTGAGAAGTTTACTTTCTCTTGGGGAGAATACAACACATACAAAGAAAATTAAATACCCCATTTAAAAAGAAAATCATCTCTGTGGGTGAGAAGGCTGGACTTCTGACTTCTTACTGTGGAGATCAGGATTTGTTTTGAAGAAAGTTAGATATTCTATAAAGTGGAGGTGAGGATGGGGTACATTGTAGGTATGGGAAATGGTCTATACAAAGTCTTAGAGATGGGAGATGGAATGGCATATGTGGATCCATTACCTGTGACCCTTGGGACCTTGGTCACGGTACAACCTTTTTGCCCCCTCGGTTTCCTCATCTTGAATGTTCTTTAAAGATCTCAATCCTATGATGCAATAAGAGGCTGTCACCATTTTCAAGCTAGTACCAGAAATGAAAAGACTATAAACATACTACTAATTTATACTAGGTTTAAATGTTATTGTTCATCCTTAGTTTTCAAAGAGGACCGGTTTAAATGTTATTGTTCATCCTTAGTTTTCAAAGAGGACCAGTGAAATCCCAAGCGATGTCTTGAATTGGATTTGAATGAAGCAGAGTTGCACAAAGTCATCAGCCCCTATCTCTCTTCCAGAGTCGCCAAAGTCTAGTGACAAGACAAAAGTCAAGACAACTGGCGATGGCCTGGAATTTGGTGTCTTTGATGTCTCTACCACGCTCCACAGGGTCTACTTCAGCCGCCTTCATGGCCATTGGAACAAATTGTTCTCTTCTGCCCATTCTACCAGGGGAAGTCTTCCCATGCTTGGGGTAGATAGCTTCCTAACTCACTGACGACTAGATTTAAATACGCTGTTTTGGATATAGGTCTTTAGGATTGTAGCTTTGGAGCTGAGAGACACTGTAGAGATCATTTAGTTCAACATCCTCATTTTACACATGAGGAAACTAAGGCCCAGAGGGAGGTTTCCTTATAGGCGCTAGAGGTCCAAAGCTGGGACCCAAATCCTGCTCCTCTGACTCCAAAGATTCTTTCCCCTCCATCTGGCTGCCTCAGACAACGAGGAAATAAAAGAATCAGGAAAATAGCTTTGGTACTTTACTGTACAGTCTGTGATTAGTAAGGGATAGGAGAGAGTATCATTGAAATCCATCGGCACTGTGCTTCCATAGTCTATCTGCAGCGAACAGTTTTAACTTCAGCTTTCTCCATTGAAATCAGAACCATTAGCAAGTAAAGGAATGCAGTCAGTTTGAACGTGTTCCCTTCCCACCCTCTACTGGAAGAGTTGATGAACAGAATAAAATGGCCACAAAGCTAAGACTCAGAGAAAAGAAACGGCCTAGAGCACAACCGGCTAAGCCCTGAAATGACTGAAAGATGACTGTTTTGGATATTCAACTCAACATTTAACTCTGCATACTGTATTTCTTGAGTTCCTAACACTACAGTTGAAGATACCTAAAAAGATTGAGGAGAAGGCACTGAGCAATCAAGGATTTGAATCCAAATTGGAAAAAGACAGATTAAAAGAAAAAAAAAAGCTTATAAACAGTATCTCACCATTTTGTGTTTAATTAGTAATGCCTTGGTACAGTGGATAGAGTACCATCCCTAGAGTCAGGAAGACCTGAGTTCAAATATGACCTCAGCCACTTACTACCTGTATGACCCTGGGCAAGTCATTTCACCCTCTTTGCCTCAAGTTTCCTCATCTGTAAAATGGGGATGATAATAATAGCACCTACTTCCCAGGGTTGTTGTGAAGATCAAATGACATAAAAATTGGAAAGTACTTAGCACAGTTCCTGGCACATAGTAAGTACTATATAAATGTTAGCTATTATTATTAACTATTATTGTCAACCTTTGCACTCTAAGGCTATCTGATACTCTTTTTGGATAGTGCCTGTGGAGTACAATGGAAAAAAAAATTCTAGAGAATTGAAATTCGAGGTCAACAGAATAACACTTTCACGTGAGAGGGATTGTGGAGTCCTGGAAAGAGAGTGAGAAGAAACAGAATAAGGGTTCAAGTTCCTTCTCTGATACTATTGGTTGCATAACCTTGGTCAAGTCACTTAATCTCTAAGTGCATTCAGGTAAATCTCTAAGACCATAGATTGCAAAGCAGGTGCTTATTTTTATTGGTTGAGAAAGTTCTTCACCAGGAGTTTCCTACCCTGAAATTACAGGTCTGGTTAAAAAAAATTTTTTTTTTTTTTTCCAATATGTAGGATCACTTAGAATGGGCTAATCAGCTTTTGAATGACCTCAGTCAGCTTCAAAGGGAGAATACATCTGCAGACAGGATTCCCCCTCAAATCCTGCATTCCCATAGCTATCAGTGGAGTGCAGCTGTGTTCATTTGCAAACAATCATCATTTTCATTATCTGGTAATCCAATTCACATGCTTGAAACCACTGGCAACTGGTTGATTGCTCAGTATCTAAATCTTACTCATTCCCCTGGTGAAATTTTACTCTCACTTGACTGTCCCTGATTGCAAGAACTTTCCCACCTTTTTTTATTTTCTTCTTTTCTCCCATTCTGTACATGCTATCCTTCGGGAGATGGATAAGGATAAATTTGGTTTGAAACAAAACTCTAGTGCACAACAATATATCTACAGTTACAAGGATATTTTGATATTTTAAGTTTAAATTTTGCACCAGATGATTTGTATGGAAAAATGCATTCCTTTTAGGAAAATCTTACAGCATTGGGCTTGTAAAAATCTTGTCTCAGACACTTACTGGCTATGTGGCCTTGAGCAAGGAAGTCGCTTAACCTCATTCAGTCTCATTTTCCTCATCTGTAAAGTGGGGATTGTTGGTGTTCAGTCATGTCTGATTCTACGTGACTCCACGGACATCGACCAAAGGGTTTTTTTTGGCAAAGATACTAAAGTGGTTTGCCAGTTCTTTCTCCAGTGTGTCCCTATTTAATAAATGAGGAACTGAGGCAAATAGGAGTTAAGTAACTTGCCCAGGGTCACACAGCTACCTGATTTGAACTCAAATCTTTATAATCTTTCTGACTTGACACTTGATGCTGTATTCATGACCCCACCTAGCTGCCCCCAAAATGGGGAGAATAACAGCAATTAGTTCATCTGGTTGTAATGACTATCGCGAGATAACAAATAAAATGATTTGTAAACTTTAGCAATATAAATGTTACCTGTTATGATGGATTATAGATGGATACTAGAAGACTCTGTTTACCATTCATGGGTTCATCTGATTTTACCTTCTCTATCAACTGGAGCCCTACAGCTCATCTTATCTAACCAGATAACAGAGATGGAATTTAAATTCAGATCTTCCAGACTCTAGGACCAGCATTCCATTCAAGATGCCATGCTTTTATTTGTTGTTCACTCGTTTTTAGTCATGTCTGACTCTTCATGACCTGATTTGGGGTTTTCTGGGTGAAGATGCTAGAGTGGTTTCCCATTTTCTTCTCCAGCTCATTTTACAGATGAGGAAACTGAATTAAACAGGGTTAAGTGACTTGCCCAGGGTCACACAGCTATTAAGTGTCAGAGGCTGGATTTGAACTCAGGTCTTTCTGACTCCAGGATAGGCACTCTATCCACTGTGTCACCTAGCTACCCTGATGTTTTTATAAGCATCTTCATAATATTATTTAACTTTCTTCTGGTATTAGGTTCTCTTCTACTCATTTGATATAGTAATCAAAAAATGAGGAGAATAGTCTGCTCTTATTGGAGAAATATCTCGTCCGTCCCATCACACTGCCATATCTATTTTTAAAACTCTTATTAAGGAAGACCCTTTTTTTCTTCCTCCCCCTTATATCCTCTTCCTCTTTCTTCTTCATAATGTAGGATTTGACTTTTTACAGGTTCATCTCCTGCCAGAAAGAGAGATAATAACAATTAGGGGAAGAGTGGGTGGTCAGAACACATAATACGTAAATCGTGCAAAAACGATTGGTATCCTTGCCTTGCATCCAGAGGTATTCCAGTCTATCCTCCACTCAGATGTCAAATCGATGTTCCTACAAGGCAAGTCTGATCATAGCAACACATTCCAGTGGCTCCATATTACAATACTTCTAGAATCAAATATAAAATCTTCTACTTGGCTTTTAAAGTTCTTTGGATTCTGGCCCCTCCTGTACCTTTCCCATCCCCATGTATGCTGTGATCCAGTGACCCTGACAGCCTGGCTGTTCCTCCCAGGGGACATTCCATCTCCAGGCTCCAGGCATTTTCCCTGGCTGTCCTCCATGCCTAGAGGGCCCTCCATCTTTAACTCTTACTCCCAGCTTCCCTGACTTCAAATCTCCAAGTCTCAGCTAAAAGTCCCATCTTCTGCAAGACCTTTCCTATCCTTAGTATCTTTAGACTGTGAGCTTCTTGAGAGCAAGGATTAGTTTTTAGTTAGTTTTTTTTTTCAATTTCTTTGATTTTTGCCTTTCCTTGTATGCCCAGAGGTGAACACAGTGCTTGGCACACAGTAGGCACTTAATAAATGCTTGTAGACTTGAAACAAAATAAATTTATAACAAGAGAATGCACAGTTGTGATTATCTTAATCCCTTGTATAACAAATCTTAAATAAACATTAAAGGGAGGAGTAGCAAGAAGTGGGGGTGGGATAGGGCTAGAAAAGATAAGGGGAGGCCTGCCCTTTTTGTAGAACTGTCTTCAAGTAAGGCAGGAAGTGAGAGATGATCATGAAATTACATTTTTTATATTCCCTAGAGAGCTCTTAAAGAAGATAAGTTGATAATTGTTTTATTTATAAATTTGTTTATTTATTTGAAAAAGATAAAGTTATGAGATAATTGAATTGCAAAAAAATCTATAGTATTACCTTAAATAGTATTTGATTTCCTCAAAATTTGATTTGGAAAGTGAAAAAAAAAGCACAATTCAGAGAACTGTGTCCCCACTGACATCTCTGTAATAAGAGACATACACATCTTACATATTATGAAGATTAACAGGGATAGGGAACCTGAGTCCTTGAGGCCATATGTAGGCCTCTAGGTCCTCAAGTGTGGCCCTTTGACTGAATCCAAACTTCGCAGAACAAATCCCCTTAATAAAAGGATTTGTTCTGTAAAATTTGGACTCAGTCAAAAGGCCGTGTCCAAGGACCTAGAAGGCCTCATGTGGCTTTGAGGCCAAAGGTTCCCTACCCCTGAGTTAGAAGATGTTTTGGTGACAGTTATTTAATTTTATTCAATTAATCAACTCAATAAGCATTTTTATGACTACATGTGTGTACATACATATGTATATGTGTGTATAATGCATACACATGTATAAACACATACATATATAATATAGTCAATATGCTTATTAACACATAGACCACAAAACAGAGTTAATGCAGAGGGTCTAAAACTAGGAAGAGGGACCAGCAGGGATATGCTAGAGTCAGGTCTAACCTGTTTCCTCCCATGATTGCTAAATTTTCAGTTTGAGAATTCACACCTCAGAAAGCTACAAATCATGGCTTGATTTGTTTTATTGTGTCTAAACTTAAGTGATGGAGAAAAATCTTAATGCAGATTAAACTTAAAAATGTCACGAATGTGTTTTTCCCCCATGGAATACCGATTGTTAAACATTTTCCAGCACACCACTCTGTGCTATTAATATTTAGACAGCCAGAATCTGAAACAAAAAATCATGCTGTTACCATGTATGGAGGGTACTCCATTCTATGAGTCCAAATTTTAATGAGGTATAGTTATGTAAATCCAAAATAGCTCCTCTTTCAAAAGCTTCTGTTCTTTGGAGGCCTTGACTTGTCACTCCTTCTGAATCTGCAGGCTGATGCCCCTCTCAGTCTTCTGAGCCCATGCCTGAACAGCCGACCACCTAATAGAATTCTGCCTTATCTAAGTGTCTAAAATTCTGAAAAAGAGGTCTTTAAAAAAATATGGTGGTTGCCGTCCTCTGAGTCTCCTTAAGAGTCTTTCTCCTACTTGAGTAGCTGCTGAAATCAATTCTGCCTTGTCTAAGGGTCTAATAAGGTTCTTGAGAAGAGGTCTTAAAAAAATGATTTATTTGATATATAATTATTTTATATATACATGCATATACTATGTCAACTATACACATATTTATGTTATACCTTCATGCTTTTTTTCATTCATTTAACAAGATAGAGAAGAAAGATGAATATGTAAAGATATAAAAGGGGCACCATGAAACTGTGATAGGAATGAATGGCCCACCGGCCCTTCTATCAGCCCTGCAGCTGAAATCTCTTCTATGTGTTGTCTCCCCCATTAGCATTTGAGGTCCTTGATGCCTGGGACAATCTTTCTTTTCTATCCCCAGATCTTTGCACAGTGCTTGGCACATAAGAAGTGCTTAATTAGCACTTTTCTTTCATTCATCCACACATACATTTAGAATTAGTCATAGTTATCTATGGTAATGATTTTCTCTGCTCTGTCTACAAACCTAGTCTCTCTTGGAGCATGAAACAAGGACTTGTCTGATTTTTCTTTTTCTTTCTTTCTTCTTCTTTTTTTTTTTTTGCAGTTGTTTCTTGTATGCTTTTTTGTCCAAGAGGTTATTTGAGTAACATCCCAGGATTTAACCATTGCACCAATAAAGAAAACAAAAAATGGAATAAATAACAGCCAATTCCTTTAACAAATGTGCTCTCCTTTTTATTGGAAGGAGGAAAAAACCCCAAATAGCCACACCTTTGTCATCTGCCTTGACAGAGCTAAAAGTAGCTTTCTTTTGGTATCTACAAGTTTAGTTTTTATCAAACTTCATTGAAAAGTTAGGCCCAAGGGCTGAATTCAAGAAAAAGAAATAATAGGGAATGAGAAGAGATTAATCAAATATCCTTTTGCTTGCCAAGCCAAGTTCTTTTTAAAGATCCCTAGTGAAAAGTTTGAACAAATAGGAAGATGGGGTACAAAAGTGGAAAGAGACTGTACCATGAGGGCCCAGAGGACTGAATGCCATATGAACCCCACACTAGCAGTGTGATGTGGATTTAGACAAATCCCTTCATCTGATTCTCAATTTCCTCCTTTGTAAAATGAGGTTAATGATGTGTGCCCCAAATATTATAATGGTGGTTATAAGGATCAAATGAGTTAATATGTATAGAAACATCCTGTAAACTAAGGCTGTCTATAAAAAGCCAGTTATTATTATTATTAACTGGTAGATTAATCCTCAATTAACCTGCTAGTGAGGGAATTGTATCATGAAATGATGAAATCCATAGCTATTGATGACAAACACAATGGGCATCCTTGTTTTAATCTTCCCACACACCATGTGACGCAGATATGCCAGATTTAAGTTTCACTTTATAGTAGTCCACTGGCATCTTTCAGATTCCAGAAAAAAGGACAAAATGAAAATAAAAAATTTTCTGGGAAAGGGAGGGAATAAAAAAAGAAAAAAAAAGAAATTTATATGATAACTTTATTATATATTTAAAAGGAATAGCAAGTTGTACATAATAGATTTGCAGTTTCATGTACAATCATCTTTTCTTCCATTCTACTATGTTATGTTAATACTTGTTTTATTTCTTAAGTTCAGGATAAAATATGTTTTTTTAAGAAAGAAAGGAGGGAGGGAGATGAGGAAGATACAAGGGTCTGGATAATAAATAATAATTGATATTTATATGATATTTCAAAGTTTATGATGATCTTATGTCCATTTCTCCATTTGGTTCTCACAGCAAACCTGTGAGGTGACTGCTGTGGTATTATTATCCCTGGTCTTTAGAGATGAGGAAACTAAGACTGAAGGTTAAGTGAGTTGCCTAGAATCATACAGCTATGGAATGTATATACCCAAATCTTTATAATTTCACTGTGTCTCTCTGTCTCATTAATCACAAAATGGATTATCAGAGAGAAGAGAGAATGAAATTATTTTACACTGAAAGCAATAGAAGCATTGCTTTTTTGCTATCATAACCCTGGCTCTGTACTCCATAAGAAAACTTATGGAATCATCAGGTTGCAGTGATTCTGCATAAAGAACAGTGATTCTGGGGTCTTTAGACCTGGTTAGTTCTAGTGCTTTCCCTTTGTCAGTCTTGCAAACAGCTTGTTTGTGTATGTGTTTGCTTGTCATCTCCCCTATTAGATTGTGAGCTCCTTGAGGGCAGGGACTCTTTTGCTTCTTTTTTTTTTCTTTTTAGGCAATTGGGGTTAAGTGACTTGCCCAGGGTCACATAGCTAGTAAGTGTTAAGTGTTTGGTCTGAGGCCAGATTTGAACTCAGGTCCTCCTGACTTCGGGGCTGGTGCTTTTGCTTCTTTCTGTAATCCCAATGCTTAGCATGGTGCCTGGCATTTAGTAGGTGCTTAATAAATGATTATTGACTAGTTTTGAGTCTGCCTTTTTACAATTGAAATAAATATTTAAAGTGCTTTGCAAAACCTGAAGTACTATACAATTATTATTATTGTTATTATTATTATCATTAATGTCACAACTTTTCTGGATCTCAGTTTCCTCATTTGTAAAACAAAGTGGTTGGATTGGATTATGCCTAAGGCCCCTTTCAGCTCTAAACCCTATGTTGTCTGTGACATACCTTCAGATCAGGAGGCTAGTAATTAGTTTGACTTACAGGCCAAATGTTCATGGGTATGGTTAAGTGATAAACATTCATATATAAGAAGATGATATATGTAACTCTTAAGAACTTTATCATCATTAGGGCAGTTGGAAGGAGTATATATTGACAGAGGTCATGGATGTGAGTTGACTATGATGGGATGATTTCAAAAAAATAAAATTAATCTGTCTATAGTCATATGAAAAAATTCTCTAAATCACTATTGATTAGAGAAATGCAAATCAAAACAACTCTGAGGTACCACATCACACCTATCAGATTGGTCAACATGACAAAACAGGAAAATGATAAATGTTGGAGAAGATATGGGAAAATTGGAACACTAATACATTGTTGTTGGAGTTGTAAACTGATCCAACCATTTTGGAGAGCAATTTGAACTATGTCCAAAGGACTATAAAAATGTGCATACCCTTTGAATCAGCAATAGCACTTCTAAGTCTGTATCCCAAAGAGATCATAAAAATGGGAAAAGGACCCACATGTACAAAAATATTTGTAGCAGCTCTTTCTGTGGTGGCAAAGAATTGTAGATTGAGGGAATGCCCATCAGTTGGGGAATGGCTGAACAAGTTGTGGTATGTGAATGTAATGGAATACTATTGCGCTATAAGAAATGATGAACAGGCAGACTTTAGAAAAATCTGGAAAGACTTGTATGGAGTGAAGTGAGCAGAACCAGGAGAATGTTGTATATAGGAATAGCCATGTCGTATGATGATTAACTTTGATAAACTTAGCTCTTCTCAGCAATGCAAGGATCTAAGATATCTCCAAAAGTCTCATGATAGAAAATGCTATCCACATCCAGAGAAAGAATAAGGAGTTTGAATGCAGATTGAAGCATACTATTTGCTTTTTTTTCTTCTGTTTTGTTTTGTTTCTTCTTTCTTGTAGTTCCCTCTATTGATTCTAATTCTTTTTTACAACGTGACTAATGTGAAAATATGTTTAATAGGAATGTATATGTCAAGCCTATATCAGATTGCATGCCATTTTGGGGAGGAAGGCAAGGGGGAGAAAATTTAAAACTCAAAAGCTTATGGAAGTGAATGTTGAAAACTAAAAATAAATTAATTTAAAAACTAAAAATAAATAAAATTAAGGGGAGAGAAAGAGGGATGCATTGGAAAAAGAAGGAAGAAAGTGATAAAATTAGGAAAATTATTTCACATGAAAGAGGCATGAAAGGAAGAGCTTTTACAGTGGAGGGGAAGATGGGGGGGTGGGGTGTGGTGGGCGACACTCGAACCTGACTCTCATCGGGTTTGGCTCAGAGAGGGAATGATGTACACACTCAGTTGGGTATAAAAATCTACCTTACCCAATAGGGAGTAGGAGGGCAAGGACATAAGAGAGGGAGTGGGGCTGATAGAAGGGAGGGCAGACGAAAGGAGGCAGTGGTTAGAAGCCAAATAGACTTTTGAGGAGGGATATGGTAAAAAGAGAGAGAAGGATAAACTGGGAAAAAAATAAAATGGAAGGAAATATGCAGTTTAGTAATCAGAACTGTGAATTTGAATGTGACGAGCTTACCCATAAAATGGAAGCAGATAGAAGAATGGATTAAAAACCAGAATCCAACAATATGTTATTTACAAGAAACACATGAAACACACACACACACACACACACACACACACACAGAGTAAAAATAAGGGGCTAGAGCAGAATTTATTCTGTTTTAGCTGAGGTAAAAAAAAAATAGGGGAAGCAAGCAAGCAAAAATGGACCTAATTAAAAGAGATAATCAAAGAAACTACATTTTCCTAAAATATACCATAGACAATGAAGTAATATCAATATAAAACATATATGCACTAAACGGCATAGCATCCAAAGTGAAATGAGTTACAGGAGGAAATAGTAAAACTATACTAGTGAGGGGCCTCAACTTTCTCCTCTCAGAACTAGACAAATCTAACCGTGAAATAAACAAGAAAGAAGTTAAAGATAAGAATAGAATTTTAGAAGTTAGATATGATAGATCTCTGGAGAAAATTGAATGGAAATAGAAAAGACTATACCTTTTTCTCAGCTGTATATGGCACTTTCACAAAAATTGACCATATATTAGGGCATTAAAAACCTCCACAACCAAATGCAGAAAAGCAGAAATATTAAATGCATCTTTTTTCAGATCATAATGCAATAAACATTCAATAAAATGCTATGAAAATATAGATTAAAATTAATTGAAAACTAATTAATCCAATCCTAAAGAATGAGTGGGTCAAAGAAAGAATCATAGAAACAATAAATAATTACATTAAAGAGAATGCCAACAATGAGATAACATACCAAAATTTATGGGATAGAGCCAACATAGTACTTAGGAGAAATTTTATATCTCTAAATGCCTACATCAATAAAATAAAGAGCAGATCAATGAATTGGGCATGTAACTAAAAAAAAAAAAAAACTAGAAAAAAATTAAAAATCCACAATTAAACTCCAAATTGGAAATCCTGAAAATTAAAGGAGCGATGAATAAAATTGAAAGTAAGAAAACTATTGAACTAATAAATAAAACTAGAAGCTGGTTTTATGAAGAATAAAAAAAAAAACACAATAAAACACATGAACCATTGGTTAATTTGATTCAAAAAAAAGAAAGAAGAAAAGCAAATTACCAGTATCAAAAATGAAAATGGTAAATTCACCACCAATGAAGATAAAATTAAAGCAATTATTAGGAGCTATTTTGCCCAATTATATGCCAATAAATCAAACAACCTAAGTGAAATAGATGGATATTTATAAAATATAAATTATCCAGATTGATAGAAGAGGAAATAGAATAGTTAAATAACCCTATCTTAGAAAAAGAAATTAAACAAACCATAAATGATCACCCTAAAACAAAATCCCCAAGACCAGATGGATTCACAAGTTAATTTTAGGAAATATTTAAAGATCAATTTATTCCAATGCTATATGAACTATTGGGAGAAATAGGGAACACAACATAACACAAATACAATGTTTTTACAACACAAATTTGGTGCTGATATCTAAATGAAGAAGAGTAAAAACAGAGAAAGAAAACAGTAGACCAATTTCCCTAATGAGTATGATGCAAAATTTTTAAATAAAACACTAGCAAGGATATTGCAGCAATATATCACAAAGATCATACAGCATGACCAGGTGGAATTTAGATGAGAGATGCAGGGCTAGTTCAATATTAAGGAAAACTATCAGCATAATTTACCACAACAACAACAAAAACAACAAGAATCATATAATTTTCTCCATAGATGCAAAAAAAGCTTTTGGCAAAATACAACACTCATTCCTACTAAAAACACTAGAGCATAGGAATCAATGGACTTTTCCTTAAAATGATAAGTGGCATCTATCTAAAACCATCAGCAAATATTATCTATAATGGGGATAGGCTAGAAGCCTTATCAATAAGTTTGGGGTGAAGCAAGAATGCCCATTATCATCAATATTATTTAATATTATACTAGAAATGTTAGCTATAGCAATAAGAAAAGGGGGGAAGGGAAAGTGAAGGAGAAAATTTGGAAATCAAAATAAAAAAAGACAAATGTTAAAATTTTTTACATGTAATTGAGAAAAAAATAAGACAAGAGAGGAAAAAGAACAGTGACTTCTAGGCGAAAAACTGTATAGAAGGCATTATCAAGGAGATGGCTGTTCAAATTAGATAGCTAAGTGGAATAATGCATAGATCATGGACCTGGAGTCAGGAAGATCTAATTTGAAATTTAACCTCAGACACTTGTTAGCTGTCTTACTGAGGGCAAATCGTTGAACCTCTTTATATAAAATGGGGGAAATAATAGCAGCAACCTCAGGATAGTTGGAAGGATAAAATTTGACAATATTTCTAAAATGCTTTGCAAATGTTAAAGCACTATATAAATGCTAGTTATTGTTATTATTATTAGAAAAGATGAAAAATGATGGTCAGCCTGAGTACTGCACTGGTATCCATGAAATATGAAAAGACTAGACCCTTTCCTTTTCTGCATGTGACTGCAGTCACGTGTATGCTCAAACTTCAGAAGAGGCTTGCCTCTAGTATCCTTTGATGTGGAAAGAAGGTATGGCTTGACCCCGGTGAGACCAATGAAATTGCCAACACCAATTCTCATCGGCAAATCTGGAAGCTAATTAAAGATGGGCTGATCATCTGGAAGCCTGTTACTGTCCACTGTAGTGCCCAGTGCCAGAAAAATACTCTGACTTGACAGAAGGGCAAGTACATGGGCATTGGTAAGAGAAAGGGTACTGCCAATATTTGTGTGCTTGAGAAGGTGACCTGGATGAGGAGAATGAGGATTCTGTGCTGTCTATTCTGAAGATATTGTGAATCCAAAAAGATTGACTGCCATATGTTCTACAGACTGTACTTGAAGGTGAAGGGAAATGTGTTCAAGAATAAGCAGATCCTCATGGAGCACATTCATAAACTGAGGGCAGATAAGGCTTAGAAGTTCCTGGCTGAACTGGTTCGCTGGTTCAAGACTAAGGAAGCATGGAAGTGTTGGCGAGAGTGTCTACAGGCTAGGAAAGAGCTGTCCAGGGAGGCGGGGACCAAAAAAAATTTCCCCCTATTTCCTCCGCACATAATACACTTCTGCTTGGCTCATGCAATAAAACTTGACAGATTGTCAAAAAGAAAGAAAGAAAGAAAGAAAGAAAAGAAAAGAAGAGGCTAGATCAATGCTTCCAATAAGTTGGGTAGCCCTCTTGTTGAAGATTTGTGGGAGAACACAGGGAAGGGTTGCATAGGATGAAGTCTATTAATATTGCATGATTAGTATATATAATTATATATAATATATTAATGATAGGGGAAGTACCTATCAGTGAGATTGTGGATACATTAATGTATGGAAGATGTGAATGACAATCTGGCACCTAGTGTAGTGCCTTGCACATCGTTGATTAATTGAATTTAACAACTGGCATATAGTCTACATTCCAGATAAACTAGTCTACTTGGAGTTTGTATTTTGTGTCCCAACACCATGCCTTTGCCCAGGCTGTCCTGTATGTTTAGCATGTACTACCTCCTCACTTCCATACTCAAGAATCCTGGTCTTCCTTCAAGGGTCATCTCACAGCTCTGCCTCACTTAAATCCAATTCATTTGCAAATCAAGGTATCAACCCGCTGATGTCATTGGTCCCCTTCGAGAACCAAGGATGAACAACAAAACAATTACCATCTTTTACATGAGGCCTTTCTCTATCCCCCCAAGTTGTTAGTGATCACTCCTTCCACATCCAAATTATTTTATAATGCTTTATTTGCATATTTGTGTGCATGCTGCATTTCTCTTGAGGGCAGTGATTGTTTCCTCTTGTGTTACCAGTGCCCAGTAATGTGCTTTTTACATCACTAATAGTATTAATTATAGTTATCATTTCTATAGCACATTAAGGTTTGCAAAGTGCTTTACATGAATTATTTCATTTTAGCTTTTCTACAATCCTGCTTTTAGTCAGCACCAACCGTATGAGTATCATTACTATGATTGCTATTATTGTTTGAACTGAATCCAATTTTGTACCCAAATGGGAGCTCCCAGTGCAGAAATGCCATCCACAAATGCAGGGCATCTCAAAGTCTTAATGCAATTTTAAGTTTTAATAGTTAAAAACTACACTAAAGCTTGCATAGTAGAAATGCAATAAATTCTTATCAAATGTAATTTTATCATCATCATCAAGATTACTCTTCCCAATTCTGTTCAGTAAACAAAAACTACTAATGAATGCTTTCTTTTGTAGAGAAGTGCCATTAGCTGGTTTTGGCTAATGGTGGCTTCTAGGTATATCCCCACACCCTAGGGAGAAAGCATCAGCCCTTCAGAAATCATCCCTGGAGGTTACAATGTCTAGACTCTGTGTCCTCTACCCCACAAGACCAAAACTATTTGCATGCTGGAAAACCTTGATTAAAAGTGAAAGAGTTTCAGAGCAGATGGTAGGGGGACACAGCTGCTCACACGCTGGGGGAGCTAATGCTTGGCCAGAGAAAGGACACTCGCAGAAGATGGACAAATGGCTGGATGCACCTTCAGATGGTCTTACAATCTGGGGAAGGGGCCCAGAGTGAGAAAGAAACAAAACCAGATTCATAGCAGCTTTATAAGAAATGCAGGACCTAAGAAACTGGGAAAGGAAGAGACTACTCTTACATTCTTCTTCCCACTAGTATTTTAATGGGGGGGGGAGCTCCTCCCCTTGTTATAAGCTCACAGAATCACAGACTTAGCATGGGAAGGGGTCTTAGGGATCATTTAGTTGTATCTTCCACCTCCATTTTCCTGATAATAAAAATGAGTCTCACAGAGGTTAAATGACTTCTTCCAAAGCCATATAGGTAGCAAGTAGGGTTAAGTACATAAATCCTGGTCATTTGACTTGATGACATCCAGTCCTCTTTCCCCTATGCTATACCTCCTTTTATTTTGAAAGATTTCCAATAAGTTGGATAGCCCCTTTATTGAGGATTTATGAGAGAAGATGCACAAAGGTTGCACAGGTGGAAGTCTATTAATATTATCTTGTAACACTGGAGGGAGTACTCACCTGTCAGTGAGACTGTGAAAATATTTGAGTTTTAGAGGCTAGGTAAGAGTTGTCTTGGGGAACGACAAATCAGAGACAACTTGGAAAAAGCCAGAAGAATGATGATTTCTGATCCTCCAGCTCCCATACTCTATGATGGGAATAAAGAGGATTTGACAACAGGCATCCATTCCCTTGCCAGTCTGGTGACCTGACACCTTGGCAGTATGGGTCTATTGATTAGTTGTGGTAGAAGGTTTCTTTGATATTAAACAACGGCTGCCCATGGGCTTTTCCCCTTGTTCTTTGGGAGAGTGTCCTTTCTTCATTCCTGAAGGTCGAATTTGGAACCTTCATTTCATTTTTTGGAGGCTTTTTCTGAATATTTGAAGGCTTTTCTGTCCTCCAGCTACCAGCTCTGAGGGCTCATTTCCAGTTAGTCTGGTTTTGGTCCCTTTGTAGTCTTCCACGTGGATGAAAGCAGGCGAGGTTGGATGAATGGGATGGGGGGAAGAAGAGTGAGGGGGAGGTAATCTACAGACTGGTAAGTAGGAATTTAGATGATTTTCACACTTTCCACCATTTCTTCACCTCTCATCTTACCCACGGTGGAAATGCCACCCCTCAAAGAAAATCAATGCTTTTGCCTTTAAAAAGAGAGACAAGGATCCACTTTCACTATTATTATGGCAATTGGCTTCTCATGAGAAGGAGATGGATTATTGTAGACTTCTGTACCCTATATGTGTAGGCCTCCTTCCTAGCCCTGTTACCCTTGCACCATCCTGACTACAAAGTCAATCTTTTTTAGGCAGCATACTTTTTGAGGTATCCACTATGGGGAGATAGCATTGTTCAAGACCTTGGAGGCAGGAGGAAGGGAGGGGAGTCTAACCTAGGCTTGTTACTTTCCCTATCTGGTCTCATATCCAGGATCCTAGTTATAGCTATGTGGGGATCCTCCCCACCCCAGCCCCCTTCACTTTCCCTGCCATCCCTGAGACAGTGTTTCCAAATTGCTGTTAAGGGAGCAAAAAGAATGGTTTTGGGGAGGCTATGGAGAATAAGTTAGAAGGGAGAATCTGGGAGGGAATTAAAACAAGGATTGTTGTGTTCTTTACTAGGCAGGAGAGCTCAGATCAGAACCTTATCATTATCTGCAGATATAACCAAAGAACTAAAAATTTAAAGAAAAAATGTTTCCAGGAAAAACAAACCAGATTAAGAAGTATTTTTTTTATTTTGCTTTTAATCAGCACCATATGATTATCATCACTATGATTGCCATTATTGTTTGAGCTGAATCTGATTTCATTCCCAAATGGGAACTCCCAGTGTAGAAATGCCATCCACATATGCGGAGTGTCTTAATGCAGTTTTAAGCTTTAATAGTTGAAAAAACTAAACGAAGGCGTGGGGACACCCAGTAGAGGCAGGGACATGAAGGGTTAAGTCACTTGTCCATGGTGACAGAGCTGTATGAGTCAGGGGCAACACTTGAACCAAGGCCAAAGAATCATAGATTTAGAGCTGAAAGGGACCTCTCAGAGGCTTGGTCCAACTTCCTCATTTTACAATGAAGAAACTGAGAGTCAAAGTGACTTGCCCATGGTCACCTAGCTATTGAATATCAGAGGCTGAATTGAAACCCAGGTCTGGTCTTTGGGGGCAAATCATATGATATCCCTGGGCCTAAGATTCTCAAGATGTAAAATAGGGCTTAGGTGGCTCAGAATGCCAGGCCTGAAGTCAGGAAGACCCATCTTTCTGAGTTTAAATCTGGCCTCAGACACTTACTAGCTGTATGACCCAGGGCAGGTCACTTAACCCTGTTTGTCTCAATTTCCTCATCTGTAAAATGACTTGGAG
This sequence comes from Vombatus ursinus, assembly GCF_900497805.2. Classification (NCBI taxonomy): domain Eukaryota; kingdom Metazoa; phylum Chordata; class Mammalia; order Diprotodontia; family Vombatidae; genus Vombatus; species Vombatus ursinus. The sequence continues at coordinate 7,327,409 of NW_020954592.1, read as the reverse complement.
CAGGAAATGGCAAACCACTCCAGTATCTTTGCCAAGAAAACCCCAAATGGGGCTGTGAAGAATCAAACACGACAGAAAAACGACTGAACAAGGGGAAGCTAGGTGGTGCAGTGGATAGAGTACCGGCCCTGAAGTCAGGAGGACCTGAGTTCAAATTCGGCCTCAGACACATAACACTTACTAGCTGGATGACTCTGGGCAAGTCATTTAATCTCAATTGCCTCACCAAAAAAACAAAAAACAAAAACAAACCAAAAAAAAGACAAAAAAAACCAACTGAACAACAAAAATAGGACTAATAATACTTGCTCTACCATCTCATAAGATTGTGGGGAAAGTGTAACTATGAAACTCTATACTATTATTACTGTCCCTGCCTATGCAGATGTGAAACTTTAGCATGCCTAAGGAGGCAGTCTAAAGGGTTACTTTTCCTGACTCCCTGACAGTCCCTCTGATAGAATAGATTACAATCCAGCCCCACTTAATCCTGAGCTACTCTGATTGTCATAGTCTCTTTTAAATCCTCCTCATTCAGTCCATCCAGTGGACTAAGAGCCTTCCTGCATATCTGGGCTTCTTAAACTTTTCCCACTGGACCCCTTTTCGGTTTTGGCAGCTTTCATTGGCATTGTGTGGTCTGAGGGCATGCGCAATGCAAAGTGTGCATGCTTTGTGTTCAGAACCAAGGCTTCAGTGAAGCTGCCCAATGTAAGATGTGCAAGTGCTGCCAGAAACACCTCGAATTCATTAAGTGTTTGATTTTGAATTAATTTTTGGTTGTTGCATGTTCAGAAACCTATCACTGTTGCCAAATTTTTCACAGCCCGATATAGAGTCATGACCCACAGTTTAAGAATTGATGCTCTAATGACCCTGGGCAAGTCACTTTACCCCCACTGCCTCAAAAAAAAAAAAGTGCTGCTCTACATTAGGAGTTCTTAAAGTGCTGCCCATAGACCCTTTCAGAGGTTCAAAATTATGAAGTCAAAACCATTTTCATAAAGTACTAAGACATTACTTGCCTATTAAATTAAATTATGCCTCCCTTTTCCAACCACATATCTGTATGAGGCTGGGTTTTCTTCGTAGACTTCAACCCAAACCACATATCTTAACAGATTGAACACAGAAACAGATAGGAGAATCCAGCTGCCATTTGTTAAGGCAGGCACTAAAGACATTTGCAAAATATGTAAAACAAGGCCATTCTCAGTAATTTTGTTGTTGTTGTTTTAGAAAACAGTTATTTTTGGGCTTGTGATCACATGTTACTCTTTGGAGTAGGAGTGGCTTTTTTTTTTTCCCCTCACTATCTTTCTCTGAATATGAACACAGATCTTCTTTTATACCATAGTAGCTACCTATGGTCAGGTTCTTTTTCCTTTTTTGCTCGTTTTTATTTTTATTTTATTTTTAACAGCTTATTATTGTAAATAGATTTTAATCCTGAGCTCTGGGTAATGGCACCTAGACCTCAGGTCCTCTCCACTGTTATTTTCTGAATTCTGTCCAGGACCTCAACCTCAGGCATTCCTCTCCTCCCCTAAGCCACAGTTATCTTATTTATGTTAATATTCAGTGAGTTTATTAGTTGTTTTTAAATGAATTAACTAAATAAGTGTTTTAAAATTTTTCAGTTTCCTCTTCCAGTTTGGTAAATACTGATAAACATAACCCACATTAACAAAAGCTCTTTGGGATCTTCAACAATTTTTAAGGGTTAAGGGGTTCTGAGAGCAAAAAGTTTGAATACTTGCTGTTCTAAATCTCCTGATTTGCATGGATACTAATGAAACACATCTGTTAAACCTTATTTTTGCCAACCCACCTTATTCTTTGGGCTTATATCTCTCTGATGATATCCTTCATGTCCCTTCTGTACAATTCTACCTTAGTGATCTATTATGCCTGACTATTTGTGCCTCTGTTGCCTATTTCTAACTCTCAACTTGAATTCTTAAGAAATTGTACTAATATTCTACGACTCCCAGAATCACTGAAAGAACATTGATGTTTAAAAGATGGACTATTGTTTCAGGGGGAAACTTACAGTCTTTAAAAGCCCTGGACAAAACTTTTCAAATGCATTCTAGCCAGCTTGCCTCCTCATATTCAAATCGAGGTCCAATTCACTGTCCATTCTCTATGTGTGTTTCAGACATACCCCGACAGATAGAGGGTGATGAGTTTATTTAGCCATAGAAATTCACAAAGACCACTGGCTAAGGACAGGGGGACTATAATCTGTATTAAAGTAAATATGGGTAATAAACTATATTAGGTGCTAGGAGAGATAAAAGGATAAGTGAGACTTCATTCCTGTACTCAATAGGCTTATAATCTAATAATATTTTACTATAAGCAAAAAAAGTCCCTGGGCCTAAAATTCTCCTCATGTAAAATAGGGCTTATGTGGCACAATGGATAGAGTGTTGGGCCTGGAGTCACGAAGACTGATCTTTGTGAGTTCAAATCTGGTCTCAGACACTTCCTAGCTGTGTGATCCTGGGCAGGTCACTGTTTGCCTCAGCTATCTACTATGAAACCTAAATAGTGATTTAGTGATAGGCTGCTTACTTTAAAAAGAGTTTGAAAAATGCCAAATAAAGTGACCCCTTAGAAAGATATAAAACAAAGCAGACATTAGATTAAAACAAAATTTATTTGTTCCTTTTTTTTTCATGGAAAAGAAGGGAAGTTGATCAAGTTTTGATTTTGCTTTAAATTTGATTCTAATCCATCCATTTTCAGTATCTGTCAACTGGATGCTAAAAGGTCATTTGAAATGTTTCAGTTCTGGTTTTAAACATAATCAAGGTTGTGCAGTAGATTATAAAAAGCAATGAAGTAATAGGTGACAAAACATTTTTGATGGGTGTATGTCCGATGAACATAAGGGGCACATATTTTATATATATATATATATGTGTGTGTATATATACTTACATGTAAAATTATATATATACATACATAAAAATATATATATAAAATATTTTAAAATTTCCATCTACCTTTTCTATTGTTCAGGCTTCCAGTAGGTAACAAGGAAATATTCATGGAGCAAGGAGACAGTAGCACACTTTTGTGAGATCAAGTTTTCCATTAAGGTTACAAAAAGTTGAAACAAAAAGGGGAGTTTTCCAACTAGGTATTGTTTTATCCCTTGTATTTATAATCCCAATGCCAAGGACAGTGACTGGTGCATAGTAGGCAGCTTTAAAAATGTCTGTTGATTGATTAGAAGATTAGGAGATTCTTCTCCTCCTCCATTCATTATTTGCCTTATTGGTAACTCAACTGATAACATTGTATGACTCACAGTCACACAAAATAAGTTGCTTAATCACTAGAACAACCTGTTTCTACAGACGCTATCTTTCACTATTACTATTTGTTGGAAACATAAATGTGACAATCAGATGAGACTCCAGATTTCCAAATAAACAAATAAACTTCACTTTCAGACATTTTTTTTTTTTTCCTAAAAACCAAGGCTAATGGCAGCTTAAGAGCTCTGGTTGTTTGTGCAGAGAGCTGCTGCTGCCACCTATAGGCAAGCATTGGTAATGGCCAGTGAGTCAGACTCACTGACTTGAGGCTATAGGTTCCTTAAGTGTAAGCCTAAACTTAAAGTTTGGAGGCCAGAAGGGGTTTTCCTTGTGAATATAACAGGTGAAAACAATAAAAATCCCTGTTCTTTGATATGCCCTTTTGAATATCTAAAATGGGTTTTAATTTTTAAATTTTAAATTTAATTTAAAAAGTTTAAATTTCTTCTAAATAGAAAGGAGCAGTCATATTCAGGGAAGTGCCATAATTTAAAATCACAGGCCACATGAAATCATAGGCTTCAGTTTCCACATCTGTAAAATGGGAATTAATAATAATATGAGTCTTACAAAGTTGTTGTAAGAATAAAATGAGATAACTTGTAAGGATAGCTGAGTTTGTTAGTACAAATGGTGCATAGGGGCCAATATGAATATTATAAAAATGAAAAATTTTGAGAATTTTTATAAATGAACAAAGAATGAAATGAGCAGAACCAGAACAGTTTATTTAACAACACCATAAAAGCAAAACACTTTGAAAGCCGTAAGAACTATGATCAATACGGCGAACATTCATGACTCAATTAGGAACTATTCTATCCGTTATAGAGAGGTCATGGATTTAGAGTGTGAGATGAGTAATATGCATTTTTATATATAGTTACTGAAAAAATTTGTTTTGCTTGACATGTATATTTGTTATTTAAAAATGGCTATGACTATTTGAACATTATCCTACAAGAATATGGTGAAAAATGGGGGCAAAAATGGATTTATCAGTCATGAGGCAGGAGCCATGAGCAGGGAAAAAGATACGGATCGAATAAGCCTAAGGATAATATATACTTTTACTTCCTTAGCAACCAGGCCAGTAGTATGAAATTAATGTAAAAATTTCTAAATTTTAAAAAAAGCAAACACAAAGAGGTCAAATTCTTTCCATTTGCCAAGATAAATTACCTTTAAAAAACCTGCATGTCGCTTGTCATTAAACCTATTTCTTCTGTCCCTGGAATGAGGCACCTGCTTCTGGGGGCACTGGAATTTGCTTATTAATATTATAATTTGCTTAACTTTCTGGTGCACTTGTTGACTTTTCAGGAGAAATACCAATATCTTAAAATTTTTTTTTCCTTTCAATTACAGTCAACTCACTGTCAATGTTCCTGTCTTCTATCTCAATGATTTCTGCAAAAATAGAGATCTCTTTTTCCTGAAGTCAACTTCTCAACTATGAAAGAGGTACTCCCTGAGAAACTCATTCCCTTATTAATGTCAGTTGTGTTGAGCCAACAGAGTAGAGACAGTGAAGGCCTTCCTCAGCATGGTGCCAAGTGGGATAAGGAGAATAATTAGAGAATGAAGAGAAATGGTTTCTCCAGCTCCATGCCTTTGGAAAAGCTAGCCCCACATACCTGCAATATATTATCACCTTGCCTCTTCCTCAAAGTATCCCTAGTTTTCTTCAAAGTTCAAATGTCACCTCACACAAGAGGCCTTCCTTCCTAGCTGCTACTGCCCCCTCCAATAAAAGTATTGGATTTTATTTTGTATATACTTGTGTGTGTAATTGTTTTCACCCTATAGAATGTGAGCTCCTTGAGGGCAGAAACCATTTCATTTTTGCCGTTGGGTTCCCATGACCCTAGCACATAGTAGGTACTTAATAAATATTTGTTGATTGATTAATTAATTACCCTACCCCTAAAAAATCTGAGGGGAGAAGTAGTCACCTACCTTCTGGGGACCCCAACCTACCAGTGTCAGTGTGGATTGGGAGAGTGAGCCCAGAGAGGGTGCCGCGCATATACTGCTATTAAACTTAATGTTATTAGATTTGGCTCATCATTCAGTCTGTTGGATCTTTTTTGATTCTGCTGGCACATAGTAGGTGCTTAATAAATGATGATTAATTGATTTATTGAGGCCCTCTTTCAATGTGTAAGTTATTCCTCTCAGGTTCCTGCCATTTGCAAATATGATAAGGATGCATCTGCATCTTCATAAAAGTTATTGGTGAAAGTGTTGAGCAGAACATGGCCAAGGACAGATCTTTGGGCCGTTCTTACTATTTACCTCCTTTTGAGTGGACATTAACCCATTTATTACTATGCTGTGAATCTGTTTGTTCAGCCAGCTCAATATCCAACTAACTTAGCTTTGTCTTTCTCTCTTTTTTATAAGGATAACATGACAGATTAAGAGTCACAAGCCAGGAAAGAATGAGTAGGAACGAGTTTTGGGGCATAGATTCTCTTCCTGCCCCTTCTATGGCTGTATTATACTTTGAATGTGCAAATTATTTCAAATGGAATCAGTGTTAGTAGGTCACCTGTATATACATTAATATACTATTGATGCCTGTGTTTATTATTTTTCAAATGAATGTATAACTTAGTGTCTTGTAGACAGTAGAGCCTGCTTCTGGAAAACCATGAGGATCTGTAATGGAAGAGTTCTACTCCCAGATTGAGAATATGTGTAGGTATTCTGTTTCCAGTCTGCTTACTTCATGGTCAAGGTGGGGCCTTTTGGTGGTGAGTAGACCTTGAGAGGCATATGAAACATCCGCCTGGGGCAGCCTAAGTCCCTCTTTCCGACTTAGCTGGTTTTCCTGAGGAAGTAAGTTACATGGGGAAGTAAAGAGGAGGGGAAAGAAGACCTCAGACCTTCCCCACAGAGGCCAACTTGCGGCCCATGAATATAGGCCTCTGTCCTTTGACTCAGTGTCTTGTTCTTTCTTGCTTTTAGGTGAAGAAGTATTCTACTGGGCTTTGACCTGACATACTTTAAAAAGTTAGAAGGGGGCAGCTAGGTGGCACAATAGATAGAGCACTGGCCCTGAAGTCAGGAGGACCTGAGTTCAAATCCGGCCTCAGACCAAACACTTGACATGTACTAGCTGTGTGACCTTGGGCAAGTCACTTCACCCCGATTGCCTCACTAAAAAAAAAAAAAATGTTGAGAGACTAAGCCTCTGGAGTTATGGTGGACATTGAGTTCATTTGTGAAGTCTTGAGAGACCTGGTTGACCCAGCATAGCTCTGAATCGAAGGCAGCCAAGAGAGAGCAGTGACATTTCCATTGGCTATGCTGCACTATGTGGCAACTAGTCTAAGTCTGAGCCTACTCTCCCAAGGGACTGAGATGGTGTAGGGGAGAGTATGTCCCCTCCTCTCCAGATGCTGGGAGGGGAAATGCTTTATAATTTCTTCTCTTGCTGTATCTTCCCAGTAAATAACTCTTAAGCTAATGGATGCTAGTTGATTTAAATGATACTGGGGCAAGAGTCATTGACCCATAGGGCCAGTATAGGGGAGAAAATACCCCCAACACAGGGGAGAAAATACCAGGATGGCGACTTGTCTGATAATATTAGAAAAGGGTAGCCCATCCTCTTGCATTCTAGCAGTACCTCTAAAGGGGAGAAACAGCTGGCTTTGTTTTGGGGGACCCAACTATAAAGGCTACATCTGCAGCTAATCGTGTCAAGGTTGCCTAGGTCACTAAGAGGTTGTAACCAGCTCAGGATCAATAAATCATTGTTAAATTGAATTGAATTCTCTCAGCTGTTTACCAAAGGCACTTTTTCTACCTATCCTATCCTTTCAGCTTCCCTGGAGTTTGGCCCCACCCTTTTGCAGGAATTGTTTATGCCTTCACTTTAATTTTAAACCTAACTCTAACAGCTTTGAAGTAGGTTTACTAACTCTTTCTCATTTCCTGCTCTTTATCCTCTTCACTTTTTAGACTTAGTGATCAACTAGGAAGGAGGTGCCTATGTGAGGATTTTCTAATTTTTGTCTTGAATTTTCCTGATATGGTGATAACTTTTTGAGAGCTCTGAAATAATAGTAACTGGGATTCAAGGTTGTAATTCATGTAGAAAATTGCTAATTAGACATATATCACACTGCAAAACAAAATGCAAAATAGTTTATGTATATTATACTACTTCTTTTAAAATTGTCTTAATTATAAATTTGCTATTTTTTTTTGGTCCATTGATTAATTAGTTAATACTGGGTTAATACTAGTCTCTTTGATTCAACCTGCATATAGTAGACTTTTTCTAGTAAGAATTTTTTAAAATTATAAATACTATATCATAAATGAACACAAATATTCAAATATGCAGACAAGAACAAAAACAATTTACATGAAACTACAAACCTCCATTATTTAGGGTTTATTTTTGTTAGATGCTTATATTTAACATGGCAGCTACAGATATCTTGGTTGTTTCTAGGTTCCTTTTGAATTTTTAAATCTTTTCTGTATATTTTTCTGAATTTTGTTGTTACTTAATTATTTGCATAATGGTTGTCAGTGAGAATATATCTATAGATAGAGATATAGACAGACATTGATATGAATGGAGATAAAGATTGATTCTATTTTATTTACTCTATAATCCTTCATATCTTCTTATATTTATTTGAATTCTTTATCTTCATTTCTTATAGCACAATAATTATATTAATTTATTAATTAATCACTCAATCAAATACACTTATTAAATGTTTACTATAGGTAAGCATTATGCCAAATGCTAGAGATACAAAGACAGAAATCAAAGTCTCTATCCCAAAGTTGTTTACATTTATAAGCTGCATTTCTTTTTTCAGTGATTCATCAATTGTTGGTAATGGAACCACTAAGTAAAAAGGTAATGAATAATTTTGTAGGTTTTATTGTATAACAGTGGATATTTTTAAAATGAAGTTTTCCTATTTATGAAGCATACGCATAGTGAAAGATGTCATTGACTTTATGTTTTGTCAATTCACAAATTAAAATTCTTTTAATCTCAGGGGGTCCATGATTTAATTTTTCCTACTTAATTAATGACTTTGAAGATATAAAGATATACCTCAGCGATATTTCAGAAAGCACTTTGTGTAATTTGAATTAACTAGCTGATTCAGGGAAATTATGGTGGACTGCGACTATGGGAAAGAGATTGGAGTGCCTTTCTGAGCCTTTAGGCCCATAGGAGACATTAATACGTGTGGGAGATACCCTACCAGGGTGCTGAGAATGAAAGAACATCAGATAGCACAACATTACCCTAAGCCAATATGAAATAGGTGATAGAAACTCATTTGTGAGATCCAAAGGGAAGCATATTCCTCACTCCTGCATGCGAAGCCTGGTATCCTGGGAATCATGGTACAAGAAGAGGCTTTAGGGGTAGCTAGGTGGTGCAGTGGATAGAGCACTGGCCTTGGATTCAGGAGGACCTGAGTTCAAATGTGACCTCAGACACATAACACTTACCAGCTGTGTGACCCTGGGCCTACCCCATTGCCTACCCCCCTTAGGGTTGCTAGAGATATCCTTCCTTGTAGTTAGCCTTACCTTCTATATAGGTCCCTGGGAGATAAGGCCAACTGCAAGGACGGATATCTCTAGCAACCCTAAGTTCCTTCTCTTCGGGAGGACTCTTCCCAAGGTAGTTTTATAAGTTTAGAGAGCTACAGAGTAGTGGGGGAGGTAAGACTCAACTTCTTAAAGATAAGTGCCTTGACTATCTATTAGCTTGGGTACAAGGACTTGCTAGGTGGCAAAGTGGACAGTACTGGGCCTAGAGTCAGGAAGACCTGAGTTCAAATTTGGCCTCAGATATTTACTAGCTGTGTGATCCTGGTCAAGTCATTTAACCTCATTTGTCTTAGTTTCCTCATCTGTAAAATGAATTGGGGAAGAAAATGGCAAACCACTCCAGTATCTTTGCCAAGAAGACCCAAAATGGGGTCACAAAGAGTCAGACACTACTGAAATGACTAAATGACAACGAAAGTACTTTGTGGGTTTTGTTTTTGTTTTTGCTTTTTTGTTTTGGTCAGATTAAATAAAGTTTCTTTTATATTTGTTTTTCTGTTAGCCTGGGAGACAATGGCCTTTTTGCCTTGGTTGAACATACTTAGATATGAGCCAAATGCAGGGGTTATTGTTTGAAATGACCTTGAGATCTGTAGTCTATTTAAAACCCAGAATTGCAGTTTTGGTTACATTTTGACCATCAATAGGGGCTAGTGTGAGAACCTAGGACAATGCCTGGGTATATTCATTGTACATATAAGTTTCCCAGGCCAAAAAACCGTACCAGGCTCCTGGAAATTTGTAACAACAAATATAATATTGTTTAAGGACTCTTTAATTATTAGTATCAAGTGAGGCACAAATCAGAGAGATGTATGCTTACCAAAATTGGTTGCCTCCAACAGGAAGTGGATCCAGTATAGCCCTAAGTGAAAAAAAAAAGAAAGTCAAGGTGCTCCAGAAGATCCTGTCTGTGGGTGACATTGTACAGATTACGTCAAACTTGGGACGTTGAATTCCTTTCTAAATGAAATCCATAATTACTCAAAAGAATTCAGCCTAATTATGTACACAGGGAAAATCACCCACAGCATTTGTCCATCACCACACACACACACACACACACACACACACACACACACACACACAGAGTACTGGGCCTGGAGTCAGGAAGACTCATCTTCTTGGGTTCAAATTTGGCCTTAGACACTTACTAGCTAGTTGTGTGACCCTGGGAAAGTCACTAAAACCTGTTTGCCTCAGTTTCTTCATCTGTAGAATGAGTTGGAGAAGGAAATGGTAAACCACTGCAGTATCTCTGCCAAGAAAATCCTAAAGGGCATCACAAAAGGCTGAAAAAAAAGATTCAATAACAACAACAACATATATATATATGTATGTATATATACATACACACACACACGCACACACACATACATATATACATATAAACACATATTATAGTGTATATATGTATATATGTGTGTGTGTGCGTGTGTGTGTGTGTGTATTTTGTATAGACACTGCGAGTGAAGCCAGTCAAAGATTAAACAGGAGAACAGGCCGATCACCTCTGAGAAGCCCTTTTAATAACTTTAGGATCTTGGGGCAGCTAGATGGTGCAGTGGACAAAGCACCGGCCCTGAAGTCAGGAGTACCTCTGAGTTCAAATCTGGCCTCAGACCAAACACTGGACACTTACTAGCTGTGTGACCCTGGGCAAGTCACTTAATCCCAATTGCCTAAAAAAACAAAAACAAAAACTTTAGGATCTCCCAGAAACAAAGACCTTTTGAATAACAATAGTCTTCTGATGAGGTCATTAAGTGCAAAAAAAAATGGGAGCTCGATAGTGAGACTTTTTCAGTGTGTGGCCAACACTGTCCAAGGAGAGGATTCCTGACCAGCTGATATGAGTCAACTTAAACAGTATGTTTCTAGAGCAGAGAAAATAACTTTTTTCAGCTACCACAGCTTTATAAAAAAAAAAAAAATATTCTAACCAGGGGTGTGTTGGAGCCAGCTCTACCAATTCTCAAGTAGATCATTACATTTTCAATGTGCATTTACACCTTGGAAATTGACAGACTGTATAAACCGGGGCTTGATTTATTGTTTTGTTGATTTCTAGGTGTAAGAAAGTGACATAGAAAACATTAATTCAGATTAAGCTTAAAAAATGTGTCATGAATACACTTTCCCCGCCCCCCCCAAAAGCTGGTTGTTAAACATTCACTGGTGCATCACTGCCCAACACCATAAAACTCCTGTGATTCTATATTCACTCAACAATCCTTTGGTTATTAATTAGGTTTTCCAGGTATCAGAAAAATTATTAGTGTATCTAAATTCCAGCATCCCCTCCAAAACTGACTCTTTCCATTTTTTGTCATCTTTGCTAATTTTCTGGGTATGAGGTAAAACCTCACAGTTGTTATAGTTTACATTTCTCTTAATGGCTTGGAACATATTTTATGTGATTGTTTAGTTTGAAATTCATTTGAAAATTATTTGTTCTTATCTATTAGGGAATGGTCCATGGCAATTAGATATTTAAATCAATTTCCTGAATATCTTGGGTAGTAGACTTTTACTTATGATATTTGAGGCAAATGTTTTGCCTCTTTTTCTTCTGGATTTACTGATTTTATATAATTTTTTATTGTTGTTGTTTCAGTGTTTTCAGTCATGTCTGACTCTGTGACTCCATTTGGGGTTTTCTTCACGAAGATACTGGAGTGGTTTGCCATTTTCTTCTCCAGCTCATTTTACAGATGAGGAAACTGAAGCAAATAGAGTTAAGTGATTTTCCCAGGGTCACACAGCTACTAAATGTTTGAGGCCAGATTTGAACTGAGGAAGCTGAGTCTTCCTGACTCTGGGCCTGGTGCTCTTTCCACTGCACCACTTAGCTTCCTGTATATAAAAATATAACTTTTATGTAATACAAAGTGTCCATTTTGTAATGGATCCTTTCGTGATCCTCTCTTAATTTTTATTTAATTAATAATCCTTTCCTAGTCCTGGTTCTCATACTCTTCTAATTTTTTTAAATAATGTAACCTTTTATATTCAGGTTGTGCATCTATTTTTAGTTTGTTATAAATTGTAAGTTGTATAGACCCCTGGTATAAGGAACCAAGCACCAAATCCTTCCTCATGCGTGTTTTAGTATTACTATGAACTAAGAATGTTGTTAATATTTTTAAACATAAAAAAAAATCTCTTAAAATGTAAAAAACATTCTTTGCTCTTGGGCTGTACAAAAACAAGCAGCAGCGGTAGCTAGGTGACTCCGTGGATAGAGCACCAGCCCTGGGGTCAGGAAAACCTGAGTTTAAATTCAGCCCCAGTAATTTATGTTCCCTTGCACACTGAACAAGTGGTGCAGTGGACAGAGTGCCAGGTCTGGAGTCAGGAAGACTCATCTTCCTAAGTTCAAATCTGGCCTCAGACACTTACTAGCTATGTGACTTTGGAAAAGTCATTTAACTCTGTTTGCCTCAGTTTCCTTATCTATAAAATGAGCTGAAGAAGAAAATGGCAAATGACTCTAGTATCTTTACCAAGAAAACCCCAAATGGCGTCACAAAGAATTGGGCACAACTGAAACAATTGAACAACAGCACATCAAATGAACGAAAAAGCATTTATGAAGTGTTTGCTACATGCCAGGCACTGTGCTAAACATTGGGGATACAGATATTAGCAAGCAAGCCAGCCGCCGCCCTCAAGGAGCTTCCGTCCTAATATAGGAAGAAAACACATAGAGGGGGAGTGGTATCACTTTGGACAAGAAAGTTGAAGATGTGGTGATTAGTCACAGGGCAAGCGATGTGTCATTTCCAGAAATGGTAGTTTTGTTGTTAAGGTTGTTGTTCTCAGACCTAGAGTTGGAAGAGGATGTGTCCCTAGCACACGAGCAGTAACATGGCGTACGACGAGAAGATGGCTGAGTGGGTCTGAGTCTGAGCAGGAGAAGGGGAATACTCACCAGCCAGGAGTCCAGGGTCCCAAACTGACGCTTGAGTTCTGAGCTGGAGCACAGGAGCCTGGCAATTTGAAGATGGCCCTCAAACAGCAATTGGCCTATTGTGGGGTTCTTTTGGACTTATTTCCAAATATGCCACCTATTTCCCCACCTCCTGACCCCTTAATGAAAAGCCTTTAGGTAAAACTAACAAGTGAATGCATCTAGATTTCTAGAAGTATATGCAACGTTCTGCCCTGATAGCACCTGCTCCTCCCTTTTTCTATTAAATGGAGGAAGGTGCTTTTTCTACTCTTCTCCATCCTGAACATTTTAAAGCACAATTTGGAACATAACAATAGCTTTTAAATAAACAATACAGTAGATTCATAAAATACAGCTCCTGGTGATTGAAGTAGTTTTATGAGTAGCTTATGGAAAGCCCATACTGCAAACATGCATTAACTTATTCTAAAAGAATAAGGATGGATTCAATAACCTTCTTAATATGAGGTATCCTCTCCACCACTTAGCAAATGTGCTCCCAAAATAACAGCATGTACAAATACATATTATATTGTGGGTTGATAATTAGAATAATTTCCTTTGTCAGAAGGTTCATTGGTTATTTTCATATACACAGAATATGGGCTAGTTCTTATCCATAAAACTAAGGATTAGAAACTGTGACTTTTTTTCCTAGCTTCACTCTCTGTGTATATGGTTGTATTTTGCTGTCAAAGTTGTTTCTTCTAGCAGTTTGGTGATTTCTCATTCCCCTCTTGGCTGTGCTACTGATTCTCAGGGCTTTGTCACCATGACTCAGTTTCCCTCTCATTCTGGAACTTCCCTCATGGCCTGGGACCTCTGGAACATATCTCACCCTCTCCTGCCCCTTCTACCATTGGCAAGATCCTCTCAGAATATCCATTTTGGAGACAGGACCAGGACAGCCATGCTTCCTTCCTCTCTGGGTTCTGTTTCTGACTCTCAAGACTTCACCAGTCTGCCTCAGTTTCCCTCTCACCCTGGAACTTCCTTCCTGAAGCTCCTGGAGCTTTCTCACCCTGGGGCATTCCTCCTCCCCTCCAAACCTCTCTCACCCTCCACCCCTTTAGCTTTTGTGTGTTTTTTTCCCTGTTAGATTGTAAGCTTCTTGAGAGCAGGCACTATCTTTCTTTTTGTTTGTATTTTTTCCCTCAGTTCTTGGCTCAGTGCCAGACACATAGTAAGGGCTTAATGAGTACTTATTGCCTTGTTTTGTTTTGCTTCTGTAGAAGGTGGGCCTACTACGTTTCATGCCTATCCAGAGCAATATAAAAGATGAATGAATGAGACAACTCCCTGTAGGGAAGATAATCCAAATAATGCTAATACAAGGCAGAATATAATAGTTTCCGGTGCTCGGAGAATTCCAAAGGATGTGCAGGGGAGCACGGAAGAGAGAATACTAGATCTGGGGTCAGAAGCCCTTGGTTTGAATCCTGCCTTTGTCACTTGCAATTTCTAAGACTTGGGTAAATTACTTAACTTCCTCTGTGAAATAAAGAGGTTGGACAAGATGGCACTGTCAGCTACAGATGTTTTAGCCGGCTTATTTGCATGAAGGAGTTATTTTCACCTATCAATAGATTTCTGAGTGGTATTACTTTTCCAAGGGAATGTATTTTATAATCAGGCCACTAGAAGAGCGTTAGAATTCATGTCCCCCAACTTCCACAAACCTTTTCCAGATAAGGGTGCAGCTATTTGTGGGTAGGTCTAATTGTGTCAGTAGTTATATTTGTGTGGAAATACTGCACCCTAGTGGTAAAATATATTTCCTTCATAATAACTACGTAATTAGTAACATTGCTCCATTAGACAAAAGTAGGTTTATTGGACAAGAGGAGAAAACGAAAGTTAATGATCATGTCAGGGTTGATGGCAATTTGTCTGATTCAACCCCCATTTCTTCCTCAGATATCATAGCATTTTGCTTTGCAGAATCATTTTAGGTATCACCTCCTGCCCTTAGCCAGACTTCCCTAGTTGTCTCAGCTGAAAGTATTCTCACCTTTGCAACGTTTTCCTAAAGCGCTTTGTCTGGATTATAGGCCTGTGTGATACACACCCATATACACTAATATACATATAAACATACACATTACATATGTGTACATATATTGTAATACCCTACACAAACATATACACATTTATGTTACACAATGGTAAGGTGGGATGGGAGTGATCAGGATTATTTGACCACTCCTATTTCCTCTCACCCCAATATTTGCTTATTGCCTAGATGGGTTTCTTGGTATGAGCATTCCATAGGATTTTACTGCTATAATGAAATCCCCATGAGCAAATTCCCTCTATCAATGACAGTATGCACCTTCTCTGCAACTTATAGTCAATAATAAGTCAAAAGGTGACTTCTACAAAGGAGAGAGAGGAGGTCACCTCTTGATTTC
Organism: Vombatus ursinus; assembly: GCF_900497805.2. Classification (NCBI taxonomy): domain Eukaryota; kingdom Metazoa; phylum Chordata; class Mammalia; order Diprotodontia; family Vombatidae; genus Vombatus; species Vombatus ursinus. The sequence continues at coordinate 7,312,104 of NW_020954592.1, read as the reverse complement.
TTAAAAGACTCACTCTTTTGAAAAAATAAACTCTTTGGTGGTTGGTGGTCAAGGGTTAGGTGGATGAGCCAATTGGTACGAGGATCCTAGGTGGGTAGGAAGAGCTGCCTTGTCCTTATGCCCAGCACACTGTGGCATCACCACCCCTATGTCCAGATTGGCAATAGACTTAACCTTCAAACTCTGCTGCTCTTGTAACAGCTCCAACCTGGTTATTTAATATATGATGTTTCTGATGGGAACTGATCTACCCACAAAAAAAGGTGTGCTGTGGGAGGCATGGGCAAAATTATTTCATTAGTTCTGACTCCAAAGAGGAGAACCTTTGATTGTCTAGTCTTTTGTTCTCCAAGCCACAGAACACTTGGCCAGACCTATATCTATTGCCCAGGAATTAGTGTAGATGAAGATCTTTCTTGTCACCTCACATGCTAGGCATGCAAAGTGGAGCTAAGGCCACTTGTCAGGGCTCCTTTTCCTTAGAGTATACCCTGTTACCAGATTAGTGCCTGGTGAAATCCAGCCATGTATGCCTTTCTCACATGGATCGAGCAATTGGTAAATCAGGCAAAATGTCATTTCCCAGGACCCAAGTCCTTACAGGTGGAAGCTCATTAGGCCAACAGAAGAGACAGGCTTCCAGGGTCTGGACTGGAATGGAGACCTCAGTCTTTAGCATAGTTTCCACCTGTTTGTGAAGGGTACTAACACTGAAGGGACCGAGGCAACTGTGATTTTTAACCTTCAAGTCTGCAGTTTCTGTTTGCAGAAAGGTGACTCAATGGAGAGAGTGCTGGACCTGGAGTCAGCAGGACCTGAGTTCAAATCCGACCTCAGTCACCCTGGGCAAATCACTTAGCCTCTGTTTGCCTTAATCCAGGGAAAAGGAAATAGCAAACCCGTCCAGTATCTCTACCAAGAAAACCCTAAACGGGGGCACAAAAAGTCAGACATGACTGAAAATGACTGAACCACACAATTTCCATTTAGTCATGGAAGTCTCCTGTGCTTTACCCACTTTTGGTTAAGGGGCTATATTGCATTACCCAAGCCATAATAGGCAACTCTGGATGAAGGGTAATTGTATGACCCTAAATCATCTGTTTGGTAGAAACTAGGCTTTAGGAACAGGCAAGCAACTGCTTTTCAAAAGTGGTATAGTGAGTCTGCTGGGGAATTTGGAGCTCCATAAGGCTAAGTTTCTTATTCTAGCCCCCTCAAACTTTTAAGGAGAGGGACCTCCAGAAACATAAGTTTTTCAGGGTCATAGAGGCAGCTCAATAGTCTACGGGAGAGATTTCAAAGCCATAGCCTATTCTGGTCTTACTTGAAAAGGGTAGACTTGCAGGTGACTCAGTAAATGGGGGGGGGGGATCAGGATACCAAGTGGGAAGTTCGAGTTCTTCCAACTTGAAGAATCTAATAAGTCTCTGGGTTTATGGCTTAGATCATGGGGAAGCAAGAGTCAGTGTTGATTATAAATTTTGCCTAGAATCCTTTGGGTTTTCCCAAACCATGGTGTTGCAGTCTGAGAGGCTAAGCCCCCTGAAAGGCTGAAGTACAGGATGGGGTCGTCTGGAATGAATTCACAGACTCAAGCATTCTTTAAGTCAAGGTTGCAAAGATTTATTGTTACGCTTTTTAGCGGGCAAGGATTCTTAAGGAATCTGCAAGAGACTGAGGATGGAGCTAGGGTTTATATGGAAAAGGGCATGGGAAAGGAATGCCAGGGATACCGATTAGGTAATCTAAAGGTCTAGGTGTCTTTGGGAACTATGGATGGGAACACATGGGGAGTATACCAGACAGGGAGAGAGATGACAGAGGTATGGATCTTGAGAGTCTGGAAGGAGGAAGAGTCCTTGGGCCAGCCAAGGACAAAACTCCTCAGGCTGGGCAAGGCACTCCTCTCTCTCTCTCTGTCTTGATGAGAGAATGCTCTGCAACAAGGGAAAGCTTTCTCACAAGACAGGAACTTACTAAGGAACTGGGAGGCTTCCAATTGGAAGCAGCCCAGCAGTCTCTCACCCAGCTTTGTGTAGCTGCACCAGGGAGAGACATAAGGGTCTTGCTGGGACCCACGCATGAGTAGTTGCTAGGTACAGTGTCCTTGGGCTGGAGAGTGATTGTCAGAGACAGTGTTTCAGAGACTAGGGAGAAATTGGGGTCCAAGTATAAGCACAAGCACCCAAACACAAGCACCTAAGCACCCTATCAATGGTATACCCAAAACTTGGCTAAGCAGATTGGATCCTAGATTTTATTAGGATTGATTTCCCACCCTGTCCCTCATTTGGGTTCCCATCTGATCTAAGGCCTCTGGAGTTCAGGTTGCCCTACAGAAGGATGATGAAGATATACTGACCTTCTTCCCATTCGCAAGCTGCCAGGTGCCATTTGCCTTCTTCACAGGAAGCACAGGGTTGTTGTAAGAGGATCTGGTATAACAAAGCATACTCCAGCTTCTTTCATCTACATCACTAAAAAAAATACATTTTTCACTGCCTTGGGGACCCAATACCTTTTGGTGTTAATTGCATAGGATAGTTCAGGTAATTCTATGGGTTTCCATTTGGTCTTACCCACAGTAACATGCATAAAGGTTTTTGAAAGAGCCCATGATACCTCTTCCCTCCGTGATCTGCCCTTTGTAGCATCCCCTGAATTAATCAGATGGGCTATAGGCTTTAGTGGATGACTCAGACTTGGAAGGGGGCTGACAGCTTCCTAGTGCCTTGTACGATTTTACTAACACCCCCACGGGCTGGCCATTGATTGCTTTCTTATCAACCCCATGGTTTAGGAACCACACACAAAGCATCCTTGGGGATAGGATGTCATTACCTTCTGCTCACCTAGCAGGGCAACTGTCTCTATGATTCCTCCCCTTGTTCTCATGGCGCCTAATATTTGCCCAAGCCACAACTGTGTCGTTTTGTTGTAGATTGTTCAGTTATTTCAGTTGTGTGTTTTCATGACCCCATTTGGGGTTTTCTTGACAAGAATACTGTAATAGTTTGCCATTTCCTTCTCCAGTTCATTTTTATAGATGAGGAACTGAGGCAAAGTTAAGTGACTTGCCCAGGGTCACTCAGCTACTAAGTGTCTGAGGCTGACTTTGAACTCAGGGGAATAAATCTTCCTGACTCCAGGCCTAGTGCTATATCTTCTGTGTCACTTACCTGCCCCATCCAACACAAATTTCTCCAGTTGATCAGCCTGCACTTAAATAGTTGTGTGGTGGGGGAGACTTACAACTAAAATCTGAAGCTTTCTGATGAGTGTCTACTCAGAAAGCAGAATCTAATTGACTTTGAGTCAGGCTGGTCATAGGGTGTGGCAGTCTGTGGGAATGGGGCTACATAAATCCAATTTTTCCAACATATTTCCTTTAGGACCTTCATCCCCTCCCTTGCAGATTCCCATCTTGGAGCAGGCTGCAATGGGAATTCATCTTTATAGTGCCAGGTAAGAAATAACTCTCTGTCTCAGCCACCTGAGAAGGGACCAAAAAGTCTTCTCTCTGGATGGTCTAATAAATTTAGCTGATTCTGTGAAAGTAAGTCCATCCCCAACTATGGAAATCTGATGAGGAAGCATCAGCATTGGCACCATGTTCCCAAGAGTCATTGTTCCATGACTCATCAGGTTTCTGTTTAAACTTCTCACGCAACTATCCTAGTTCCTTGTTGGAGAAGACCCACACATTCCCTGTTCTCTTAGAGCAGGGAAACACCCTCTTCTTGAGTGCAGTAATAAAATAATCCTAGGGATTTTTTTTAACATTAGTGAAAGTTCTCAAGTTTCTTTCTCACTTTTACTCTCATTCCCCTGTCTGATGGCTCTTACCCAACAGGAACCTCTGATTCAGAGACCTGTTTCCTGTCTGCAGCCTGTCAGTCGCCTTATTTGTGTAACTCTTGTGACCTGCTACCATGAAGTATCCCACCATCTGTTCATCCTACCCTTTTCCTAACTCAACCACGGCATGAACCAAGAAGCTATATCATCTCTCATCCTAATTATTGACTATGCCAAATGCTAGGGACATGTGTCATGCCAGCATCCTGTTAGTTCAGGTTCAACGTTGAGAAAGAATGAGACACTTGTAAGTCATTGCAAATCAACAAAAGGAGGTTTACTTTGCCCTAATATACAGCAAGGATATGCAACAAAGATATAGTGGCATTTCGCTTATATACACGCATCCCCCTTTGTCTCCATATGGAGATGCATCTTTCGTCAGGGCAGAATGATGATTCATGTGGTCTTCATACAACTGGTTTTTATGCCCTTAATGTGACCAGGAAGCTGTGACAAGAGAGGCAGAGGTCAAACAGGTCTGAGAGACAGGTTTGTTGCCTCTATGGTAACAAAACTAATCTTGCTTGCAGGGAAATAAGAGAACCCTGGTCCTATCATATCATGTGTTCATTGATGAATTATAAATAACAATGGTGATTATGCAGTCCATGTAGCAGAAAATGCATGAAACACTCCTTTCTAAAACAAATGTGTTAAACTATGTCATAAAACCATATCAGTATACAACTATTTCTCTGCCTACCACTTGGAGTAGGTTGATTCTTCGTTGTTATTTAATGAATTTGACATACATATTGTTGTACCGGCTATCATTGTCCGTTAAGACCACATTTTTAAGACTTTGCCAAAACAAGTCTTCTGCCTTTGGATTATCAGGCCACTTGAGAACAGAGCTTTTACAAATTCGCCTCCTCAGTCTCAGATACTGAGAATGCTGTAATACTGGTTCCAGTAGGATAAAAATGATCACATCCATATTGTCATCCATAAGTCTCTGCAAGGCTAAGTAAAAAGCAGTTTTAAAATTCCAGTTTTTTGCATATTTTTTTGTTAAGACAAATATTGTCTTTTTGCTTTGGTTAATGCTCTGAATGAGATTATCAATAATAGCTATTCCAGGATCCCAATCCCTTTCTTCTAGACAAAGGAGAACCTTCTTTTCTTCATTTTCCTCCAATTGAAGTCGTAGCTCATTTATTACCCAGTCAGTAACACATGTATCTTTGGTGTCATAAGCAATAAAAGCATCATAGAATGTTTGGGATGTGGAAATAGACTTATAACCTTTTATTTTTGCTGAGCAAAAGTGGTAAATATACCATATATCCCAATAGAACAAATGATGAAAAGTGGCCATTACCATAGTGGTCACTGTAATAATGAATGAAAAGGAAAAAAAGATGGCAGCAACAAGATCTGAAACACAGGTTGTTAACTCCAGTTCCATAATGCTTTTACCTATTTGGCCTCCGGGGGTGGAACAAGTGACATCTACCAATCTAGGAATTGTGACATTAAGATTTTCATCCATCCATTTATGAAAATCCCTGATTTCACAAGTACAATCAAAAGGATTCCCTCTTAAGTCTAAAATCTTAAGGTGATTTGAGGCCTTCGTTTGAAATGTTGACTTCTTGATTATTTTTATGTGATTGTAACTTAAGTCAAGTTGGTAAAGTCCGGTAGCATTAGAAAGTAAGTCATCAGGGAGTTTTGAAATTCTGTTTTTCCCAAGCAACAGGGTCTGCACTGAAAAATGAGATAGATCAAAACTTATGATGGATAGTGAATTAGAGTGTAGATTAAGCAGTCGGAGGGAGTGAAAATATTGGAGTGATGTCCAATTAAAGACACTCAAGTGATTATTGTTTAGCCTCAGCTCCTCAAGGCTGAAGGGTAGATTTAGGAATGCCTCAGTTGGGATCATATGAAGCCTGTTGAAAGATAAGTCAAGCCGGGTCAAGTTGTAGAGTTTTTTAAAAATTGCAATGTAGCTTTTATCTTCCTTCTTCCACAAGATGTCTAGGCGGTTGCCTTTAAAAACTAATTCCTTCAGGGATTTGCTTATCAACTGATTCTCAGTTAAGGTGAAAATGTCATTCTGGCTTAAGTTTAAAACTTTTAGTTGGGTTAAATTTTGAATAAATCCCAGTCGGTGGGTTACCCCTGCTATTTGGAAGTAATGTTCGTTATGACTGAGGTCTAAAACCTCCAGTTCCTGTAATTCTTGAAAAGCACCATCATTATCAAAGTCCAGCCTATTGTGAGACAAGTCCAAATATTTGGTGCGATTTATAGATGAAAATTCACTACCATTTAAAACTTGTGCATTACCATTGTAAGATAAATTTAGACAGACTATGTCATGGAGACCTTCAAATAGGTTGTGGTTAACAAAAAAAATACTATTTAAGCTGAGATCTAAGGCTTTACCGTAAGATGTACACTCTCTCTTCATTAAAGGACGAGTATGATGGTAAAAGTTTCTATGTGGGTCTATCATATAATGAGTTAATGGTTCATTATTAGTATCTATTGAACGTAGATGAATTGTATGATCAGAGAATGACAGAGAGTTACCATTTTTGCCCAAGCTATTGGTTACCTGGGGTGATATTCTGTTTTCTGACAAATAAATCATACTCAAATTACTAAACTCTTCAAATAATGTGAAATCAATGTGATTGATAAAGTTAACACCCAAGTTGATAATCTGTAGGTTTGGAAGCTTTGTTAAGGGTCGAAAATCCTCTTTTCTGAGTTCCTGGAATACATAACCTCTAAGGTGTATTACCTTGAGAAAAACCAGTTTGGAGAAATTATTAGAAATATTAAGATAGCGTGGATAAGCATTTTTGAGATAGTTGTAAGAGAAGTCAAGAATTTCTAAATTGGGCAATTTTGTTAAAAAGTCCCCAGTGGCTATTTCTTTCACTAAGTAATTAAATTCAAGAAGTAACACCTTTAGCTTTGTCATGTTGCTGAACCAGGAAGCAGGTATGCTTCTGAGAGAAGTGCTGGAGAGATTCAAATAGGTTAGTTGGGCCAGATTCTGAAAAGCATTTTGGTGTATTTGGATTGAAGCATCATTTTCACAAGGTTGACATGGGTATGGGTTATTGAAACACCTTGGACAATTCCCACTAAGATCCAGAACCATTAAATTTTCCAGACCTTTAAAATCATCTTGATCAATGATTTTGATGTTGTTATTGCTGAGGTAAAGTTCATTGAGAGATGAAGGAAGCTTGGGAGGCACGCGGGAAATGTTGTTGAAAGACAGTGATAACACAGTCAAATTGGCAAGATCTTCAAAGGCCCCGTCATCTATGAAAACTTTTTTTTTACATTCATTGCCATAAAAACAGTTCCAACCTAAATAGAGGCTTTTCAATTGAGTAAGTCCAGAAGTGCTGCATTTGGTGATGTTGCCAATGTCATTTAGTACAAGGCTGAGTGTTGTTAAGGAGGGTGGTAAACGAAGAGGCATTTTCTGTAAATGGTTGTCTTCTAGTTGCAGTTCCTCTAAATTTGTCAAGTTAAAGAAGGCTCCATCTGTAATTTTCATACCTCTTTTATTGGCATCAGCATTCCTGTTTTCCTCCTCAGAATTTGTATTGCTGTTTAAGTTTATCTTAGTAAGATTGATCAATCCTGCAAATGACTCACTTGTTATATTCATGATGAAATTGAAAGAAAGATCTATTTCTGTCACATTATGCTCCAGCCCTTTCGGAACATCAAGCAGTCGACAAGCTCGGCAGTCAGCAATAACAGAAGAGTTCTTTCTGATACTGCAGGGATAGCCCCTAGAATTAACTTTCTTACTGAGGTGTTCCGGACTGCAAGCCACCAAAAGGTACAAACAGGTGAAACTTAAAGATTGGAGAGTCATGGTTACCTGAGGAAAAAAAGAAAAATGGAAGGGGTTTTAAAATAAGGGTTTGCTTTTCTTTCTTTCTAAATGAAGATGTATGTGTATTTGTGTGTGGGAGAAGTAAGAGGGAGACCAGGTGGATTTTTGCTAATTAAAAGAATAAAGTTAAGCTTAAAAATGAAATGAAATTTTCTTTTTTTTAAAAAAAGTATCAGACTAGTGAATTAATTGATAGTGTTTGAATAGTATTTCACCATGTAGATTAGTCCCAAGTACCTCCCTTAAAGTATTTCTGTTTTTGAAGTCTAATGAATCATACCAAATTAGGTCTATAATGTTTCCCCTTAGTTTTTACTTCAAGGAATTCCTACACGTGAAAAATAGCCTAAGATGAAAACTATATGACATTGAAACGATGGTAGGTTTTTATTCCCTCTGTGGTGACTATCAAAGCGACATGGCCTTTTCACACTCATTATTGACATAACTATATTGCTTTAGTGGTGAATTTTGTAATACCATTCATTCATTCATTTTTTTTAAGAGCAAATTTTATGTAGGAAGGCAGCATTAGTGCACTGGAAAAAAATGTTGGCTATGGAGTCACAAACTTGGTTTCAAATTCTGCCTCTAATACTGAATGTCTGTGTAAGCTCAGGCAAATCACTTAAAGTCCTTGGGCCTCAGTTTCCTTAATATATAAAATGGAGGAGTTGGTTTAGCTGGCCTCTGTGGTTTTCTGCAACTTTCAATCTATAATCCTATATACAATGAACTATTCCAGGGTCTGTTGGAAGGGGGGAAGAGACAAAAGGATAAACTTGGGGTAATCTCAAAGGGAAAACACTAAGATTAAGGAGGCCTGGGAAAGGCTTTTTGTTGAAGGTGGGAAGTTAGCTGAGACTTGAAGGAAACCAGGGAAGCTGAGAGGTGGAGATGAGGAGGGAGTTAATTCCAGGCATGGGGGCTCCAGTGAAGTTGCTTAGTGTGAGGAGATGAAGTGTCTTGTTTGAGGAACAGCTAGGAGGCCAGTGTCACTGGATCACAGAGTAAGTGGAGGAGAATAAGTTGTAGGAAGCCTGGAAAGGTAGGAAGGGGCCAAGTTATGATGAGCTTTAAAAGCCAAACAGAGGTTTTTATATTTGATCTTGCAGGAAATAGGGAGACATTGGAGTTTAGGGTTGATAGGGTCAGATTTATGTTTTAGTAAGATCGGCTTGAAGGCTGTTCTCTACAAAGGGAACAGGATGTGGATCCAGCAAAGGATATTGAAAAGAAGCAGATGTATGGGTCTGAAGAACACCACAAGAATATGTCACAGCTCAGAGAGGAGAGTGTGTAGGTGTGGAAGGAGTGGTCATCACTGTCAAGAAGGATGAAGACTGTAAACATGGCATTGGATTTAGCAGATCAGAGAATGTTGGTAATCTTTCTCCCTTCCACATTACAACTTTCCCCATCATGGTTTTGATATATCGTGGGTTAGGGTAAGAAATTAAATGGGAATTTTGGGGGGAGTTTTGTGGAAGCCACAGACAATACGTGAAAGCCAGCAGATGCCATAGAAAAAGTTTAGAAACTCAGAAATGCATGAAATATGTGTATAATATCAACATATTTTATCTTTTAATACTGTAAATACCCCATAAAAGAAAAAGAAAAAGAAAAAGAAAAAAATCAGACTTCTTCTCTGGCATGAAGGGAGAGCCAAAAAATTTTAAACAGATTTTCCAGATCATGGGGGGTGCCATTCCCCTAACTCCCTCAATGTGGAAGGGATAACTGTATTTTCAGTTGAAGTGTGGGGTTAAAAGACAAACTGAGTTTCTTGAGAAGAAAATGGGAGGTGATTTGAAGTGTTAAGTACAAACAACTTTTCCCAAGAATTTGGCAATGAAAGGAAATAATGATACAGGACAATCATGAGATAATAGATTTAGTGCTGGATAGGACCTCAAAGACCATCTTGTTCAATCTACTTATTTTATAAAAATAAGGCAAAAAAAAGAGGCCCAGAGGGTTTCAGTGATTTGCTCAATGTCAAACAAGCAGCAAATGACAAAGCTGAGATTTGAACCCTGATGATATAATTGTTGTTATTAATAATAGCTAATATTTATATATCACTTACTTTATGCCAGGTACTGTGCTAAGCACTTTACAATTATTATCTCCTTTGATCCTCACAACAACCTTGGAAGATAAGTGCCATTGTTATACCCATTTTGAAAATGAGGAAACTGAGGCAAAAAGAGGTTAAGTGACTTGCCCAGAGTCACACAGCTAGTAAAAGTCTAAGGCTGGATTTGAACTCAGGTTTTCCTGGATCCAGGCTTGGCGCTATATCCATTGTGCCGTCTAACTTCTCCAAAATAATAGTAACTAATATTTATATAGCACTTACTATGTGTCAGGCACTTTGCTAAAGGCCATTTAGTTTCAGAGTTTCCAGCACAGATTCACTGAAATCAAGGAAGGTGCTATTTGTGCTTATCTTCACCCAATTAGCGTGAAATTATGCGGTTGTGAGAAGGTTCCTACTGGTACCCAGAACCATTAAATTTAGGTTTAATGGTGATGCCATTTTGGAATCTGGGAAAACTAGAATAACTTGAAATTTTGTTGATGACCTTTAAGACCTTCCCAATTTGAAACCTTATGATTTGTGGGTCTGTGATATTTTTCTTTTGATTAAACATCTTATGATAAAGAGAGAAATTATTAGTTTGGTTTAGATAGCCCCTTGCTTCAGAGTAGGTTGTTTTTCTGAACAGAAGCAAGAATATAATAATAAAAATAGTGATAGCATTTATATAATGCCTACTATGTGCCCTGAACTGTGCTAAGTGCACTACATATATCATCTTATTTAATCCTCAAAACACCCTTGGGGGCTAGGTTCTATTATTGTCTCCATTTTACTGTTGAGGAAACAAGGTAAGATAGGGAAGAAAAAGGATTCTTTCTTGACTACCTGTAGTAGTATCTTCCTGTGCTAATAAAAGGGTAGTTGTTGATCAGTTTTCATGCTTTACCTCTCCTAAAAAAAAAAAAAAAAGACTTTAAACAGATCTGCAGATCTGCACATAACCACATTTCTAGAAGACAATTTAAGTACAGAGAATTTGGTCAGTCCAAGAAAAAACATAATTTCTATATAACTGATTTATTTAACAGACATATTCCAGAAAATTGTGAAAATAAAGTTTTAAATTATGTTCATTTTCTGCTAAAAGGAAATGTTATAAAAAACAAATTTATATAAGTAGGCTTGAATGACAACCCAGTGTCTAGACTGGGGTGGGGAACCTGCAGCCTTGAAGCCACATGTGGCCTTCTAGGTCCTTGAGTGTGGCTTTTTGACTGAATCCAAGTTTTATAGAACAAATCCTTTTATTAAGGGAATTTGTTCTGTGAAGTTTGTATTAAATCAAAGGGCCAAGTCAAAGGGCCTAACTTGAGAATCTAAAGGGCCACTTGCAGCCTTGAGGCTGTAGGTTCCCACCCTTGGCCCAGATAGCATCGTGCCCAGGGTAGCTGTCTAATAAATGTTTGTTGAAATGAGAAATTAAAACTCCTTATGACTACACATTCGAATATTAAATTTATATTACAAATATAATACACATTACATGAATACATGTTATGTAGTTGTCATTCTATTACAGAACTCTTAATGATGTTTTTTTTTTTAACTTACAAATGGATTTTTGAATAAAATCGTATTGGGGAGAATTTTGCCATGAGTGGTAACATGGAGGGGTTTGAATTTCTGCCATAGTCAAGTGATCATATTTCATGCTTAAAGGGCAAGCTAATCTGCCTTAGAGAAAAGAAGAGTAAGGGCTCTACATCTTCATCTCCACTTCTCGGCCTTCCTGGCTTTCTTCAAGTCCTAGCTAAAAGCCCACCTTCTGCAGGAAGCCTTTCCTGATGCCCCTTAATTCTAGTGCCTTCCCTCTGTGATTATGTCTAATTTATCCTACATGTAGTTTATCTGTACATATTTGTTTGCATGTTGTCTCTCTTATTAAACCATGAGCTCCTTAAGGACTGTCTTTGACCTTTTTTTTGTGTTCTCAAAACTTACCACAAAACTTGTCTGGCACATGGTAGGTGCACAATAAATGTTTATTGAGTGACTGAATGACCTGGACATGACATGGGGGCAGTTGAGAAAACTGATCAAGAAGTTCACTGTCCTTTTATAGGCCTCTTACCTTCTCATGAAATAGAAACCTATAGCTAGCTATTTCACAGCTGTTGTTATCTGTCTAATTCTGATATCTTTTTAGCTACTAGTTGCTGGAATGCATTAGAGATTCTCAGATGCCAAGCCTTTTTTTTTTTTTGTTCTCCCTTAAATTTAAAAAAAAACCTTATTAAAAATTATTTTATGATAGTGTTTTTATTCTTACTCTCATATAAGGCTGGAAAAAAAATACTGGCTACTTTTAGGGCTTTAAAGCAGATTCCAGAAATATCACCAATGTGACCCTTACTACCAATTATAGCCAACAAAACTTCATTCTTTTTTCCTGTATTCAAGTTTAAGCAACAATTACCGGAAACTGGAATCTAAAACTAATTCAGTCTTGCTTGATTCTTTCCATTTTGTGATTGTCTTCCATTTTGTAAGTTAGGTCTTGCTTTATTGTAAAATCATATGATTAAGATGTTGAGACAATTCTGAAAAACTGGGGTAATGGAGACTGACTACAATATGTCCCATACATCTTGTGGTATGTATTTGTAATAACCACAAAATGTTCTAGGATGTTCTAGAAATAATCACAAAATTTGTATAACTCTGGCCAGTCAGAAAGAGAGAATGCCCACGTCACTCAAGATTGTGAAAGTTGATAAGTTCCTTATTTTTGCCTATAAGAAAGCTTTATTAACTGCCAAATGGCATCCTTGTGCCTACTGAGGGGCCTTGGATCCAATTTGTCGTACAACTGCTAGTCTTACTAATAAATCGATATGCTCAGATTTTGTTGCCTCAGTCCTAATCAATTTCATTTTTGATAATTGGTGAGCCATGCAGTAGGTCAAGAGAGGGACCCTGGCCCTCAAGACAACCCTAAGAGTGCATCGAGGGAGTTCTCCATGAAGGACTGCCCCAGAGGTCATCTCAATCTCAATTTTGCAACCTAAGGTAAGCCCTGGGGAAGGGAAATCCCTTCCACAAGCAGGAGAATTCATTCCTTCTGTAGGTAGAGGAGTCCCTTCTATAGGTAGAGTCTACAGCGTAGGAGTCCTTTAAGGGAATAAAGCCAAGGAAAGGTGCTTATGGGAATAATGGGATTCAGTAGTAGCATAGTAAAAGGAACTCCCTTAGAGAAATTTCTCATCTCTTGGAATCAGAGAAAGCTCCTGGTTCAAACTGGAATGACAAAAAAAAAAAAGCATACTACTAAATTGCACGAAATTTTGTCTAAAACTGCAAGAGATTCAGCTGATAAATTATTCTGGCCTAAATATGGCGTGTTTGATTATAGTTTATTAAAGAAATTGAGATTGGTCATTGAACAACTCCTATCAAATGAACTATTGGTTTATTGGGATGCCCTGTCTAAAGGGTCATGCTCTCTGATCCTTAAAAGGGTCCATTCTTATTTGTCAAATTAAAGGGTTTGAGAGTGTTTTTGGGAAAATGTATACACTGACTTCTGATTAAACTTTAAATGGAAGATAAGAAGGGAAAAATTGGCAGGCAAGAACACCTATGTGTCTGTCACAATTTTTTTTCTTTTTTCTTTTTTGTCTTTTTAGACAATTGGGGTTAAGTGACTTGCCCAGGGTCACACAGCTAGTAAGTGTCCAGTGTTTGGTCTGAGGCCGGATTTGAACTCAGGTCTTCCTGACTTCAGGGCTGGTGCTCTATCCATTGCGCCACCTGACTGCCCCATCTGTCACAATATTTTTTGTGTAATTTCTTCCTATGGCTTGATCAACCAAAGGAAAAAAGGGTCTAGTTTTTTCTGAGGAACTTTTAAAGTCTCCAAAAAGGAACCCCTCTCTCTCTCTTTACCTTTTTTACTCTGATCTAGCTGGTAGGGCAGACAAGAGACTCAAGAGACTCTCAGGAAGAGAATCTTTGTTCCCAGTCTGCAGGAATTTATAGCATTGTAATCTAATTAGGAACTAAATTTGTGACTGAAATGAAAATTCTCTACTGTAAATTTAAAATTTTATAAATGCTAAAATATCTTAGTGAATTTGTTTTAGCAATAAAACTCTATGAAAGTGTTAGTAAAAGGGAGCAAGGTGATTGACAAGAAACTGAAGTTCCAAAGTGAATGAATTTGCAGTTTATTTTAGGGGAAATCAAAAGGGGACTTCTCTCAACCATGAAAAAAGAGAAGTTTGTTCAAATCAGTGGGGAACTTGAAAAGTAAGCAAAATTTAATGTATCTTCTTCTGTGAATGACATTATTTAGGTAAACTAGAAGCAAAGTCACCTAAAGAAATTGAAACTATGCATTTCTTGGGGCAACTGGGTGGTGCAGTGGGTAGAGTGCTGGGCCTGTAATCAGGAAGACTTATTTTCCTGAGTTCAAATCCAGCCTCAGACACCTGCTAGCTCTGTGACATTGAGCAAGGCTCTTAACCCTGTTTGCCTTAGTTTCCTCATCTGTAAAATGAGCTGGAGAAGGAAATGGCAAACCATTCCATTATATCTGCCAAGGAAACCCCAAATAGTGTCGTGAAGAGTTGGATATGACTGAAAAATGACTGAACATTGGGAAGAAAGAAGGCTTACAATAAAAGATGGGATTTTAATTGCACTGGTGCACCTTGAATTTGATATTTAGTCTCTGCCTTCATGTAGGCTCTCTTCCATGTATGTATTTATTCCTTCTATGTATTTATTCTTAGAATCCCTAGTTAAGAGTCTGGGGTTCAGCTCAGGTGTCACCTCCTGAGCAAATCTTTTTTTGGTTTCTTGGAGTCAGTGTTCTTTCCTTCTTCTATTCATTTATGCACATATTGTATATCATTAATAGAATTGTTGTTTGTCCTTCATTCTCGAAGAGGACCATGACATCAGGATGGTGATGCCATAACAGCAAGTGAATTGGATTTGAGTGAGGGAGGGCTGTGCAAAGTCACCAGCCTCACTGTCTCCTCCAGAGCCATTTGGGTCTAGTGGCCAGATATAGATCAATGTAAGTACCTTGAAAGCAGGCACAACTTAGTTTTTGTCTTTGTATCCCCAGTGCTTAGCATATGTAGTTTTGTTGTTGTTCTTCTTCTCTGCCCCCTCCCCAATCCCCTAAGAAATGATCTTTAGCAACTCTATTTTATAGAAGAGTAATCAATCTGTATTGGGAGCTATGGTAGTTCTGATTAGTACAAAAGTAGTACACATTCCTCAGCACTTTTAGGGTTTGCAAAACCCTATTTTTTGGTCCTCACATTAGCTCTGTGATATAGGGCTTTTTATAGATGAAGAAATTGAATCTGAGAGAAATTAAATGACTTGCCCAAGGTCACACAACTAGACTGTGTCTAACATGGTATTGGAACCCAAGTCTTCCCGATTCCATGCCTAGCTTTCTATCTACTGTGTCATGACACATCTCAATATGATGCTGAATGAAAGCTACACTCTCCTCCAGAATTCTTCCCCTTGCCATTCCCCCTTTCCCTGCTGTCCAATTGAATGTTTAGGCATGACCTAGGTATGGCAACAAATGGCTAGATATGTGACTTCTCTTTGGCTTTTTACCCTAATCTATCACATGCAAATGATTTTCATGGGATATTTGATATATTATATAGTCACTGGAGATTCCAGGGATCAAATTGGGCTTCCGGGAGCCAAGATGGTGGAGTAAGAAGTAAATGGCTCTTACCCTCCCTTACTGACGTCCGAAAGCTTAGAAAATATCACCCCAGGAAAAACCCTGAAACAGCTGAACCAGCAGAAAGACAGGATACAGTAGTCTTGTAGCCCAGGAAGCTTGGGGGATTAACAGGAAAGGACCCTCTTGCTCTTTGGGAGGGGGAGCAGTATAGAATGGGAGGTGTCCCAGCAAGCTATCGGAAAGCCCCACCTCAGCATACCAGGGGGAGATCCTGAACCCTAGGGTGGTGGAGCAGGCAAGCACCAACACCAGGAACCCCTAGTGCCTCACTACGAGCAGGGGAACTGGTGGAAACTGGCTTGGAAAACCACGACATGTCACGGTGTTCTATGGCAACCATGTTTCCCAGTGCCTCAGCAAAACTCTGGGAAGCACAGCTCCAAGAGGTAAAGCTCCAGGCTGAGAAACATCCTATAGCAGTGAAACATCTCTGTGCAAGGCCCAGGTGAGCAGGAGCCAAAGAAAGGAGTACAAGGCCTAGGTGAACAGGCATGCTCCAGGGGCCAGATTTCCCACCCATACCCCTAGAGCTCCAGTGTTGCTGATTCCAGCCCAACACCAGGTAGACTGCCAGAACCTGACAGCCTCCAACTGCCAGCACCAGAGGCCCCAGGACACAAAGCCAGTGACCAGGCCCCAGGCTCCCGGCACAAGAAGCTTGGGTCAGTGCCCACTGCTCTCCAGCAGGAGAACTCAATCTCTTTAAAAGCCAGGAAATAAGCAAACACCATGAGCAAAAAGAGGCGTACAATGACCATAGATTCTTATTATGGGGACAGGGAAGATGAAGGCAGAAATTCAAAAGAAGACAACATTGTCAATATACCCACATCCAAAACCTCAAAAGGGAATATAAACTGGTATCAAGCCCAAAAAACCTTCTTGGAAGAGCTCAAGAAGGATTTTAAAAGTCATATAGGAGAGGTAGAAGAAAAATTGGGAAAAGAAATGAATAGTATGCAGGCGAGAGTCAATAGCTTGGAAAAGGAAGGACAAAAATTAACTGTAGAAAAAGTCTTTAAAAAATACAGTTGGCCAACTGGAAAAAAGTACACTGAAGAAAATAGTTCTTTAAAAAGCAGAATTGGCCAAATGGAAAAGGAGGTACAAAATCTAATAGAAGAAAACAATTTGTTAAAAATTAGAATTGAGGAAGTGGAAACTAATGACTCTATGAGAGAGCGAGAATCAGTCAAACAGAAAGAAAAGAATGAAAAAATAAATGAAAACATAAAATACCTCATTGGTAAAACGATTGACCTAGAAAATAGATCCAGGAGAGACAATTTAAAAATTATTGGTCTACCTGAAAACATGATGAATAAAAGAACCTGGACTTATCTTTCAGGAAATCATCAAGGAAAACTGCCCTGAGGTGCTAGAACCAGAGGGTAAAATAGTTATCGAAAGAATCCACTGCTCACCTCCTGAAAAAGATCTCAAATTGAAAATGCTAAGGAATATAGTAGCCAAATTCCCAAATTACCAGGTCAAAGAGAAAATACTGCAAGCGGTCATAAAGAAACAATTTAATTTAATTTAATCATGGAACCACAGTAAGGATTATGCAGAACCTTGCAGCTTCTACATTAAAAGACTGTAGGGTGTGGAATATAATATTCCATAAGGCAAAGGAGCTTGCATTACAGCCAAGGATCAACTACCCAGTGAAAATGAGCATAATCTTTCAGGGGAGGAGATGAACATCTAATGAAATAGGGGACTTCCAAATCTTCCTGATGAAAAGACCAGAGCTCAACAGAAAATTTGATCTTCACATACAAGACTCAAGAGAGACATAAAAAAGTAAACGGGATAGAAAGATACAACATGTTATTAATAAGGGCAAACTGTTTACATCCCTACTAGGGAAGATGACACTTGTAAATCTTGAGAACTGTATTGTTATTACACCATTTAAAAGGGGTATACATAGACAGAGGGAGTGGGTGTAAGTTGACTTTGATGTAATGATAAAAAAATCTAATTAAGTGGGTTAAATGGATCTAAGCAAGTGGATTAAATGGGTCTAACTAAGTGGTTGTACTGGGAGAAAAGGAAAGGAGGAGGCAGAGAAGGGTAAATTACATTACAGGAAAAGGCACAAAAACCTATTATATTAGAGGGAAAGAAGGGATGGAAATGAACATTGTTTGAACCTTACTCTATCATTTGGCTCAAGGAGGGAATAGCATGATAAGTTAGGTATAGAAATCTAACTTACTCTATAGGCAGTAGGAGGGAAAAGGTGAAAGAAAAGGGAGGGATGATAGAATTGAGGGAAGAAGTAGTAAGGGTAAAGGGGAAGAAAAGGGGGGGGCGGCCTGAGGGAGGTTGTGGTCAAAAGCAAAACAGTAGTGAGGAGGGAAAGGGAGAAAGGAGAAAGAAATACATAAAGCGGGGGAGAGGGGAGAGATAGCATGGGGGGAAAGACACAGATGGTAATCATAACTGTGAATGTGAATGGGATGAACTCTCCCATAAAACAGAAGCAGATAGCAGAATGGATTAAAAACCATAATCCTACAATATGTTGTTTACAGGGAACACATTTGAAATAGAGGCATATACACAGGGTAAAGGTAAAAAAGGTAGATTATATTATGCTTCAGCTGAAGTAAAAAAGCAGAGGTAGCAATCCTGACCTCAGACAAAGCAAAAGCAAAAAATAGATCTTATTAAAAGAGATAAAAAAGAAAACTACATCCTGCTAATAAGCACCATAGACAATGAAGTAATATCTTTACTAAACATATATGCACCAAGTGGTATAGAATCCAGATTCTTAGAGAAGTTCAGGGAGTTACAGGAAGAAATAGACAGCAAAACTATACTAGTGGGGGACCTCAACCTCCCCCTCTCTGAACTAGATAAATCTAACCACAAAATAAGCTAGAAAGAAGTTAAGGAGGTGAATAGAATTTTAGAAAGGTTAGATATGGTAGACTTCTGGAGAAAATTGAATGGAGATAGAAAGGAATATGGTTTGTTTGTTTTTTAACGGTACATGGCACTTACACAAAAATTGACCATGTAGGAGGGCATAAAAACCTCACAATCCAATGCAGAAAGGCAGAAATATTAAATGTATCCTTTTCAGATCATGATGCAATAAAAATTATATGTAATAAAGGGCCATGGAAATATAGACTAAAAATTAATTGGAAACTAAATAATTTAATCCTAACGAATGAATGGGTCAAACAACAAATCATAGAAACAATCAATAACTTTATCTGAGAGAATGACTATAATGAGACAAAATAACAAAACTTATGGGATACAGTGAAAGCAGTTCTTTTTTTTTTTTTGCTTTTTGATGAGGCAATCAGCATTAAGTGACTTGCCCAGGGTCACATAGCTAGGAAAGCAGTTCTTAGGGGAAGTTTTATACCTCTAAATGCTTACATGAATAAAATAGAGAAAGAGGAGATCAATGAATTGTGCATGCAACTAAAAAAAATCTATAAGAACAAATTTAAAATCCTCAATTAAATATCAAATTAGAAATATTGAAATTAAGAAAACTATTGAACTAATAAGTAAAACTAAGAGTTGATTTTATGAAAAAAACCAAAAAAATAGATAAAAATTTGGTTAAAAGTACCAGTATCAAAAATGAAAAGGGTGAATTCACCACCAATGAAGAGGAAATTAAAACAATAATTAGGAACTATTTTGCCCAACTGTATGCCAATAAATTTGACAACATAAGTGAAATGAATGAATATTTATGAAAATATAAATTTCCCAGATTAACAGAAGAGGAAGTAAAATACTTAAATAATCCCATCTCAGAAAAAGAAATTGAACAAGCCATCAAGGAACTCCCTAGGAAAAAATCTCCAAGACCAGATGGATTTATAGGCGAATTCTATCAAACATTTAAAGAACAATTAATTCCAATACTTTATAGACTATTTGAGAAAATAGGCAAAGAAGGAGTCTTACCAAATGCTTTTTATAACACAAATATGGTGCTGATACCTAAACCGGGAAGAGTCAAAACAGAGAAAGAAAATTATAGATCAATTTCTCTAATGAATATAGATAAAAAAATTTTAAATAAAATATTTGCAAATAGATTACAGCAACTTATCACTAGAATAATACACTATGACCAGGTAGGATTTATACCAGGAATGCAGGGCTGGTTCAATATTAGGAAAACTATCAGCATAATTGATCATATCAACAACAAAACTAACAGAAACCACATGATCATCTCAATAGATGCAGAAAAAACTTTTGACAAAATACAACACTCATTCCTATTAAAAACATTAGAGAGCATAGGAATAAATGGAGTCTTCCTTAAAATGATAGGTAGCATCTACCTACAACCTTCAGCAAACATTATATGTAATGGGGATAAGCTAGAAGCATTTCCAATAAGATCAGGGGTGAAACAAGGATGTCCATTATCACCACTGTTGTTCAATACAGTACTAGAAATGTTAACTTTAACAATAAGAGAAGAAAAAGAAATTGAAGGTATTAGAACAGGCAAAGAAGAAACAAAGAAACAAAGCTATCACTCTTTGCAGATGATATGATGATATACTTAGAGAATCCTAGAGAATCAAGTAAAAAACTACTTGAAATAATAAGCAACTTTAGCAAAGTTGCAGGTTATAAAATAAACCCACATAAACCACCGGCATTTCTATATATTACCAACAAAGCCCAACAGCAAGAGATAGAAAGAGAAATTCCATTTAAAGTTACTGTAGACATTATAAAATATTTAGGAGTCTATCTGCTGAAATAAACCCAGGAACTATATGAACACAATTACAAAACACTTTTCACACAAATAAACTCTAAATAATTGGAAAAACATAAGCTGCTCATGGGCAGGCCAAGCTAATATAATAAAAAATGACAATTCTACCTAATTTAATTTACTTATTCAGTACCATACCAATCAAACTACCAAAAAATTATTTTATAGAGCGAGATTCCAGGGATCATGTAGATCACTTTGGCCACTTGGATACTAGACCTGGATACTAAATAGTTATATAAATTAATATAAGGGTGTCATTAGAGTCCACTGATAATATTGCTGTAAAAATCAAGCTACCTTTACATTATATTATATTAAATAAAATAGAGATTTGGCAGCTGCCAGCTTATTTGATCAACAAGAGGCAATGTGGAATAATGGAGAAATTCCTAGACATGGAGGCAGGAAGGCCTAGGTTCAAATTTGCCTCTCATATATATTCTCTCCATGACCATGGACTCAATCTTTCATTTCAATGCATAAATAACTTCCTAAGACTCTTTAGTTGTGGAAAAGTTGCCAATTTGCATAGCAGAAGGCGTATTCAAACCAGGGGCTCCTCATACTGATGAAATAGTAAGTCTGGACCCCTCCCTATCTCCCAGATAATTTTACCTGCCTATATTGATTAAATTACCCAAATTTGGTTGTTCACTTCATTCTACAAAGATATTCATCTCAAGAGTATAGCTTAAAACACACTGGTTTTAAAGTTCATGTGCAAAATACCAACTGCTTAAAACCACCTGAAAGCTAACACATACCACAAGTTTTACTGACAAATCACTGATTCAGTCATTGTATTCATCCATTTATATCTGACATATCTTTAAAAATATTTTATTATTCTTAAATTCATAGATTTGTCTTGCTACAAAATATGCCTCTCAAATTTGAAAAATCCTTACAGTTTAAATGTTTCTTTCAAAATTAAATAGACCTCACTATGGAGAAACTGAGGCAGATAAAGTTTAAGTGATTTGCCCAAGGTCACACAGCTAGTATGTGTTTGAGACTTGATTTGAATTCAGGTCTTTCTGACCCCTGGTTGTCTCCCCACAACTTCCTAAAGTGGTCTTTAAAGACCATTCAATGAAATCCTCACTTACTATGTACTCTGATATTCCAGAGGAAGGAAATATTTCTAGAGACTCCTTTCTCTTCCAGTGCTGCTCTGTGGACTCCTCAGTGCTGCTTAAGGTGCAATGGATAAAGTGTCAAATACCAAGAATATTTTCTTTCAGTGCTAGTTTAGTGCTCAAAGGGGGCATTATGATAAGGGGCAAGAAAGGAAACAAGGGAGAGGGAGGGAAGGAAGACCTGAATTCAAATCTAGCCTCAGATACATACTAGCTGTATGACCGTGGACAAGTCACTTAAACTCTATGTGCCTCAATTTCTCCATCTATAAAATGAATATATTAATAGCTCCTACCTCCCTGGGTTATTGTTAGGATTTTATGAGATATTTTTAAAGCACTATATAAATGCTGGCTATTATTATCATGAAAACGGGAGGAAAAGTAGGGTATTATTGTTATTAACAAAAGTAAAAGAAAAGTAGTGAACAATCAAAGTGTGCAAGTATAAGTCTATATAAATGAGGGCAAGATGGGAAACAGGTGTTGCTTGAACCTCACATTCATCTAAACTGGTCATAGGAGGGTAAATCAGACACACACATACATTCAATTAATTACAGAAACAGAAAGGAACAGGGAAAGGGGAAAGGGAGGAATAAGAGTGAGGGAAGACTTAAGAAGGGATTAGTTATAAACAAAACAAACCCTAACCTCAGAAAGGGAATTGTGATGAAGGACTTAAGGGAAAGAAAGAAAAGACAAGTATCTGTGATAAAGAGGGGGATGAGGAACAAAGAGGGAAAAAATATAAGAGAGTAGTTTGGAGGAAAATAAACAATTCATGATCATAGATGGATGTGAATCGGATGAAAACACCCAAGGAGAGCAAAATGTATTAGAAAGTAACATCAAGCAACATGTTGTTTACAAGAAACAATTGAAAATCAAAGACTCACACAGAGTTAAAATTAGGGGCTGGAGAAAAATCTGTTATGCCTAAGATGAACTCAAAAACAGAGATGGAATCATTACCTCTGAAACAAAAGCAAAATGGACTTGATTAAAAGAGATAAATGGGGAAACTGTATTTTGTTTAAAGGTGCCACAAATAATGAATTAATATTAAGATTTAACATATATGCATCAAATGTATAGTTCATAAATGGTGAATATTATCTTTAAACATCAACCTTTATCCCTAGTTTCTGGCTACATGCTCAGTTAAAGGTGCTTGGCATACTATTGGAATCTCTGTCAGAGGAGGGACAGTTTGTCTTCTGTCATAGGGCCAACAAAATTTCCCTTGCATGGCTCTAGAAGGGGTGTTGTTATACCTTGTGAAACAAAAATGGCAGAATCAAGCTGAATTTCCTTACCGTAATTTTCAAAGAATCACAAAATCTCAGAGTCAGAAAAAACTCGAGAAGCCAGTTAGTTTAACTCATAACTGCTCAAAAATCTCTTCTGCAGCTTATCCAACAAGCAGCCAGCCTTTTCTTGAATATGCCTGGAGGTGTAGAATGCACTACCTTCCTTTCTACTTTTGGCTAGTTCTACTTTTAGGAAATTTTTCCTTACATCAATCCTAAATCTACCTCTACTTAATCCTCCCTTCTTCCTGTTTTCAGTTCTGCCTTCTAGAGTTAAGAACAAATCTCATCCCTCTTACATGAGATAGACAGCTCCTCGGACACTGGAAGACAGCCATCGCCATGTCACCGCATCAGTTATCCAGGCTGAACATTCCTAGTTCATTCATACAGTGTTATCAAGAATTTTACTGTCTTCTTGAACATGATCATCAGACTTTTGAATTTCAAAACTGAGTCTCAGAATCATATGAGCTGACATGTAAAATAAAGAGAATTTATAGGTGGACCTTCTGATAAGAGCAGAATTTGAACTGAGATCTTAAATTTTCCTAACACTCAGACTGTTTTTGTCTAAGCAATCACAATGTATCTTCAATATAGTTTGTATTATGACAGAATCATATTTTCATTCTAGAAATTACAATATGCATAATGCTAATGTTGAAATAAAGGAAGAGACTTACCGTGTTGGGAGTTTTTTTCGTTAATGTTCTTTAAGTGTTTTCGTGGACCTTGTTGAATAAGGATGGTGAAGGCTGCAGGAACACCGAGAGAAAGCAAACCACCTCCCCTTCAGAATAGTTCCTCTGCAAACAGCAGAACTAACTTTGATGTTTGCAGAAGTTTACAAAAGAAGAAGGAAGTAGAGATTACTTAATTGTCACCAAAAAAAAAACCAATTAACTTTTATTTACTGAACCAGTTCAAAAATAAATCTGAAAACTGAAGATGTGAAAAGGGCTGGATTTAAAATATACCCATCCCCAGAATTTGCTCTGAGTCAGGACCTAAATGATAATAATTTTAGAAAAGATAGTGAATATAATTTTAAAACAGAGGTGAGAGTAAAAATGTGATCTACATGGATTCTTCTTTTTTTTGGTGAGGCAATCGGGGTTAAGTGACTTGCCCAGGGTCACACAGCTAGTAAGTATTGAGTGTCTGAGGCCAGATTTAAACTCAGGTCCTCCTTATTCCAAGGCTGGAGTTCTATCCACTGCAACACCTTGCTGCCCCCTCTACATTGATTCTTTAAGAAGAAATATAGACCTTTGGATGACCTGTGACTGTGGGTCTGTGATCTAATCAGCCAATAGGTTTTAATACTACCAACCATTGGCTTGTAGACTGAGCATGGGGAGGTCATATTGTTTTTTCTATGCCTGGTTTTCTCAGCTATATAACGAAGAAAATAAATAACCCTGACTTCCCAATAGTACACTAAGAAATGAATCATAAAAAAGTACTTGCCAAGTTCCCTGCAGTTAGGGTGTATATGAATAAATTTGTCAGGACTGTAAAAAACGCAGAACCTAGCTAGGTCCATCTCTAGTTTAAATAACAACAGCCCGTAGTTTGTTCATCTTGGTATAATAAATTATGGTATGCCAGGTTGGGTAGTAACTCAGATTGTAAATGTCTGCTTAAACTCATCTCTTTAACCATGGGAAAGTTGTAAAAGTTTAATATTTATTTTCCGTCATTACAGTCAAATATAATAAAATAAACCTCTAATGACTGTTTTGCTGCGACTTCACGGATGTAAGAGACTCCCAATGTGGAAACTGTCATCTGTATGGAGGCAGCCTGTTACAATGGAAAGAATACTGGCTGTGGAGTGAGTTAGAAGTCTGGGGTTCAAATCTCACCTGTATGTGCATGTATGCAAATCATTTAACTTCCTTGGGCCTCTGTTTCCTCATCTGTAAAATTAGGGAGTTGGATTTAGATGACATCTTAGGTCCCTTGCAGCTCTAGGTCCATGATCTATGCAAACCAGCAGCTTATCTCTGTGACTTAAAGTTTCAGACATTGAGAAGGGCATTGAGAAAGTCTAGGGCACTGAGAAGTTAGTGACTTGTATGCCAAGCCATATGGATAGATAGTATGTATGTAAAAAAACAAATCCTTTGGAACCAACTGCATGAGAGACTTCTGAGTCACTGCTAAATAGCTATGCTGGGACCAATGCTGATTTCCAGACACGATAAATGGAAACACCAAATATATATTTGCCAGATCCATATCTTCAGGGTGTGAAAAGACACAAAGCAGACTTAATTGAATTAGTCTTTATTTATCCTTTTCTTTGCCAATCAAGCTCAGCTTGGTGAGACAATGAGGTATAATGGGTAGAGTTCTGGAATCAGGAACATTCTAATTCTGCCCCAAACACTTACTAATTGTTTAACTCTGGGTAAATCACTTAAACTTTCTCAGCTTCTTGCTCATCTCTAAAATCAGAGAGTTGAACATGATGACCACAAGGGTGTAGGGTGGAAAACAAGGTACTAGAATTATTGGGGAAGAAGGAGGGTGGCCTGTCGGTGACCTCGGCAAGAATGTGGATAGGATGGAGTAAACTCTGAGGGAGGCAGAGGTGGTTCCTGAGTGATGTTGACAAAGGGAAGGTCTAAAAGTGCCAGCGAGGACCAAAGCTTATGCCAACTCTTCCTCTTGGCCCTGTGTACTGGAGGTGTGTGAAAGAAGGAGCAGTCAGCCTTGGAAGGGTCCCAAGAGATGTTGGTACTTTCAATAAAGCTAGGTTTCATTGAGCACCAGAAGGTAGAAGGAATGTGAGAGGGAGAGAACTAGGTTGAAAAGAAACTTAATGATGGAGGAAAATTCCACAGATCACAATGAAGGGCAAAGGAGGGTAAGACGGGGGACAGCTAGGGCTGAGTTTGTTATTGGGGCATGGAGAGGTGCAACAGCAACCAGATGTCTTCATTATCTATCCCTACATTGATCTTACATCGATCTCCACTGTCCCGTGTAACACAGATCCTCAGGCCAGTAGTGTGGTCAGAAGAACTGTGACCTAGTGGTAAAGGTGTGCCCTGCTAGAAGGGTATGAATAGCCATAACCCTGGAGCCTGGCTTTCCAGTGGCCTGATGAGGGGATGGGTTGGTCAGGCAGCAGGCACTACTTGGAATGGGGGGCAAGAGGGCAGATGAAAGGTATTTGCTCTTCTCTTCCCCCAGCTCTTGGGAAAAATACCCAGCTTCCCTAATCTAAGTTTTGATTGCCTTACTTACTACTGCTAGGTCCATGTTCTTCCTTCTTTTTTTATTTTTTTTCTTCTGTCTTTATCATTATAGTTATGCACTTTTAAAATAACCTATTCTATGCATGACAATTTTTATCAAGAGTATAGAATTTTCTACATGCTCCCAGGAACACAATAGAAAATTTAGGAACTAGGGAGGAATTTTCTATGGAATTAAATGGGTTGGGAAGTAATACTCTGAATATATTACAAGTCCTTCAGAATCGGGGAAGGTGTTTGAGAGCATTTTCACACCTTTTTGGCGATTGCGGCTCCTTTTAGGTAGAGGACTTAAAGAATAGAAAGAAAAAAGAAGGAAAAAAGACTCATGCATTCTTTCCCAATTCCCTGAGAAAGCCAGGTAGGGCTTTTCCCCATAGATTTATGACAGTTTAATCATATTTAATGCCTACAAAGCTTTGGAAACAGGTAATAAGAGGAAAAAGCTGAGGATATGGGTAATTTAAAAAAAGAAAAAAAGGGAAGCTATGCTGAACATCACGTGGGAACTTGGGGGAGTGGCCTGCTGGGAAGCCTGTTCATTCTTCCTCCCTCACCGCTTAGCCAGGGCCTTGAGACCCAGGCTATTTCTTCCCTGTAGGGGAGAATCCTCTCTCCCTTCCTTCCCCCACTTCCACTTGCTGGTGTGAAAGGAACAGAAGATGCATATTAAATGCTCCTGAGAAGTGCTGGGGACCAGAATGGTCACCATCTAGACAAGAGATCAATGCTAGATGCATATATGCTCATGGAGCTGTTGTTTTCTCAGTGATGATGAGCAGAAATTCTCTGAGCAAACTAGATACTGATTCAACTAGAGGTTTTTTTGTGAGAGGAAAAACACATGGTAAGCACCTTGTTGGCGACCCCCATTGAAAGCCATAGTGGCTGAGAACTGAATATTTTTTTTTCTTCTGAAGGTGGAAGGGACAGGGAAGGTGAGAGTTGACCTACCCACAGACCAGGAGCTCCTGACTGGTCTAAGGAGTACATATATTGAGGGTGAGAAGGGGAGAGATTCCTGAAATAGATGCATCTGAATGGATGTTATTTACTTTACTACTCAAACACACAAATGATCTATGATCTCATCAGTTCTGCCATACAGATCAAACACAACCATGCCTGCCTATCCTGTGAAACTCTTGTCTGTGTTCTGGCAAAAGTGCAGCACGGAGGATCCATCAACATGCTGGAAATCTTCCAACAGCTAAGTAGCACAGTGGATAGCATGTTAAGCCTGGAGTTGGGAAGACCTGAATTCAAATGTGGCCTCAGACACTCACTAGCTGTGTGACCTTAGGCAAGTTACTGTCTGCTTGCCTCAGTTTCCTCACCTGTAAAATGGAGATAGTAACAGCACTTACTTTGCAAAATTGTTGTGAGGATCAAATGAGATAATATTTGTAAAGTGCTTGGCACATAGCCGGTATTATATAAATACTTTTACTTTCACTTTCTTGAGAAAAATCCCAAGGGTACTCTGGCCATCCACTGTTATCCTTCCCCATTGCCATGTGACCAGTTTGTACAGTTCTTTGATGATGTCCCTTAATTATGCTTTCTTTGAAGTTCTTCAATGACTATGGGCCTGCTCACTCCTACCATGTGCCTCTCCATTGACTCCTCTGTGATACTCATCTTTAAGTTTTGGGAGGTAGTGGCCACACAATGATGCTGATAAATATTTGTATTGGAGAGGTGGATCTTTGCTTCCATGAGAATCTTTGGGTCAGTAGAAGTGTTAGTAATTTTCTGAAAGCAGTCTTGCCCACTCCCCTCCTTTTCAATTGTGGGCCTAGCTCATCATGCACCTATACTGTTTGTCCCAGATAAACATACATTTGGACCAGAGCTAACAAGGTGTACTTTCAAAGACATGTTGAAATTTAGGCAATAGGCATTTGTCATCCACTTGGTCCCTCTTGTGTGGATGTACAGACCAAACTTCTTTGAGTGATTGCAGATCTCTTCCAGGAGGCTCTGCAGTGTCTTGGGATTTGCTGCAATCAACGGTATGTTACCTGCAGATAGAAGCCTCTGGAGGACCTCACCATTCACAGGGAATCCTTCCTCGACCTGGATTCTGAGATGAATTTCCTTCTCCATAAAGAATGTGTTTGGAAAATATATACCTTCCTGTGTTAAGCTTCACCTGATATATGTTAGAGGGTCATAGATTGGAATTATTTCTGTTGTTACTTTATCCTAGGACTCCTGCTTTATCTCAATATATGGATGGAAAGTTCTTTTTTGTAAAAGAAAAGAACCTGTAAGGTAGTGTTTTGTTCACTTGAATCAAATGCTTTTTTCTTTTTTAAATTCAATTTTATTCTATTCAAAAATTTTTTCTAACTTAAGTATTTTTCTTTTACTATAAATTGAGGTCTAAGTGATTTTAATAACTGGATCTCAGCAGTTGGAGTCTCTAGTGGGGGGGAACTAAACCAAGAATGTGTTAAAGTCAAATATTGAAGATTAATAAGAAAGTAGGCCTGGGGTGGCAACTAGGTGGCTCAGTGGATAGAATGCTAGGCCTGAAGTCAGGAAGAGCTGAGTTCAAATCTGGCTTCAGACACTTGCTAGCTGTGTTACCCTGGGCAAGTCATCTAACCTCTGTTTGCCTTAGAGGCAGCTTAAGTGACTCAGTGAATAGAGTGCTGGGCCTGGAGTGGGGAAGACTTGAGTTCAAATCCAGCCTCAGACACTCACTAACTGTGTGACCCTGGGTAAATTACTTAACCTCTGTTTGCCTTAATCCATTGGAGAAGGAAATGACAAACCACTCCAGTATCTTTGCCAAGAAAACCTTAGGGATATTATTGGTGTGCTATATTCAATGGGGTCACAAAGAGTTGGATATAACTGAATGACTGAACAGCAACACCTCCTGGGGAGCCTGCTCAGAGAATACCGTTACAACAGCAGCAATTGACATATATGAAGTGATTATAAGGTTGACAAAGGATTCCATATTCATTATCTCATTTGATTCTTTTTTCCCCTATTTTTTCCCCATTCTTTTTTTTAAATTTTAGACTTAAATACACAATAGAGAAAAGAAAAAGAAACATATTATAAATTTAAATATTGAAGCTTAAATACAAAATAAGAAAAGAAAAGAAAACCATGCATGTGCACAGTAGAACAAAAGAGAGGATTCAAAATATATAGCAATAAATTTCCATTTCAAGAAAACCTATATAATAAATACTACATGTTGTGTTTGAGAGCTGTCCATCTTTTTTTTTTGCTTCCTTTTCTTGTTTTTGCTTTCCTTTTCTTTTGTTCTCTGCTATGAACTTTTTACTTTTTTTACTTTTTTCCCCCCTTCCTCCTTTATCCCCCAAGAAGGCTACGATTCAGCATGAATATATTTATATATATAGATATATACATACACATATGCTTATATACACATTACATACATACATATACATACATACATACATTCATGTATAGACATATACTTTCCCTAACATATTCTGCTCCTGATCTTTATTTTATGTTTGTGCATATCTCTTATTTCCTATCCCTCCTGACTCCTCTACTTTACTTTTACCCACTACCTTGCGCTCCTATTATATAACCTACCCCCTTCCTCCAAGGATCCCTCCCTTATACTCCCATCCCCATAAACTAAACACCCTCCTATACCTCCCTTTAACCTATTCCCTCACCCTCCCCTCCAGAGATCCCTCCCTTATCCTCCCCTCTATCCCTTTATTGTTTTATTTCTTTCTGAATTTGGAAGACTTTTATATTCTTCTAGAGGTATATGTATTGCTCCCTCTTGAACTCATTCCCGATGAAAGTAGGTTCCAGAACTAACAGCCTTCCTTCCCCATCTAATTCCTCAGTTCTTCCTCTCACACCTCAGTTGTATAAGATAATTACTCTTTTTAGCTGTTCCTAAATGGTTTTACTTTTTAAAGTCATATCATACTCAGGTCTACCCCAATCTTTCCTATGAACTACCCAGGTACTAATAATAATCTTGGATATATGTTTTACATTTTAAACAATCAGTCCTTATTGAGTCCCTTGTCATTAGTCTTTGGTATGTACCTCATATTTCTCTTGGCTCTTGTATGTCAAATCTTCTATTAAGTTAAGGTTTAGGGTTTTGTTTTTAAATTTTAAACAAAGTCCTGAAAGTCTGACAATTCACTAAATGTACTTTTTATTTTTTTATTCAGGATTATCCTTAGCTATTCTTTTGCTCTTCAATATATTAGTGTAGCCACTGCTAGGTCTGATGTGATTCTAATTGTGGCACCACCATATTTAATTTTTTTTCCTTGTTACTCATAATATTTTATCCTTGAGCTGGGGATTTTGGAATTTGATTATAATATTCCTGTGGGTTTTTCTCATAGGATCTCTTTCAGGTGGTGATCAGTGAATTTTTTCTATTTCTACTTTCTCCTCTTGTTCTAATGCTTCAAGATAATTTTATTTAGTTATTTCTTGTATTATTGTATCAGGATCCCTTTTTTTTAAATCATAGTTTTCAGGTAGTTCAATTATTCTTATGTTTTCTCTTCTTGAACTGTTCTCCAGATCAGTTGTTTTTCTTATGAGAAGTTTCACATTTTCTTTTATTTTTTCATTCTTTATATTTTGTTTTACTATTTCTTGATCTCTTATAACTTTGCTGGTTTCCCCTTGCCCAATTCTGATTTTTTCCTTCACAATTTCTTGAAAGATGATTTCTAAGCTCTTTTTTTGATCAGGGCTTTCAGGTAGTCCAATAATTTTTAGATTATCTCTCCTGGATCTATTTTCCAGGTCAGTTGTTTTTCCAATGAGATATTTCACATTGTCTTCTATTTTTTCATTCTTTTGGTTTTGTTTTACAATGTCTTGATTTCTCATGAAGTCACTAGCTTCCATTTGTTCCATTCTAATTTTTTTAGGCATTTGGGGTTAAGTGACTTGCCTAAGGTCACACAGCTAGTAAGTGTCAATTGTTTGGTCTGAGGCTGGATTTGAACTCAGATCCTCCTGACTTCAGAGCCGGTGCTCTATCCACTCCACCACCTAGCTGCCCCTCCATTCTAATTTTTAAAGAAGTATTTTCTTCATTGAACTTTTGGACTTCCTTTTCCATTTGGCTAATTCTGTTTTTTTAAGGCATTCTTCTCCTCTTTTGCCGTTTGAGTTAGTCTATTTTTTAAGGTGTTATTTTTTTCAGTATTTTTTTGGGTCTCCTTTAGCAAGTTGTTGACTTGTTTTTCATGATTTTCTTGCATCATTCTCATTCCTCTTCCCAGTTTTCCCTCCATTTCTCTCACTTGCTTCTCAAAATCGTTTTTGAACTCTTCTATGACCCGGGGCTGATTTATATTTTTCTTGGAGGCTTTGGATGTAGGAGCTTTGACTTTGTTATCTTCTTCTGGTTGTATGTTTTGATCTTCTTTGTCACCAAAGTAAGATTCTATGGTCTGACTTTTTTTTTTTTGCTCTGTTTGCTTATGTTCCCAGTCAATTACTTGACTATTAAACCCTTTGCTAAGGTAGGGGTCTGCTTCCAGTGTGGAGAATGTACTGTCCCAAGCTTTGGGGGTTTTGTGCAGCTGTTTTTAGAGATATTTTTAAGGACCTGTAAATTTTCAGTTCTTCCAAGGTGGTATCATCAAGGGCGAGGTGTTTACTCCTTTCCTGGCCTAGGTTTTGGTCTGTGAGGGAGGATTCCCTCTCCACTGCCACCACAAGCTCCACCTCACCCCGGGATTGCCACCCAGAACTGCGACCCAGATCCAAGCAAGGGCAAAGCAAGAGAATCCTGCCTCAGGACCAGCAAAGAGACCCCTGCAGTCTCCCTTCTGATCAGCCACTTGATTCCTCCTTCATCTGTGGGCTGAGAGCAGCTGCCACCCCGGTTGGGGGCTGGGACTGGTGCTGGGACCTAACTGTACTCTCACTGCGGTCAGACAGACCTTTTCTACTGACCTTCTAAGTTTTCTTTGGTGTTTGTGGGTTGAGAAGTCTGGAAACCACCACAGCTCCCCTTGATTCAATCCCCTGAGACCTGCTCCAGGTTCACTGAGGCCTGGTCTTTGCCTGCGTGGCCTGCGTGGCCCACGTAGCCCATACTAACTGCGCTCCTCTCACAGCCTGACACAATAGACCTTTCCAATCAGCCATCCAGATTGTCTTGGGCTGGAAATTTGTTTCACTCTGTCTTTTTGTGGGTTCTACTGCTCTAGAATTTTAGAGCCATTTTTTACAGGTATTTGGAGGGGTTTGGGGGAGAGTTCAAGCAAGTCACTGCTTTTACTCCACCATCTTGGCTTTACTGCCCCCCAATTCTGATTTTTCAAGGAGTCATTTTCTTTCTTAAGATTCTGGGTCTCCTTTTCTAATTGGTTGACTTTCTTTTCATAATCTTCTTGTTTTTCTTGGATTGCTCTTATTTAAATTTTTCTTTTCCTCAATCTCTCTCATTTGATTTTTAAAGTTGTTTTTTTTTTAAGTTCCTCTATGAATTCTTTTTGAGCTGGTGACTATTTCTCTTTGGGGAAGAAGAGGGCTTCTTTGCTTCAGTATCCTCCTCTGAAGAGGAACCCTGTTCTTCTCTATTCCCACAGTAACTCTCTATGGTTGAATTCTTTCTCCTTTGCCTGTGCTTTTTTTTTTTTTAATTATAATAGCTTAGTTTTTGTGATCACCTCTAGTCCTGGATTATGGAGGTTGGTGCCTCTCACCTCATATCCTCCTTCAGTTTTTCCCTTTGGCCTGGAACCAAAACCAAGACATCTAGCCTGCTGTAAGTGCCCCCAGCTAGTGGCATCCCCACCCCACTGCTTCTGTACTCACCAGTGTGGTATGCTGGTTCCTTCCCTCCACATCTCTGCAGTGCAGCTGGGTTTGGCCTTCCTTGTCATCAGAGGTTCACCAGATCTTCCCCAGATTAGACTCCCAACTCCCCTCACTGTCCTGTGGAGGAGGGTTGAGGCAGCCTCCCAAACCAGCTAAGCCCAGGACTTGCTGATTATTGTTTAAGTGAACCTAGCCTGGAGGTGTTAACTCTTCACAGAGAGCAAACCTCATCCTGGGAGTTTTCTTCATATCATCTCTGATCATCCCAGGAGGACCACTGTTCTTCCCCTACTCTTATTTATTTTCACTACTCTATGTTCACCTTGAGGAGCTTTTTTATCTCTTTTGTGGGGGAAAATCTTGAGAGCTTGGAATTTTCTGACCTGCTCTGCCATCTTCCCAGAATCCTCTCCATCTCATTTGATTCTTACAACAACCTCATAAAATGATTAATTGGTCTAGTTCTAGAACCCAAGAAATAGAAATTCAGTGACATATTACTCAAACAGAACTCTATAGAATTTACAGACAATATACTGGTGGTACATACACAAAAAAAAGTCATAGACTTAGAGTTGGAAAGGACCTTAGAGGATATCATTTCTGTTTTATAGATGGGAAAACTGAGGCTATGAGAGGTTAAAGTGACCTTCCCAATGTCACACAAGGAAGAAATGGCAAAGTTGGAATTTGAACTATGTGAACATAATCCAAATCCAGAAGTCAAAATACTGCGTCATAGATGCAAGGATGGACATTCCAGACAACTCTTCCAGAATCAACTTCCTAGCTGTCTATTTTAGTTCTTGATTTTGTTTTTTATTTCACTTAAAAAAACCCAACCAAACAAACAAACAAAAAAAACCCCAAAATCAAAAAATGACATTCATATAGATTGCTTCTATTTTTAGGTTAGGCTTCTTAAAAATAGTGTTATGGCTCACCAGATTCAATTCAGCCCAATACAATAAACATTGAGTGCCTACTAAATACAAAGGCCTATATTAGACTAGGCACTGGGGAGGTAAAGACAAAAAAAAAAGAAATAATTAACACCCTCAAGGAGCTTGCATTCTACTGCAAAAAACAATGTATGTTCAGAAAAGGAAATATAAGGTAATTTGAGTCAGGAAAGAATCCCAACAAATGGAGCATATTGCGGAGTTTCCTTGCCTAAAAATTTAGAGAGCACACCACTCATACTAACTATTTACTTCAGAGAGATGTTATGAGGAAATCGTAATGTAAAATGGTATAATGTAAGTTATAATATTTAAAGTGCTATAAAATAGGAGTAATTATTATTCTAGGCATAGATCATCTCACATCATTAATTGGTCAGTGGAAATAACATTTTGAAGGTGGTTAGCTCCAGAGGAATGATGTTATAAATGGGCATTGGGCCAAAGGACATTACAACTGTGTATTTAGAGTTTGGTTATGAAGTATTAATGATACTATCATGAAATGAGATTGATTAGAGCAACCTTATTTAGGCAATTCAAGAAATGCCTGTTCTGTTTTTAGGAGCACATGGACTCTCTAGTCTTGACTCTCACATTAACCTATGATGTGACCTTGTTCAGGTCTCTTCATCTTTCACCTCTCTGAGCCTCAAGTGTCTCTTTTATAAAACTAGAGAATTTCTAAATTTCCTTCTAGCTTTAAAACTTATGATTTCTCTTTTGTTCTAAGTAATATTTCCTGACACTTAAGGCGATACTATCTCCTGCCTTTGTAGAAACTGTCATTTTAGGAACATATTCTTTCCTCATATTTTTTTGCTAAAATCCTCTTCCTTCGAGGTTCAACTCATGTGACATCTTTTTTAAAAATTAATTTTTAAAACTTAAGCACACAAAAAGAGTGCATTTCCATATACACAGCAGAACATAAAAAGAGAATTGTTTTCATTTGTATACAAAACTGTGAACCTCCTTTTCATACTGCTTTTTAAAAGAATATATAACAAATCCCATATATTATTTTTAAAACTGTCCTTATCTGCACTTTCTTCTGAACTTCTGTTTTCTTATGTGCATTTTGTTTTATTTTTATTTTTAATGTATATTCTTAAAAAGGGATACAGAAACCATCTTTTAATTTAGAATCAGGATTGATAATCTTCTCTTATCCCTCCTCAAAAAAAAAAGGAAAGAAAAAAAACCCCTTCTTAACAAATAAACATAGTCAAGCAAAACAAATCTACAAAGTGACCATATTGTTGTTCGATTGTTTTTCAGTCGTGTCCAACTCTTTGCGAACTCATTTGGGGTTTTTTTGGCAAAGATATAGGAGTAGTTTGCCATTTCCTTCTCCAGCTCATTTTCCAAATGAGGAAACTGAGACAAACAGAGTTAAGTAACTTGATCATGCTTACTCTTGCTACCCCTTCCTCTATTTTTGTGTATTCTTTTCATGATCCCCAATAACAAGTTCTATCCTCTTCTTCCTCATTTCTATACTAATAGATTTATTTTCCCATAACCTCTTGTCACCTCGTAACAGAACCAACTCAACTTTAGGTCCTTTGATTTTCATATTTATATCTTCTAATACCCTTTGAAGACATTAAGGTTCCAAAGAGATATTTTTCTCCCCCTCCCCCATTAGAATGTTAGCACTACATCATCATATAGTTCCTTCCAATTTGCTCAAATAAATTTACTTTTCTAGGTTTCTTTCGACTATTGTGTTTGCCTAACAAAGTTCCTACTCAGCTATAGTCTTTCATCAGTAATGCTTGAAAATCCTCTGTTCCATTAAAAATAAATTTCCCCCCTATATATTTATACTCAGCTTTTCGAGGTAAGTTATTTTTTGCTTTTAAATCTATCTCTTTTTCCTTCTGTAGTATTTTGTTTGAAAATCTTCATTTATAGTAGAAGCTGACAGATCTTATGTGAGCTTGACTATGGATCATAGCATTTGAACTGTTTCTTTCAGAATGTTGGCAGTATTTTTTGTTTGATGTGGGAGTTCTGTATTTTGGCTATGACATTCTTGCTTTTGGAGTTTCTTTCAGAAGTTGAAAGGTGGATTCTTTTTGTATTCACTTTGCCCTCTGATTCTAACAGAGCTGGGCAGTTTTCATTTATGATTTCTTGAAATGTAGTGTCCAGGAGGCAGCTAGGTGGCTCAGTGCATAGAGCACCAACCCTGAAGTCAGGAGGACCTGAGTTGAAATCCAGCCTCAGACCAAACACTTAACACTTACTAGCTGGGTGACCCTGGACAAGTCACTTAGCCCCAACTGCCTAAAAATTTAAAAAAAAAAACTAAAAAAAGAAATATAGTGTTCAGGTTTTTAAAAAAATGATGGTTTTCAGGAAGTCCAGTAATTCTTAAATGATAGCTTTTTCTAGGTCAGGTTTTTGCTATCAAATATTTTACATTTTTGTCTAGTTCTTCAATCTTTTGAATTTGCTCTAATATTTATTGTTATTGAATAGTTATTGATTTTTATTTGGTCTATTCTAGTTTTCAGGGAGTCCATTACTTGGTTAAAGGTTTACCACTTTCTTTTCTAATCTATTAATTCTCCTTCCAGTTCTTTCCTCCAGAGATTTTTATTTTTTTTTTTTTATGTCTTACTGAATTTCTTCTAGGTATTCACGTAGTTCTTGTGGAAAATTCATTCTTTCCTTTGAGTTTCTGCTTGCCATTGCTACAGAGTCACTCTCTTCCTTTTGAAACTCTCTAGATTTGCAGCAATTTTTTACTTGGCTGCTGTTTTCTTTGATTTACTCATCTCTCCAATTTTAGTTCCTGAATTGGGGCTTTATGCCAGGGCCAGGCTCCATCTCCCTGCTGTTCTTGTGGGTAAGAGGATATGTAATTGTGGGTAAGACCAGTGGCTTGCTTGCTTTAGCACTGGGCCTCCTAGATTCCTGCACTTACCTTCACCTCCTGGCTTTAGATCCCCTGGATCTTTGAAGTTCATAGTTTGGGGTCTTCACGGCCCTCTCTAGTATCTCATATCAGAACGCTAGGAATCTTGGAGGCCTCAGCACCTGGGCACCATAAAGCATTCCTGGCCAGTACCATGCCTACAACTGATTGTTGTTGCTCTTCCAGGGCCCCATTGTGTGTCTATAAGCACTTTGTGGCATTTGTGGAATGCTCAATTCTTGATATTTCTAGTTAGAAGGAAGGCACTAGAATTAAAAGGACTTGGGGAAGGCTTCCTGTAGAAGGTGGGGTTTTAGTTGGGACTTAAAGGAAGCCAGGGAAGCCAGTATTTGGAGTGGAGCCAGAAGGAATGGTTGGAGCGGAGAGACAGAGTTTCTTATTTGTGGAGCAGCTGAGAGGACAGTGTCACTGGTTCAGAGTACTTGTTGTGGGGTAAAGTGTGAAAAACTGGAAAGGTAGGAGGGGGCTGGTTTACAAAGGGCTTTGAATGCCAAACAACATTTTTGTGTGTATATTTACCTAAACACACATACATATATCTGTATATATAAATGTTATACATACATGTATACACACATATATATATGCTACAACTACTACTCAGTGGATCCTCTTTCACTTAAAAATAATTACTCCCTAAATTTCCCCTATCAAATCTATAGTCTTTTTAAATAATATCTCAGCCTCTGAATATTTGGGGTTTTTTTGGTTGTTATTGTTTTTTGGCTAGGCGATGGGGTTAAGTGACTTGCCCAGGGTCGCACAACTAGTAAGTGTTAAATGTCTGAGGCTAGATTTGAATTCAGGTCCTCTGACTCCAGGACTGGTGCTCAATCCACTGCACCACCTAGCTGCCTCTCTCTGAATATCTGTATGATTTCTCTCTCTGCCTCTCTCTCTCTCTGTCTCTCTCTGTCTCTCTCTCTCTCTTAACTTTACTTTCTTTGGTTATAAAATATGTATATGAATGTATACGAAAGTGAGCTGGGGCACACATTATGCTTGTGTAACTCTGAATGCCTCCATAGGGTCTTCTCTCTCTTTTGTGCCCTTGAAAATGTGTTTCTTTATACTGATTCTTTTGCACTTTTTAATAAAATAAATATTTTTCAGTGCCTATTTAAAATATCAAACTGTTCCTGCACAAGTGAGGTATCATTCTACATTGTTCACTAGGGGATTTGAGTCTATATTTATACCATAAACCATTTTCTATCCAAAACTATTCAAATCCCATCTGAAAGTGGTTTCCTCACACAAAATTCTTTTCTTACTCCTTCTGGTTATAAAAATGTTTCTGCATCCTTTGACAATTATTATAAATCTTTTTCTTTACACAAAAGCACTCTGCCCTTTTCATCATTAAACTGCTCAATTACAAAAATATCTTTAAAAGGAAAGTAAGTCTTGTATTTACAACATTATCATTCAATACTTCAAGGATCTGTGGTCTTATGAATGTTATCACCCTCAACAAAGACAGACTATAACCTACTTACAACTCGGTAAATTCTTTCTAAGTGTTGCTACAGCTAAAATTCATCATCTGGCAGCCAACCTGGTTGTGGACCTGTTCAGACATACCTAGGTTGGCCTCATATACTGGGCCATAACATTTACAGCTTGATAGGATCTTTCAGAAAGTCTGTGCTCTGCTGGAATAGATTTTGAGAACCCAAGATCATTTCCTTGCTATGATAAAGCATTACAGTCAGGCTTTATAATATTAGCATTCTTAAAATTCGTATTTTCATGGCACATACATTTGATATCTCTTATCTATAGTGTAGAAGTAGGGTTAACATACAATTTTGATGTAATTCAGTCATACCATTCCAATTTCCACATGAGGAAGAAGGGGAAAGGTAGACAGAAATAATTAATCAATCAACAAACATAAAATACCTACTATGAGCAGACATTGTACTAGGTGTTGAGGACACCAAGGACAAAGTCAAACAGCCCCTGCTTATAAGGATCTGACACTCTTAACCAGGGGAGACAACCTGAATATATCTCTACCTAATCTGTACCTACTCTCTATTTCCACCTCTAACTCTTGAAGGAATCAAACTGACCCTATCTTGTGAACAGCAGCTATTTTATGAGATAAAATCTTGTGAAAGCTTTGATCAATAATTTCAGGGAAATTAGTACAACTTGTGTAAAATGTTCTAAGAAGTAATAGTACAACTTGACCACCAAAAGCTCTGAGAAATTGGCATAGAAGGTGTTGATTCCAAAATATTCCTTATATCTTGTGCCATGTTTTTGTAATAACCGCAGAATATACTAGAACATTCTTGAAAAACACACAAGATTTGTAAACTCTGGCCAATCAGAAAGAACTCCCACATTACTCAAGATGCTGTAAGTTGATTGGTCCCTCATTATTGACTCTAAGAAAGCTTTGTTAATTGCCAAATGATATTCTCTTACCTACCGATTTGCTCAGAAATTCAAACCTTTGTTTCCTCAGTTTCTATCATCACACTCTCTCTACCTATCTATATCTATAGCTATATCTTTACTTCTACCTCTACCTCTATCTCTATCCTATATCTATATTTATTATCTCTATACCTCTTTGTTGTTGTTCAGTCATTCTCTCATGTCTGACTCTTTGTGGCCCCATGGACCATAGCATACCAGGCTCTTCTGTCCTTGTGCAAGCTCATGTTTATTACTTCCATGACACTATCTATCCAACTCATCCTCTACCATCCCCTTCTCCTTTTGCCTTCAATCTTTCCCAGGATTAGAGTTTTTTTTAATGAGTCCTGTCTTCTCATTGTGGCCAAAGTATTTAAGCTTCAGCTTCAACATTTGTCCTTCCAATGAATAGTCAGAGTTAATTTCTTTACGTATTGATTGATTTGGCCTCTTTCCTGTCCAAGCAAGGATCAAAAATCTTCTCCATTGTGTGACCCTGGGCAAGTCACTTAACCCCATTGCCTAGCCAAAACAAAAAAACAAAAAAAAACCAACTTCTCCAGCACCATAATTTGAAAGGGTCAATTTTGTGACTCTCAGCTTTCCTTATAATCCAACTCTCACAACCGTACATTAGTATTGGAAAAACCAGCTCTTTGACTGTAAGGACATTTATTGGCAAGATGATGTCTCTGCTTTTTAGTATGCTGTCCAGATTTGCAATAGCTTTCCTTCTAGGGAGCAAGTGTCTTTTCATTTCATGGAAGCAGTCACCACCTGAAGTGAAATTTGAGCCTAAGAATTTAAAATCTGACACAGCCTCTATTTCTTCTTCCTCTATTTGCCATGAAGTAATGAGACCAGAAGCCATGATCTTAGAGGTTTTTTTAAATATTTAGATTCAAGCCAGCTTCTGTATTCTCCTCTTTTACTCTTACCAAGAGACTTCTTAATTCTTCTTCAGTTTCTTTTTTTTTTTTTCTTTTTTTTTTAGGCAATTGGGGTTAAGTGACTTGCCCAGGGTCACCCAGCTAGTAAGTGTAACTATTTGATCTGAGACAGGATTTGAACTCAGGTCCTCCTGACTTTAGGGCTGGTGCTCTATCCACTGCGTCACCTAGCGGCCCCTCTTCTTCAGTTTCTGTCATCAGAGTGATATCATCTACATATCTGAGATTGTTAATATTTCTCCCAGCAACCTTAATTCTGTTTTTTTATTTGTCTAGCCTGACATTTTGCATGATGTACTCTGCATGTAAGTTAAATAAATAAGGTGACAACATACAGCCTTGTACTCCTTTCTCAATCTTGAACCAATCTGTTGTTTCATATTCAGCTCTAACTGTTGCTTCTTGGCCCACATACAAGTTCCTCAGGAGACAAGTAAGATGATCTGGTACTCCCATCTCTTTGAGGACTTCCACATTTTGTTTGATCCAGTCAAAGGCTTTAGTGTAGTCAATGAAGCAGAAGTAGGTGTTTTTCTGAAGCTCCCTTGCTTTCTCCCTAATCCAATGAACACTGGCAATTTGATCTCTAGTTCCTTGACCTCTTTGAAAACCAGCCTGCCCTTCTGGTAATTCTCAATTCACATATTGCCAAAGCCTAGCTTGCAGAATCTTAAGCATAATCTTGCTGGCGTGTGAAATAAGCACAATTGTTTGGTAATTTGAACATTTTTTGGCATTGACCTTCTTTTGGATTGTGACATAAATTGCCCTTTTCTAATCCAGCAGCCACTGATGAGTTTTCCAAATTTGCTGGCATATGGAGTATAACATTTTAATGGCATCATCTTTTAGGATTTTACATAATTCAGCAGGAATTGTGTCATACTTATATCTACATGTAATCTATCTATATATTTATATGTATGTACAAATTAGTATATTAAATTGATACAAAGTCATTGTTGGGAGGGGCAGGGTGGAAAAGGCACTAGTAGTAGCAGGAATTAGGAAAGGCTTTGAGTAGAAGGCAGACCCTGAGCCGAGCCTGAGTGAAAGTAGGCTTCTGAGAGGTGGATATGAGAATATGCATTCCAAGTGTTCAGGACCATCAGAGTAAAGAAAGGCGCAGTGATAGGAGAACGAGTACTGTGCTTGAATAACAGAAAGAAGGCCAGTTTGGATAAACTATAATGTGCATGAAGGGGAGGCTAGAAAAATAGATAGGAGCCAGGTTGTGAATTGGTTCATCGTCAAGCATTTATTAAGTGCGTGCTGTGTGCCAGGAACTATGCTGGGCCCTGGAGATAAAAAGATAAAAATGAAATACTTCCTGCCATGAAGGAATTTCCAAAAGCCTAGGCAATGAATGGTATGCTGGAGTGGACTCTTTCTGTGGAGTGTGCATTTATACATTAGAAATTGGCAAATGCTATATAAATCAGGGCTTGATTTATTGATTCATTGGTTGTCTTGAATTATGAAAGTGATGGAGAAAATTTAAGAATGCAAATTAAACTTAAAACTGTGTACTGCATCCATCTTTTTTTTTCCTGAGAACCATTTGTTAAGCACTAACCAATATATTCCTGCCCTAGTGGTAACAGAGGTTGGCAAAATGACCTGGAAAGACTCATACTCTAAGAAAATATCTTTGGTAGCTGTGTGGAGGATGGATTGGGCTGGGGAGAGATGTGAGGCAAGGAGAGCAGTTAGAAGACAATAGTCCAGAAAAAGGGTGATGAACACCTGAACTGTGATGGAAGTGTCAGAGAAGACAAGAACATACATAAATGCTGTCAAGATTAGAAATGACAAGATTTGGCAATGAATTGGATAAACATATGGAGTGAGATTGAGGAGATAAGGATGAGGCCAAGTTTAGAGTTGGAAGGATGGTCATGGTCTAGACAGTAATTAAGAAAGTTCAGAAGAGGAGTAGGTTTGACCAAAAAGAAAATGAGTTCTGTTTTGGACATTTGAGTGGTCTCTGAAGTTAAAATTAAGTCAAGAAAAGTACCTGGACCTGATCAAGAGAAATGTGCTAGAGGTAACACCATTTTGAAGGCACTTAGGCCCCAATTTTTGACACATCTCAAGCTGGGGAAGGTGTTAAAAGGTTTGAAGTGATTGTAGGTGGTACTTATTTTTAAAAAGTCATCACTTCTCATTTGGACTTACATTAGCTCCCTAATTGATCTCCCTGCTTTGGTCTCTTTGCTTCCAGTCTCCCCCCTTCCTAGTTGATATACTACTTAGCTGCTATAATATTCTTCCGAAGGCTCAGGTCTGCCAATGCCCCTTCCCTGATTAAAAAATCTTCAGTGACTTCCTATTGCTTGTAAGATAAAATACAATTTCCTCTCTTCGGCATTTATGACCCTGCACAATCTGACCCCAATCAACCTTTCAAGACTTATTTCACATTTGAGACTTAATTCACATTATTTCAGGTGTTCTCCTTCACAAACTCAAAGTCCCAGATAAGCTGACTGTTCCCCAAACTGCCCTCAGGGAACTTATAACTCCTTGGGGGAAAAGATGTCCAGACAAGTAAAATCAAAGTAATTTTAGGCATAAGAAATCACAATTGGGAAATAAGTCAAGACTTTAAAGGTGGCATGGCTGGGCCTCAGAGAAAGCTA
This sequence comes from Vombatus ursinus, assembly GCF_900497805.2. Taxonomy (NCBI): domain Eukaryota; kingdom Metazoa; phylum Chordata; class Mammalia; order Diprotodontia; family Vombatidae; genus Vombatus; species Vombatus ursinus. The sequence continues at coordinate 7,269,253 of NW_020954592.1, read as the reverse complement.
GAGGTTAGAACAGCCAGAAGTAAGAGGAAGAACATTCCAGAAATGAAGCATAACCCATGCAAAAGTAAGGAGTTGGGAGACAGTATGTCTAGTTTAGGGAGCAGCTAGTTGGAGGCATGGTCACCTACATTTGAATTCTAGATCGCTTGCTTTAATCAAGTCACTTAATCTTTCGGTGACTCATTTCCCTTTATCTGCAAAATGAGGGAGTTAGACTAAATGGCCTCTAATACCTCTTCCATCTCTAGATGAATGATCCCTTGATCCTTCCAGCCCTAAATTTGTGGTTCTAAGTAAAAGAAATGAGTCAAGCAAGTACTGTGCTTAGCCATTGGTATGACTGACTTCATTCTCCACTAGATGGCAGTATTGTCATCTTAAGCACAGTCAGGGCTTTAGCTCCTAGGTAAAGTACTGTGAATTTTTTAGGATCCTCTACAAAGTGCACACCTTGGAAGACACAGTACTTTAATTGCAAATTTAACAGAAGAAAACAGCCCTATTTTTCAGGATTTACGGGACTGAAATTCAATTAGTCTCTTTCTCGTCTCTGCTCTAAATCATCCGCAGAGTTCTTGTCCAGCCTGCTGCTGAACCCCCTATCCTGAAGAGGGTAGTTCGGCCACAACTAAATTAAATCCTTCACATAAATTATTTTGCTTAAGTCAGCTCGAATCCGTTCAGAAATGCAATATTAATACCTGCCGGGTGAAGGAGCATAACATTGAGGCTCCTGCAAAGGGGGAAAGAAGACATGGAATTTTCTCAGGAGGCTAAACATATCCTGGCTGCAATCGCTGAGATGATCATAGGGCTTGAGTTTATTCCATTTAGGAGGACCAAAAATGTCAGGAGGGTGATGTTTTGACATAATATTAACATCAGTGGCCCTCTATTTCGACGTCCCTCCTTTTATAGAGGGAGGTGGGGTGTGGGGGTGGGGTGCCGTGTATAGCGTACTAGACCTAGCTAGAGTCAGGACAACCTCAGTTAAGATCTGGCCTCAGACGTGTATTAGCTGTATGATCCTGGGCAATTCTCTAAAACGCTATCTGCCTCAGTTTCCTGAACTGTAAAGTGAGAATAATAATAGCGCCTGTCTCCCAGAATTGTTATGAGGCTCAAATGAGATAATATTTTAAAAGAGCTTTGCAAAGCTTAAAGGGATACGTAGATGCTAATTCATTGTTGTTGTTCTTACGGATTAGGAAATAAGGCCTAGAGACTGTGATTTTTCCAAGATCCTATCAGCGCCTCAGAGGCAGAATTTAAAAGTGGGTCTTCTGACTCTAGAGTCCCTGCTATGTCCATTGTACTCAGGTACAGAGTTATTCAACACCCTGCCTACACCACTCCATAGTGTGCTCTGAACCAGATTAAAATGTAATTGGGAAATATTTAACAAAATAAATAAAATACAATAGAACATAGCTAATGCTAATATGTAATTTTCTAAGTTAATATACTTCCCATTGGGATCCTTATGTATAGTTTAATGGCTCCTGTTTTTATTTGAGTTTAACATTAATACTCTAGTAAATGTTTGTTGATTGATTCAGGTGAGGTCCCTGCTTTGAATGACTTGTTAATCATAATTCACATCTACCTAGGATAGGGCTTACAAAGCACTTTCCCCCTACAACAATCCTTCGAGGTGAATTGTACAAAGACACCCTGTGTTACCCTCCCCTGTTTCAGTCACCACACCCCCTTTTACAGATGTGAAAACTGAGGCTCACAGATGTTAGGTGGCTTACCTACATGACATGCTTCGTAAATGTCAGAGCTGGCATTTGAGGCCAGTTATTTCCCGAATCTAAGAACTTACCTAATCACGCCAGAATGGGGTTTTAAAAAAAATTTTTTTTTGGCCATGGTCCCTTTTGACAGTTTGGTGAAGCCCTTCTCAAAATAATGGTTTTAATGCATAAAATAAAATACAGAGTATTACAAAAGAAACCAATGACATCAAAACACAGTTATCAAAAAAATTTTTTTTTTTAATTAAGTTCATGGAGCCCAGCTTGAGAACCCCCCTGCTCTATAGACAATAGTTATTGCTATTTGGTGGTTTCAGCATCCTCCAACTCTTTGTAACCCCATTTGGGGGTTTCTTGGCAAAGATACTACAGTAATTTGCCATTTCCTTCTCCAGCTCATTTTATACTTGACGAAGCTAAGGCTGAGGTTAAGTGACTCGCTCATGGTCACACATCTAGTAAGCGCTGGAGGCCAGATTTAAACTCAGGTCTTCCCAACTCCAGGCCTGGAGCTTTATCCACTGAGTCACTTAGCTGTCCGTAGTCATAGTCAGAGGACCTGGCCTCACATCCCACCTCTAGTGAGAGATACCTTACAGCTACAGCCCCATGATCCTACCCCAGAAAGGGTAATGATATAGTCATCTGGTGACTCTGGCTGTTGATTGAAAGGTTGGAGTTGGAGCTCACACAGCACTCACACATCCTAACTTAGTATTAGTGGGAGTGGAGGGAAGAGGTTCTTAACCGCTCCTGTGTCATGGACTCGCTTTGGCAGTCTGGTGAAGCCCGTGCATAATGGTTTTAAATGCATAATATACATAGAATTACAAAGGAAGGCAATTATATTGAATAAAGTTGTCAAAATAATTTTTAAAAACCAAGCTTAACGATCCTAGGTTAAGAAACCCTGCACTAGAGCTATAGTAATTGTTGTTGTTGGGTGAGGAGGTAGTGGGCACAGGAAGGGAGTTGGATGTGCATCAGTCACAAAATAGAGAGAGGAAAGAAAAATCCCTGAGGGAATACAGCATACAAGTGAAGTCCTCATTGGGTGAGTGTTACAAATGATTTATAGATCCAGATTAAGGCCACCTCAAATGCCAAGCGGCAAGTCAGATCCAGTTTCTTTCGTAACAACCCAGCATATTTGAGATAAGGAGAAAGAAGACAAATTCAAATGAGGCTAAAAGTCACAGCAATGTCACCTGGACACAAATTCAAAAAGGCCTTCACTTGATTAACTAACCCCAAGAAAGTATTGGTCAGAATGGACGGGGTTTGCAACCTGAGATGTGGAAATAAAAGTAAAAACCACATGGTTAACCTTCCTTCACAAGATATCACAAGCAATAACAGGTACTTTCTTTTCTTTTCATCTTTGTAAATCACAGAAAATTTGTCTTGGGCACATATAGCAGACAAGAAGCTAAAATTCCTTGATGGGGGGGGAAGGGAGAAAGAGGGAAGAATGTGGGAAGAAAAAAATCCTTTAAAAAAAACCAATGATATGAAATAATCTGGCTGTAGCATCATGTTCACTCAGACTGCATCTTTCCATCTCCCCACTGGATCTCAGGGTTTCCTTATCTTCATCTCACTTCCCTTTGTTAGTATTAACCCTATGTTAGAGTTCTTCTCAGTAGAATGGGCTATTGTTTCCTTTTTTTAAAATTATAAACTTAATGTCCAGCAACAAAAAAAAACCATATAAACACACAAAATAAGGAATGAAATCGTACATACAACTCACAGGTTAAGTAAAGTTGAGCATTTTAGTAAAATTTGTTGTTTAATCAAATCTGACTCTTAGTGACTCCATTTGGGGTTTTGTTGGCAATGTTACTGGAACGGTTTGCCATTTGCTTCTTCAGCTCATTTCAAAGATAAGAAAATTGAGGCAAACAGGGTTAAGTGACTTGCCCAGGGTCACACATCTAGTAAGTGTCTGAGGTCACATTTGAACTCAAGTCTTCCCGACTCTGGGCTTGGCATTCTATCCGCTGTGCCACCCAGCTGCCCCTTTAGTAAAATAGAACCAAACAACAACCCAAAAATGATTTTTGCTCCATGCAATATATAATACAATCTCAGCTCTTATACTTACCAGTCGGGTAGTCATTTTCAGGTCACTTAACCTTTCTTAGTTAGCCTCAGTTTCTTCATACATAAAATGGAGATAATAATACTTGTGAAACCTACTTCAGAGGTTTGTTCTGAGAATCTAACATGATAATAGAAATGGAGCACTTTGTTGTTTCCTCCAGAGTCTTCAGAGTCCAGTGGCAAGACAAAAGTTGAAAGACAAAAGCCATGCACACATATGTGTATGTATATTATATGCATGTATGTGCACATATACATACATATACCTCCATATATATTATATATATATCCACACACATATACAGTTATCTATATGCACATGACAGTTACTGACATTTATAAATATGCTATTTATTATTATGATTAATAATAACATCTAGTTGTTGTCAATGTGTATACTGCTCTGGTTCTGCTAATTTTACTTCGCATCACTTCATGTACAGATCTTTATTTCTTCACATTCTTCACTTTTTTCATTTTTCATCATACCATATTCCATTCCACTAATGTAACATTGATTTGGTCACTCTTAATTCTTTAGACACATAGATTGTTAAATTTTTTTTCTGCTGTTATCAGTAAAGAAAGCAACAATGAACATTTTTGTGCAGATAGGATCTTTTAACCTTTGTGTTAATTTTAGGGCAAAAGCTTGAGCGATGGACTCACACACATTAAGCTCTTAAGCACATTAAGGGGTATGGTTGGTTTTGTTTTTCTTATTTTATATTGTCATGTTACCTTCCAGAAAATTTACATTGATCTACAACACTATCAATGTGTACTTTAGAATTTTTTTCCTATATTTCTATGTAGTTTATCTGAGGTTTCTGCAGTGTGCTTCTGTGTTCTTCTATATACATGGTTACATTGCAGAAATTCTCAAAGCATAAAGGACTCTGAAATTTTCCCTGGGTTAGAGGGTTCAATCTTTAAATAGGCTCAATTGTCAGCTAAGTCAGATAATTAACTGCTGTTGAAGTCTACTATTTCAGCCTCCAAATGAGGGGCAAGTTACCTATTGTACTGGCAATAAATCTATCCTGTGACCCGTGATCCCCATTCATTTTAACACCTGCAGTAATGGCAGAAGTTTCCAAATGTGATCATAAGGACCCAGAAGACGTGGAATAATATATAGAGGTTGCTTTTCTGTCCATCTCAATGAGTTGAACACATCTGAGGTGTAGAGATCAAGTGGAACATATATAACTAGGAGATTGGGTAGCCTTGTTTGCCCCCACTTTGAAGCTCTTAAGATATTGCTAGGGCAGGGCTGGGAGACAGTAAGAGGAAAAGCTATGCCTGTTCGTTTACCCACTGTTCTGTACACCTCTGTCCGGCTGGCTCTTCATATAGGTTCAAATCCATGAGCTCACAAAGTGACATTCTGGAAAGAACACAGAACTGTGAGTCCAAAGACTGATATCTGAGGCTCTGTTCTGCTACTAATTAGCTATGTGACTCACAACCAATCAGCCTCAGCTCCCTCTTCTTCTCAGGGCTGTTAAATGTGTCATTTGAAATAATCGTTATAAAAGCAGTTTGTAAACGGAAAAGTACTATAGAGGCATACCTTGTTTTATTGCACTTCACAGATACTGTGTTTTTCACTTTAAATTGAAGATTTGTGGCAACCCTCTGTCCATCGAGTCTATTGGTTTCCAACTGCACGTGCTTACATCATGTCTCTATCCTATTTTGGTAATTCTTGCAACATTCAAACTTTTTCATTATTATTTTGTCTGTTATGGTGATCTGTGATCAGTGACCTTTGATGTCGTTATCGTAATTGTTTTGAGGCACCATAATCCATGCCCATATAACATGGTGAACTTAAGTTAGAGTTAAGAACTTAATTGATGAATGTGTGCGTTCTGACTGCTCCACTGACTGAATGTTCCCCGGTCTTTCTCCCTTCTCCTCTGGCCTCGCTGTTCCCAGAGAAACAACAATATTGAAATCAGGCCAATTAAAAACCCTACAATGGCCTCTAAGTGTTCAAGGGAAAGAATCAATCCATGCAGCACACTTCATTGTTGTCTTATTTTAAGAAACTGTCACAGCTACTCCAACCTTCAGCAGCCATCACCCTGATCAGTCAGCTGCCATGGCATCAAGACTCTTCACTAGCACAAAGATCATGACTTGCTGAAGGCTCAGATGATGGTTAGCATTAAAGTGTTTTTAATTAAGATATGTACATTTCAAAAAATAATACTTTTGCACACTTAATAGAATACACTATAGTGTAAACACAACTTCATGCTTATGCACTGGGAAACAAAAAAAATTCGTGATTCATTTTATTGCAATATTCTCTTTATTAAGGTGGTCTGGAACCAAACCTATTGTTGTTGCAACATCATATCTGAGGTATGCCTATACAAATATAAGGCATTATTTTTAAGTGGAAGGAATATGGTTTAAAACATGACATTTTTTAATTCGACCTTTACAAACACAAAAAGGAATATTTCAATGTGCAAAGCAGAGCGCAAAAGAGCACAGCATATAAACCTGTGAATTACTGCTTTTTTAAAAAAAGTACTTTCAACCCATTACTTTCAAAAGTCTGTGCTTCCTTTTGAACTTCCGTCTATATGCCTCTTTGCACATTTTAAAACATAACATTCGAAAAATGGTCCAATGGCCGAGGCATTATTTTTATATTCTATTGCTTGTGATTTTAAGACATGAGCTTGAGGGTACAGGAAACATTGAGATGAAAAAACCCGAGTTTTTCTGTACTTAACTTATTCCCTCTCCCAAACCCTGCCCTTCCAAATCCCTGCTCTGCCTGGACTCTGCAAATGTCCAGATCCCTAAAAGTTCCTACTACAGTTTTGATATCCTAGTGGTAGGGGAGGTATGTTAGGGAGTAGTACTGAGAAAACTGTAAGTTCAGGGACCAGGACTTGTAGTAAAGCCGATGGATCTTAGTGGGAGACTGAGAGTGAATCCAGGAGTGGAACTGGACAGATAAAGGTTGACAGAGAATTGTTGGAAATGTAGGTGCTCATATGTGTCGGGTTATTTTTGAAAAGTATGATAACTATTAAAAAATTTTCTTCAGCTTACTGCGCTAAACATTAGCATAATTGAATAAAACATGGGATAGCTCAGAGCTGAAGCTAACAACTATTGTTTCTGTGGCTAGTCACAGTGGAAGTGGGAGGAGAAGTCACTTAAAGTACAACTAATGGGAGGAGAAAGACACATCATGGGACATGGCAGGGCCACTACTGAAGGACTGGAAATGCTGCCATTCTAAGTCTCAGTACCCAGTGGCAAAGGACTGTTGCCCCACTCTAGTAATGGCTCTGAGGTACCTACAGTCACACAGACCTCCCAGGAAAATTAGCTAACTCTTAACAAATGGCTTGTAGAAATTAGAAAGGTATCAAAAAATTTTAGGACCAGTTGCTGATATATTTTTAGATTTCTTTTCCTCACCACAAACCACTGTACTAAACTTTCTGTTGAAATGTGCCTTGGTTTCTGTATTATGCAATCTTTAGTTTCTCTTCCCCTTGAACCATTTTGACAAATATTGAATTTTGCCTTCAAGTGTTTCATGATGATAAATTATACTACCCTCTGAAATAACTAAAGTTTTATGTATTTTATATACTTTAATAGCAGAAATTTATGGGGCATTTCATTCTATTTTTAATGAAGTTATCTTAATCTTCAGTGAATCAGAAGGCATTCATAGGCCTCCAAAATTGATCTACTTTTGAATGTGTGAGAAATGACTATTTCTCTCTTGTATTTAATAATTTAATAATTATTGCATTAGGACCAAGGTTTTTCCCATTTTCTACTTCCTCATCCAGAAACCAACTAGTGTGGGAAATCTCTCTTAGATTTACCTAGGCCAAGATTTAATCAGACAGTAAAAGAAATTCTAATTTTAGGCTATTTAGGAATGGGTGCATTCCTGCTCATTGTGTTTGCTCAGACAGGTCTGGGAAAACGTGGATCCTCCCTTTTGTCAGACAGGTGACATGTAAATTGATCTCTTTGACCAAAATTTGGGGGACCTCCCATTGTGTTAACCCATCAGAGTTTGCTGCCCCTCAGGAATGCCTACTCTTTGAAGGGCATACAGACTATGAGCTTACCACCATGAAAGGTCTTTGGTCTAAGAGCCAAATGACCATCCTTTTACTAAGAAGCTGGCATTATTAATAAAATGATTAAATTACCCAGAAACTATGTCTCTTGGAATTTTTTAATCATTACAATTGTTATAGAACTTATCAAATACTTGACAAATAGCAAATTCATTATTTTTCTACTTATGGTAGAGACCAATTTGAGGAGTTGTATTGCACAGGGTATATTCAAGCATTTGAAACTCTGGGGCATTTCCATGACAGATCTGCACAAGGAGATCTGTTTAAAAAATGTTAAAAAAAGTATAATAATCCAAGAAAATATTGAGAGATATATATTATCTTTCAAATGGCACAGTCACCACCATGATTAAATTCTCCCTCCATAAGAAAAAGCATGGGTCACTTTTCAATAAAAGTGTAAAATAGTAATGGATAACTTGCATGAAGACACTGGACATTTAGATAATGTAAAAAAATGAGAAAAGAATTAACTGAAAGTAGTAAAGTGGCCAATTAAAGCTGGAATCACATATATCTTAATGAGATCTTTCTTACTATTGCTCCGCCCTTGATACCTCCTCCTTTGATGTGTTATTTCCTTCCAGATCTTTCAATTTAAAGGGCCCTCAGATGAGCCAGATTCATCCCTTCACTCCTCTTTGCTTTGTTGTTTCTCATTTTGTCTTTGTAGTACTAGCTTAGTGTCTTGTACATCTTTGTGACTCCATTTTGGGGTTTTGTTGGCAAACCACTCCAGAGCGGCTTGCCATTTCCTTCTCCAGCTCATTTTGTAGATGAGGAACTGAGGCAAACAAGGTTAAGCCGCTTGTCCAGGGTCACCCAGCTGGTAAGTGCCTGAGGCTGGGTTTGAACTCGTGAAGATGAGTCTTCCTGATTCTAAGCCCAGGGCTCTATTCACTGTACCCCTTAACTGCCCCTGCCTTGTACATAGTGTCAACAGGTAATCATAATGTCAGGAGACTCATGTGAAAACCAAATTTATTGCAAGAGAAATGAACATGCATGTGGAACCCAAAGAGTTCACAGTCCTTGCAGAAGTTTGCATATTTATGACAGCACAACAAAAAGAGGAGAGAAAACGGGAAGCGTTGTGGCATGAGAGGGGAAAGGTTCAGTGAAGGTGGTAAAAGGACAAAGCCCTTCCCAAAGGGGAGGAGCAAGGCGATGGCAAAAGCCACATTCTTTGCCCCTGGAAATTGCTAGACTAGGAAGACAGGAGGAGGGTCTGCTTATCTGCAAAGGACCCCAGCTGCACAAGCAGTTTTCCAGCCTGCCTTATCTTGTCTCTCAAGGACACACAGGGAATCTAGCTTGGGGTGCAAACAATATATTATGCCACTTTGGGGGGTGTGGTGCTTCATCCTTGACACATTCCAGGTGTTCTGCATGTTCTGGGTCCAGTGTTTGTGGAAAATATGGCAACTCAAAAAGACAAGTTCAGGGAACCCCTTAACATCCCTTAACAATAGCAGGCACTTAAATAAATGTTGGTTAGATTGGATTGGATTGGATTAGATTGGATTGCCATCTCAATTTAATTTTGTTTATTTGTGTAATTTCTTAAGAAAAAATAGATTTTAAAATTATACATAGTTAGCATGGAATTAGAACCCAGGTCTTTACTACACCATTCTCTTATCTTCAGAGCTGATTAAGACTGAGAGTTTTTCCATTCTTACTTAGTTTCTGTAGCCAAAGCATTGGACCTGTCTAAGAGTGTACAATGAGGAACTTTGTTGTTGAAGAGTTAAACCCAGAGTTTAAAATTTTTCTTATTGTCTAATTAACAAAGTTCCTAGATTTGTATTGTTTTGAACTGAATCTTAAAAAATCCATGTGCTTCCTGCAAAATAACAATTATATACAATTAAAGCCAGCGTTGTTCCCTAAACAGGTACTCTGAGATATATATATATATATATATATATATATATATATACATATATGAATGAAGAAAAAATCAGTATTGAATATTTTGAAATAATTTATTTTAAATCATCATTAAGAATCAAGGAAGACCAGACAAAATGTATTATTTTATGGTTCATTATGGTTAAATGCACAATACCGAGTAAAATATGAAACCAAACAACTTCAAAGGTATATTCATCAGATCAAGGAATTTAAAACTATCAGTTTGCACCCATTCACTGCTGAAAGGGATCATATGAAAGAGATTTTGTAACAAGATAAAGGAAAGAAAAGATCTGTCTGAACTTAAGATATGGATTCCATTTTGTTTCACACTTGGTTTTAGTCTTAAGGTCAAAATATGCAATGTACTGACAGATGTGTTGCTTTTTTAAAGTTTATCCATCTGCATACCTGCTTAGAAAAGTGCTGGTAAACACAATATAACATAATGATCTCATAAGAAAGGTATTGAGTCCAACTCTTTAAAATCTCATATCTTAGGAAAATAGAAAGAAGTATATACAATCTTTCAAATGTCACAATGCCCTCCATGCTTCCATCCTCCCTTGAAGTCAGCAGTGAGAGGAACAAATGGAATGACTCTCTTTTTGTACGAGTTTCTTAAAGAAACATCACAAGATCTCAGGATTCCACTGAACTACCGGGACTTCTGACCAAAGCTAATATATTAATGAAAAAGCCACAGGTTTTGCTCATTAGCCCAAAAATAAGTATTTAAAAAATCATTTGTATTTGTATTTTTAAATGTGTCTTTGTATTTTATTTGTATGTTTAAATTAACATTTGAAAATATATTAATTTAATACTATTAGTAGCAAAAATAAAGTGTATGAGAGGGTGATTTTTTTCTTTCACTCCTTTCCATCATCTATACATCTTCATATGATCTGGGCAGCTAGGTGGTTCAGTGGATAGAGCTCCGGACTTGAGTCAGGAAGATCTGAGTTCAAATGTAGCCTTAGACACTCACTAGCTGTGTGACTCTGGCCAAATCACTTAACCTCTGTTTGTCTTAATCCAATGGAAAAGGAAATGGTAAACCACTCCAGTATCTTTGCCAAGAAAACCCCACGGACATCATTGGTGTGCTGGGTCCACGAGGTCATGAAATGTCAGGCACGTCTGAATGATTGAACAACCATTTATAATGAAATTATCTTTTTTGTTTACAGCCTCTCTAGTCATTTCTAAGAGAGGGTTTTGTGTGGTCTTTCTTGTGCTGGTACCATCAGGATTAATCTTTAATGTTTGAAGAAGAATAAGATAGTGGACCAAATGTTGATATCTAGTGTTTTACCAATAACTCTCACTTGGTTATTTTACACACACACACACACACACACACACACACACACACACGTATGTAGGTTTACACACATATAATGGCATTTTATTGAATGCCACTGTCTATAGGCATTTATTGAACTTAGACAGGACTCATTTTGGATACTCAGCCACTTTGATGTTCAATTTCACAACAGTCAAAAGAGCTTTTGTTGGCTTAGCAAGAATTCTAATGATTCAACCAAGGGTCTACTTTGTAAAATTAAAACAATATTCTTTTTCTTTTTCTACTAGTTCATAAAGATTATGCAGTTTACAACTATTTGACAGTGGCAATAAAAAGAATTAAGCTTCCAAAAATTGAAGTCTTATTGACTGGCATGTGTTTGGAAGTATTTCTTTCCCCAGAATTTTAAAAAACAAGGTATATAAATGTCAATTTGTCTTTGAAGTTAATTTCTTCCTCCATCTGTCTCATATACTTGGTGTTGCTCTGAGGAATGGGTTTGATGCCACTCAAGTATGCCTTTCCTGTTTTTGTTACCATCTAATTCTTCCAAAGAGGTCAGGACATTTGTTTTAAAGGTTCTGGCTTCTAACATAAAATCTGTATTCTTCAGATTATTTGAATTTGTCTGACCACATTGAAGTATCCACATTGAAGTGTCGATTTTATTTTGTCATGTTGGGTCAATGTATCAGCTACAGTCAAATTTTTGTATTGACTTGATAATGGCTGGAATTTAAATAGTGTTCTGAAGTTTATAAAGCACTTTATGTTATTTTGTTATATACATTTATTTTTATTTCATATTCACAATTATGCTGTGAGAAAAGTACAACATAGGAAAATTAGATAAGAATCACACAGAATAGTAAGCTCCTCATTGCAATCCCCATTTTACAATAAAGAAATAAAGGTTCCAAATGATTAAGTCACGTGCCCCTGGTTACAAAACTTGCTGGTACCATAGGCAATATTCATTCTGTTCCACTCTACTGCCTTCCCATAGTTCTCAGAGGAAGTTTTTCAATTTTCTTCCTTAATGATCAATCTCCATCAGATCATGAGTGTTTGATTAATCAGCCATAGAATATAAGTTTCTGGAGGACAGAGACTATTTTTCATTTTATCTTTGTCATCCCAGTGTGCCTTGTACATAGCAGCACTTAAATAAATATTGGTTAGATTGGATTCAAACAACATTGCAAACTAATTTTGTTTATTTGTATAATTTCTTAGAAAAATATTTTGAAATTATACATAATTAGCTTGGGACCAGAACCCAGGTCTTTACTGTAACATTCTTTCATCTTCAGAGCCTGATTAAGACTGAGAGTTTCTCCATTTTTACTTAACTTCTGTATCCAAAGCATTAGACAAATTTAGGAGTGTACAGTGAAGAACTTTGTTGTTATAGAAAGAACTAAACCCAGAGTTTAAAATATTCTTTTATTTTCTCATTAACAAGGCTACTAGATTTCTGTTGTTTTGAACTGAATTTTTAAAAATTCATGGACCTGGGCATCTTGGTATTTTACCTATTTTACCTTGGTATTTTACAATGTCCTTGGCCTCCCACTCAGGGTTGGCAGACTAAAAGAGTACATTTCCATTTGCCAGAATCCTTGGCACTCACAGATGTACCACATTAGTTATCTAAACAGTATTGATAATAGGCCTTTGTAGAGAGCAATTTTTTTATTATCTGTACAGTATGTGGCAGCCTAGATAAAAATAATTGACAGGCAGATTAATCAAAGATGAAGTACATTACTTTGAGAAACAACTGAACAGTGTCAGAAAATTTTCCATTTTAGCTCAGGCTGCCTCCATTAAGCATAGGACTTTCACTCATTATATTCCCATGAAACTCTGCATCAGGTCATAAGGGAAAAGAAAATGGAAAAAATAGCAGCCACTTAGGCCTTTGGGACCGGAGGCCATATCTGCATGAAACAGACTGGGTGTCTATAGAATGCAGAATCAACTGGTCAAGAAACCATTGAACCAAGAGGGCTATTCAGGGCTAAATGGCTCTTTGGTTGACTTCTTTTCTTAAAAATGAATTTTGGAGTTTCGTGATTTTGGTATCATGTAGACACAGCCAAGGAGGCAGAGTAATTAGAACACTGGAGCGAGAGTCAGAAAGACCTGAGTTCAAATCCAACTTCAGACACTTTTAGTGCACAGCACAGTGCTTGACATGGAGTAGACTTTTAACAAATGTTTACTGATTGACTGATTGGCTTTATGACCCTGAACAAGTCACTTAACCTTTTTTTGCCAGTTTCCTCATCTGCACAATGGGGATGATATTAACACTACCTCACAGGGTTGTTTTAAGGATAAAATGAGATATGATTTATAAAGCTCTTTGCAATATTAATGCTAGCTATAATTTAAACTCTGTGGGCTCAAGTACATATTGGGTAGAGAGTAAGTCTTCTGGATCTGGCGTGTCAGCAATGTAATTTGATTCACAGCAGAATTATCACAGTTGTGATACAGGAACAGAACTCTGGATTTCTGAGTCTTCCCTCTTCATAATATCTTGTGTAGGGTCAAAGAGGTAGAGCCAGAAAGAGACTGAGAAACTGTATTTAGTCCAATCCTTTCAATTTACAGACGAGGAAACTAAGGCCCAAGAGGTTAAGAGATTTGCCCAAAGTCACATAGATAACCATTTGAGGTGCAATTTTTACTCAGGATCTTTGACCAAAGGCGGCGTTCTCTTCCTCATAGGCCCTGAGGAATTGGGATTATTTGGAGATGAAGTGTAACTGACGAGCCAAAAGTTGAGGACCAAAATTGTGACAAAGGATCAGGAAGTAAGAGAAAACAAAAGAAATTGGAGGTGGAAGATTTGAAAGTGACAGGGAATACTATTTGTTCACCTACATCCCCTGTGCCTTCCTGGTAGCTCCCAAGTAGCCGAGATAATATGTTCATATGATCTTATGTTCTTAGGAGATTCCTCAACACTGTCTGGTACAACTTTCTTGATAAGAGTTTGGCAATGGGGGGCAGCTAGGTGGTGCGGTGGATAGAGCACTCACCCTGGAGTCAGGAGAACCTGAGTTCAAATTTGGCCTCAGACCAGACACTTGACACTTACTAGCTGTGTGACCCGAGGCAAGTCACTTAACCCCAATTGCCTCACTCCCCCAAAAAAATTGGCAATGGGGCACTCTCTTCATGTCCCATATGAAACTCTGAAAACTTTTTCCACAGAGTAGTTTGTGAAGAAGAGAGCTAGAGCGTCTCTTTAAACACCTTACTGTAGGCTGTATCATTGTCTGTGGCTATGGCATTTTTCAGACACTGCCAAAAATAAGGATGAGCCTGTGGGTTGGTGGGCCATTCGAGGACAGAGCTCTTGCACAATCTTTGTCTGAGTTGGAGGTACTTAGATCTCTGAAGAGCTTTTTCAAGAAATATCAGAATAATCACATCTAGTTTTTCATCCATAAGCCTTTGATGTGACAAGTAAAATGCTGTCTTAAAGTTCCCTGACTTGACATAGGCATTCGTCATCACAAATATTGTTTTTTTGCTTAGTTGTATACTCTGGGAAAGGTTTTCCAAAACTGGTTTTCCTGGCAACCAGTCTCGTTCTTCAAGACATAAATTGAATTGCTTATCTCCTCGGCTTTCAATGTTTACCATCAGTTCTTTGATAACCCATTCTCCCACCTTTGGATCGCTGGTGTCGTAAATAATAAAAGCATCATAGCAAAAATCTGTTGAAGAGAGACGTTGATATCCCCTCAGTTTGGCTTTACAGAAATGATAGCTATACCACATATCCCAGAAATACAGGTGGTTTGTGACTGGAACAACCGTCAGGCAAAGAATAATGAATACTGAGATAGAGTACAGAATAAAATTAGTCAAATCTAACTCACACGTATATAAATTGAGTGAAATCAAGCTCTGGCCTTTGTGTGCTCCTGGTCCTGCACAGGTCACTTCAGTGGCCAAATAAGGAATAGTGACCTCTGTTTGGTTAATCCACCACACCAACCATACAGCATCACAATTACACAAAAAGTGATTGCCGTGTAAAAGCAGCATATCAAGATGGTCAAGGACATTTTCTGGGAAGCTAGACTTCTGAATGACACGAAGATCATTCGAACTAAGGTCCAGATATCTCAACTGAAAAGCATCCTGGAGAAAATTCTTTGTCAGGCGATGGATGTGGTTATGACTAAGTATCAGTTTCTTGAGACTTTTGGAACAATTGGATAGTACTTCAGGAACAGTGGTCAGATGATTATAACTGAGATCCAGTGTTTCTAGATTTTTAAGACAGATGAGCTTGCCCCAGTTGAAAGACTTAAGATTATTTCTGGACAAGAAGAGAGTCTTCAGATTCGGAGGCATGCCCTCAAAAACTCCAGGAGGCAAAAAACTGAGGAAATTTTCAGAAATATCCAACTCCTCCAGCTTGATCAGATTCCTGAAGAGTCGCAAATATCGGTTATCACCATCTCTCCATAAAATATCTAAGTGGTTTCCTCGGAATTCCAGAATCCTTAAAGATTCACTTTCCATTTCTGTGCTGGTGGAGGTGGAGATATCATTCCCATTCATCATCAATTTCTTCAACACAGGTAGGTTCTTGGTGAAATTAAGCATGTGAGTAATCCCTTCTGACAGAAAGTAGTGACTGTTACCACTAATATCTAGAACTTCTAGCTCCTGCAGCTCCTGAAAAGCTGTTGGATGAAGCAAATCAAGTTTGTTGTTAGAGAAATCCAGGTATTTCAATTTTGCTAAAGGTTGGAATTCACTGCCATCGAGAGCCTGGCTAATGCTATTTCCTGATAAATTCAGGCACTTCAGGAAAAAAAGATCCTGGAAATCACTGGACTTGATAAAAAATATATTATTTCTGCTTAAATCTAGGGTTTTTCCATATGACTCACAGTTATTGTTGATCAGTGAGAGAGAAGGCTTCTCTTTGCTTTTAAACATGCAACTTCGGGCAAACTCATCATATCTGAAATAATGCATAGATTCATATACTTGGGAAGCATGGAACTCCGTAGAAGTCCTGGCCATTGAACAAAATCCATTTTGACTTGATTCTCCAGAAGGAGATATTTTATTAACAGAAAGATCAATGTTTTTCAGAGCTTGGAATTCTTTGAACACACCCAGGTCAGCAATTTTGATAAAGTTGGTGCCAAGATCTAACACTTCAAGCTGTGAGAGATTCTGTAAGGGTAAGAGGTTGGTTCTTCTCAATTCCGTAAAGACATACCCTTTGAGCCTCAAGATTTTCAGATTTTTCAATGAAGCAAATGCTTTTGACAAGTTCAAATAAGCACAGTAGAGCTGCGGTTCGTAATTAAAAGACAAGTCCAGTTTTATGAGACTGTCAAGAGAATACAAAAACTTGGCATCTCCAATTTCATTGACCAGGAAGTTTTGGGAAAGGTCAAGTTCTTCAAGTTTGTTAGTGTTTTTAAACCAACTCTTAGGTATATCCCGGAGTGAATTACTATGGAGACGCAAATATTTTAATTCAGTTAATGAATCAAAAGCATCTGGATGGATCTTTAATTGGCTATTATTTGGACAAGGGATACAAGGAAAGGGGACATTGAAACAACGAGGGCAATTTCCACTTAAGTCAAGAATTTGTAACTGGTAGAGGTTTTGAAAATCATCCTTTTCAATGCTTTGGATAATATTGTTATAAAGGTAGAGTTCTGTTAAACTGGATGGTAAAGTAGTGGGAACAGTAGTTAAATTGTTAGCCTTTAGGGATAATACTGTTAAATTCCTCAGACTCTGGAAGGCATCTTTTTCTATAAAAAAAGAAACATTGCAAGGATTACGGAAATAACAATTTTGGCCCAGATAGAGTATTTCTAGGTTGTCCAAGTCAGTCAGGTTCTCTTTGGTGATAGAAAAGATGTTGTTTGCTTCAAGACTCAGCAGCTGTAAGCTGGAAGGAAGGCCCAAAGGTATCTCAGAGAGTTGATTTGCATCCAAGTACAATGACTTCAACTTAGTGAGATTTCTAAAGCTCCCAAAACTGATATTTGGCTTCTTGGTGCATATGTGGTCTTTTGACCCTAGTCTGACAGGAACACAATTGCATCGGAAATCAATTTCCACCAGATTTTTCAGGCCATCAAAAGAGTTTGGGGAAATTTTGGGGATGTGATTGATGGTGAGGGTCAGGTTGGTTGTATTGTAAGGAATTCCTTTTGGGATTTCTGTGAGATGTTTATTAGTGCAATTGACCATCACACTGGCTTCCATAATGTTCTGAGTCACGTTACAAGGCAAGGTTTTAGGAAACCATCTAGCTCCAGGAAGTTTGTACCATAGGAACAGATGAAAGAGAACAAGGAATGGTCTGTATAATTCTTGCATGAGGAATATCTGAAAGAATAACAGAAAGAGAGAGCTAACAAAGAATGGATTCTGGGCAGATCCTAGAGAGATGTGAAATTAATTTCCATTTATTACATCCATTTTAACAATAAAGATTTTAACCAAACAGTTCCCATCTTCAAACAATCTAAGCCTTCATGGTGAAAGCACGTTCAGATTTTAAAATTCTTGATCATTCTATCTTCCTTGATACTTACTTCTTTCCAGGTTTTTGGAACACCACTCTTTCCTCGTTCTTCTCCTACCTGTCTGACTGCTACTTCTCTGTCTCCTTTGCTGGATTCTCTTCCAGATCATGTCTTCTAACCATAACTGTCTCTCACCTTCTCTTCTCCCTCTACACTACTTCAACTTGGAGAGCTCATCGTTAATGGATTTAATTACCATCTCTGTGATGAAGATTCTCAAATCTACCTATCCTAGTCTAGATGCTCTACTGACCTCCAGTCTCATATCTCCAACTGCCTTTCAGACCTCTTGAAATGGTTGTCCAGTAAACATCTTAAACTCAATATGTACAAAATGGAAATAATTATCTTTTCCCCTAAACCATCCTCCTTCTACTTTTGCATGTTATTGTAGAGGGCAACATCATCTGCCTAGTCCTTTAGGCTCTCAACCTAGGAGTCATCCTGGGTTCCTCGCCATGTTTCACCCCACCCATACCCAATCTTTTGCCTGTTGATTTCACCTTTGCAACATCTCTTGTATATGCTCCCTTCTCTCTTCTGACTCTACCACCACTCCACTGCTGTTCTTCATCACCTCACACCTGTCCTATTGCAATAACTGGTAGGTCTACTTTCCCCAAGTTTCCCCCCAAACCAATCCATCTTTCATTAAGCCTCTAAAGGGGTTTTCCTAAAACACAGATCTGACCATGTCACCTCCTTACTCAATAAACTCCAATGGCTCCCTTTCACTTCCAAGATCAAATACAAAATTTTCTGTTTGGCATTTAAAGCCCTCCATACTTAGCCCCTCCTAACTTTCCAGTCTTTTCACACCTTTCTCTCTGCCATGTACTCTTCAAACTAGTGACACTGGCTTTTTCCATGGCTTGTTCCATGAACAAGACACTCCATCTCTCAGTTCCAGGTATTTTCTCTGACTGTCCCCAATCTTTGGAACACTCTCCCTCTGCTTTCCCTCCTCATCTTGGCCTCCTGGCTTCCCTGGTTTCCTAAGTCTAAACTAAAATCTCACCTTATGCTAGAAGCCCTTCCCAACACCTTTTAATTCCAGTGCCTTCACTCTGTTAATTATTCCTATTAATCCTGTTTATAGCTTCCTTTGTATATATTTTTGCATGTTGCCTCCCCCATTAGATTGTGAGCTTCTTGAGGGCAGGTACTATCTTTTGTCTCTTTTTGTATCTTCAGAGCTTAGCACAGGGCCTGACATACAATAGGCGCTTAATAAATGTATATTGTTGCTTGAGTCAGGCCTTACAAGTGGATAGTCTCAGATAATTCCATTGTGTGATTTTAGGCACATCCCTAGTCTATTGTTAATATGGCTAGGTCTCTATTAGTGCAGTTAATTAATGGAGTGAAATGATAGCAAGATTTGAATTTTAATTACATATGTCCATTGGGCTAGAACCAATTACCATATTCTATATCTATATATGTATGTCTGTCTTCAAAAAGTGTAAATTCAAATAACATGACCACTTCATGGTATTCATTTTTTTCTTTTTCTTTTTTTTCTAGGCATATGGGGTTAAGTGACTTGCTCAGGGTCACACAACTAGTAAGTGTCAAGTGTCTGAGGCCAGATCTGAACTCAGGTCCTCCTGACTCCAGGGCCAGTGCTCTATCTACTACCCCACCTAGCTGCCCCCATGGCATTTATTATTCTCATTAATTGGAACCTAGCTAGACCTGAAATTCTACCATTAGCATTTTACTTCTTTGGGATTTTTTTTTGGGGGGAGGAGCAGGGAAGGACACATTAGTGTAGGAATCTCCTGGTGTGGAAACCTCCTTTACCAATTCTATGATCCTATTATATATAGAGTTCTTCCAGTGCGGAAATACCTTTCGTCAATGTAAATCGACAATTCCTCTGTAATTTAGTCTTAGTTAGCTGCCTAGAGCACTGAGAGGTTAAATGATTGCCAATGATCATATATTTAGGGTGTCTTAGAGGCAGTGTTTCAACTCTGGTGTTCTTTGCCCTCTATCTACTATGCTCTATTGCTTCTCACTGTAGGATCATAAATCTAGAGAAAAATGAAACAGTCTTTACCCTATGTCCTTATGCTTTTATTCACAGTGGATATAAAGGAGAGTAAAATAGGCAGCTAGGTGATACAGGGGATAGAGCACCTGGCCTGAAGTCAGGCTAACCTGAGTTCAAATCCTGTCTCAGATGTTTACTAGCTGTGTAACCCCTGGGCAGGTCATTTAACTTCTATCTGCTTCAATTTCCTCATCTATAAATAAGGATAATAATAGCACCTACCTCTGAGGGTTGTGAGGACCAGATGAGATAATAATTGTAAAGTGCATCAGCATAGTGCCTGGCACATAGTAAGTCCTGTATGCATACTAGTTATTATTATTATAGGGAATAATAGGATTATTGATCCAGGGCAGAAGGGGACCTCAAAGGCCATCTTAACAAAACCCTCCATTTTACAGATCAAGAAATCAAAATCTAGGGAGGTAAAAGCCTTTCAATTAGGTCATACAGGTAAGAAATTTCAGAGGGGCGACTTGAACCAAGGTCCTGTCACTTCAGAGTAAGTCCCCTTTTCACTGTAACACAATTGCCTCTAATGAGCAAAGATGGGATTGAAAATCAGACTTCTTTTTTAATTTAATTTTTTTTACTTTAGGAAATAAAATAAATAGCGTTTCTATGACATAGTATGATTAAAAAAAAGATGATTGCACACGAAACTGCAAATCTATAATGTACAACTTGCGATTCCAGACTTTTGGAATATAAACCCGATGGTCTTTCTACTATTTATTCTATGTGAGTGCCAAAACCCATGCCTTAATGTCTTTGAGTCAAGTAAGGTTAACTTGTTACCTTTGGAAGGGGGAACACATTAAGTAGTTTTCAGTGGTTAACAATTGGCTTGGATTAGTTTAGCTGATCTTTTTTTTTTCCTTTTTCTTTCTTTCTTTTTTTTTTTTTTTGGTTAGGCAATTAGGGTTAAGTGACTCACCCAGGGTCACACAGCTAGTAAGTATCAAGTGTCTGGTCTGAGGCTGGATTTGAATTGAGGTCCTCCTGACTCCAGGCCTGGTGCTCTATCCACTGTGCCACCTAACTGCCCCAACAGATCTTCTCCAAGAAGTAAGTGTATACAGCAGAAAATGAGAGAGGCAATAGCAGATCATTATTGGCAAGGAGTGAGGTGGAAGGGAGAGCCAAGGAAGTGCCTAATGAGGAGGGAACGTCTCAGTAGATGGAGACAGTCCAAGAGAGTGTGTAAACTTTGGGGAAGGAACGGAGATCAGGTGAGAAGGAGCTAAGAAGGGAAGCTTGATCAAAACAAAACTGCCTCCTTCATGACTTCCCAGGGCTCTCCCTGACTTGAAATTGGTTCAAAGTTTTATTTTGTCATTTAATCTAATGATTTTCATGGATATTTTACTTCCAAATAGTATCTGGAAAGGAAAAAGTTGTGGCTACCTAAGATTTTTGGTTTGATTGATTTCTCTTGTTTTAAATGACTGAAATTAGTCAGTTAGACAAAGCTAGGGATTCTATGAGCCAGAGTTGAGAGGCAGTGTGTTCCAAAAGTAAGAGAAAGCCAGAGGTAGGAGATGAAATGAAGAGTAAGGAAATGGGAATAATATAAAATGTGACCAGCAAGGTTGTTGTTTGGCCAACTAATCAGACACTAGTAGTGTCTGGCTCTTCATGATTCCATGGACTTTGTCCATAGGATTTTCTGGGCAAAGATACTGGCGTGGTTTGCCACCTCCTTCTCCAAAGAGTCTCCATCTTACAGATGAGGAACTGAGGCAAATAGGGGATAAATGACTTGCCAAGGGTCACACAACAAGTGTCAGTCTTGATTTGAACTTGGATCTTCATGACTCCAGGCCCAGTGCTCTATCCACTGTGCCATCTAGCTGCCCGACTGGCAAGGTAGTGAGAATCATATTGTGGAGGGCTTCGAATGTCATGTTGAGGAATTTGCATTTTGTTCTAGAAGTAAGAAGGAACTACTGAAGTTTTTGGCTTGTTTGAGTATCCAGAGAAAACTCACTATTACCTTCCAAATCTACCTACCTAAACAGGATTAGGATCAAGCAGTCACTCCAAACACCCTTCTTGTTCCCTGATGCAAGGATAGTAATTATGATAATGTTTCCTACTCCAATTATAGGTGCATTCTATTTTGCCACAGACAAAAGTATGTTACAAATATGAATTTTAAAATGCACTTTAGGGTTGCAAATTTTTGTAATGACTTTTAATTACTTTTGTAAATTATTGACAACAATGTGATAATTCAGTCTGGTAGAAGTAGGGGGTGGTAAGTAAAATAAAACAAAATTCAATTAAGAAAACAAGAATTAGAAAGGATGATTTAACTCAGGCTGGGTATGATACTGTGAGAAACAAGGAAGACTTCACTGGTCCAGGGAGGTCACTCAAAAAAAAGATTTAATCACTGTGAGAAAGGGATATTTTCCCAGTAAACTAAAGGTAAAGAAGGCCTTCAGAAAGGAAATTGGTTAAAAGAGCTTCTAGAAAGATTCCAGGGCAGCTAGGTGGCACAGTGAATAGAGTGCAGGGCCTGGAGTCAGGAAGACTCATCTTCATAAGTTCAAATCTGGCCTCAGATGATTACTGGCTGTGTGACCCTGGGCAAGTCACTTAACTCTGTAAAATGAGCTGGAGGAGGAAATGGCAAACCACTCCGGCACCTGTGTCAAGAAAACCCCAAATGGAGTCATGAAGAGTAGGATAGGACTGAAAGACAACAATGAGGAAGGTATTGTAGGATTACTTAGCAGCAGTTCTTCTTTGGCTCTGCATTGCAATCCTTTACAATTTGATAGGCCTGGGAGGAACTATATTCTTTAGGAAACCCAGGGGAGATCAGAGTAAGACTCTGGTAGAGGAGGTTTAAAATAATGAAGAAAGAAATAAGATGGTCTCCAACCTTGTTTCTAGCTTTATGATCCAAAATGTGAGAACTGGAATGGATCTTAAAAATCATCCAATCTGGGGGGCAGAACCAAGATGGTGGGTTGGGGGCAGCCACCCCGCTGAACTCCACCAACACTCCCCTCCAAACAACTTTAATGCCTCAAATATAATTTTGGAGCGACAGAACCAACAAAAGGTGAGGGTGGGACATTTTTCCAGTCAAAGAAAACTTAGGGAGTTGGTAGGAGAGGTCTCTGACGCCAGGATAGAGGCCTGTCTAGAGTGTATGTGGCAGCAGCAGTAGTAGCAGCTCCAGGATCTCTCAGCCCAGAGATGGTAAGAGGGTCAGACAACTGCTCAGAAAGAGATTACAAGGGACCCTTTGCTGGCACTGGATAAAGCTGGAGCTGATTGGCAACTCTATTGCTCATATTCTGGGTTGTGGTTCCAGGGCCGAAAGGAGTGCTAGAGTTTGTGCCTGCAAGGGACCAGGGGCCCTTCCTGGGTAAAAACCAGAGTGCAGACCAGGAGAACAGCAACCACACCTCTCTCCAGGTCACACCATCATGGAAATACCAAAAACTTCAAGACCCCAAGAACTAGCTCTGAAAAAGCAGCTGGAAAAAGCCTGACTCTTGGGACGGTGCCTCCCCACCCTTAGGTGAGCAGAATCCAACTTTAATATCAAGTTCAAAGTCAAGAAATAGATTGAAAAAAAGAGCAAACAACAATGACAAAAAAGAACCTGACCATAAAAAGCTACTCTGGTGGCAGGGAAGATACAAACTCAAAAGAAGATAACAATGTCATATCTATCTTTGGTGTCTTATACGTGAATGATGTTTAATAAATTTTTATTGGCTTTAATGGAATTCCTTTGTTGAGGTATAATAAATTTTTGTTGATTTCAATTGAAATCACTGGTCCTGGCCTATTCTCAAATGTCTTGGTCCAACCAAAATGGCCTCAGGAATGTGATAAGCCAAACAGTAGCTGGATGGATGGCATTGTATCAGAAGCCATGCTGAAAAATTAGTGTTCCACAGCTAATATAAGAAGGAAATCTCTCTAAAAAGGATAAAAGAGTCACACAAGGAACTCAATTCAATTTACAACCAACAGTAAGATGAGTAAAACAAAATTTTTTTAAAAAAAGATTTTTAGATTTAAAGATCTTTTCTCAAATCTTGTTACTTTAAAAGGAATATAACTGAGAATTTAGCATTTGTCTCTAAGGAGATGTTTTTGGAACAGGCTTAAGAATATAAACTTTTTCCTTTGTTCCACTGGAGATTTCTATACCTGGATATTCTGTCCTTTTCCTTTTCCATTTCAACCATCTGGTTGTTCACCTACTTCAGATAAGACCCAAACTCTTAGTTTTAATTTACTTTTGGGGGGGTGGTAAATCAACTTTGAGACACTTCTTTTTTTTCTTTTTCTTTTCTTTTTTTCTTCTTTTTCCTTTAGTACAAATGATGCATGTTTTCTCAATAATTGCCAAATGACATTCATCTTGTGGTAATTTGATTTGTAAGAAAAGAACACACCGTTACATAGGGAAGGCTTTGGTAATGAATCATAGCTAATTCCACATGTAAATACACTAACTAAATTTGGATGCTCAATTAGGGAGTTAATTATGTTGAAAATGGGATTGCTCCCTTTGAATGCACAGGTGTTTCTGTCCCTACACTTAAGCCCTGGATCCTTTCATCCTGGGAAAGCAAAAAATGAAAGTGCCTATTGTAAAACCACTTAGCCCAGGCTTCTCTACGTTGTCTTACATATCTATCTACAAGATAAGCATTTACAGCGGAGAAAGGCCTGCTTCTTGTTAATTTATATTCCCTTGCAAGGTGATGTTTCCTGAAACTCTCTTATTTTAATGCTTAGGGGTTTTTTTTTCTGTTTTTCATTTTGTTTTGGCTATTGTTTATATTAATAGACTCACAAATATTAAAAAAAAAGTAGGAGAAGCTTACGTTTGGTACATGGGCACTGTGAAAGATTGAAATGTTTTATGCATTTTTATTTAATACTTAACCACTGAAAAAATGAATATTTCCACATATGAAAAAACAGAAAAAGAGGATTATATGCAAAACTGTGAATGTTTAAAAAAAAAAAAAGATGCAAGAGGGGCAGCTATGTGGTAGAGTGGATAGAACACCAATCCTGGAGTCAGAAGGGCCTCAGTTCAAATCCAGCCTCCAACACTTAGTAGCTGTGTGACCCTGGGCAAGTCACTTAACTCCAATTATCTCCCCAAAAAAGTATATCATAAATTCAACATTTTTCTTTCAAAGCTGTCCTGTTTGAGATTAAGATACTTGAGAGGAGTTTCTAAAGGTCTCTTCTAGGTCAAAATCTATGATCCTTTAAGTAATTTCCCGGGAACAAGCCTACGAGCTCAACATTTTATTTAGTTATTATCTTCCCTTTAAAAAGCTCTAAGTCTGATTTTCATTCCTTTTATTGGCCAGATTTGAGTGCAGAGCTCTTATTGACATCAGCGGCTACTCTATGGACAGAATTTCTGACTATGGGGTGGGAAGAGAGTAGAATCTGTCCCAGAGTGTCTCTCGTCATTACCCAAAAAGGTCTGAATGGGCTAGAACTTGGGGCCAAACATAATAAGATGAAGTTGAATAAAGATAAATGTAAAGTCCTTATATTTCAGTTTAAAAAAAAAAAAATCACCTGTGAACAAGATGGAGGAATTGTGTCTATCAAACAATTGTTGTGAAAAAGATGTGGGTTGGTAAGCTCAGTGTGTCCTGATGTGGCCTGCAGCTCTCTCTTTCTATCCCAATATCTAAAGCAGTGCTCTGCATATAGTAGGCATTTAATGAATATTTGTTGCCTCAGGCTGCATCAATATAGGCATAGTGTCTAAAGAGGGAGGTAATGAGGTGATCAGATCACATCTAGGGTAATGTATTCAATTCTACTTGACCCATTTTGAGGAGTTGCTAAGTGCTTTATGGATGCTTTTTGACTTATTGATAGACACACACTTGTCTCCCCCCAACCTCTTTTCTTACATCACAGTAATTTCCTAGCAACCCTCTCCCCACTCTCACACATTAAACCCTCCCTTGACACACATACACAGAAAAACAATCATGCACAACTGACTGATAAAGCAAGTGTGTTTGACAGTGTAATAATTGTGTGATATTCAATACCCATAGTCACCTACCTCTCTTCTGAAAGGAAAGGAAATGTGTTTTATTCTCTGCTCTCTGAAACTAAAATTGTTCATTGTATTTAATCAGAGTTCAGTTGCCATTCAATGTTGTTTTCATCGTAGTTATAGTCATTGTGCATGTTACTTCCTAGGTTTTGCTTTCTCCTCTTTTCATGTTTCTTTAAATTCCTTATACCAATAATTTCTTTTGGTATAATATTATTCTCTTACCTTTGTGTACCACAGTTTGTTTAGCTATTACCTATTTGATGGGTGAATCAATTTGTGTGTGTGTGTGTGTATGTGTGTGTGTGTGTATGTGAATATGTCTCTGTGTGTGAATGTTTAACTAGTGTGAAAAGTGCTCCTACAGTTAGTAACACAGTAGAACTTTCTTTCCGTCACTGACCTCCTTAGGGCATATACCCACAAGCAGGATCAATGGGTCAAAGGGTAATGAATAATTTAGTGACATCATTTATAAAATGCCAAGTTGTTTTCCAGGATGATTGTACCACTTTGCAGCTTCTCAAACAGCATATTAGTATGCCTGTCTTCCCACAACCCCTTGATTAACTGTTTTACATTTTTTTAAATCCTCTGCCAATTTGATGTTTTGGAGGTAAAAGCCTTCAAGTTGTTTTACTTGGCATATTTTTTATTAGTGATTTAGAGCCATTTTTCATATGGTTATTGGTCAGACTACCTTGGGAAAGATACTGAGAAACTGGAATATATGCAGAAGAAGGTAATGAGAATGCCGTGAAGGGACTGAGCTTGTGCCAGAGCATCAGTGGAAGACAGTGGGGGGTGTAGCCTTGGAAAGATAAGACTGAGTGTGGAGGGTTGGAGGTGACCTGTCTTCAAGTATTTAAAAGGCTGTTCTGTCAATAAGGCATTGGTTTTATTCTGCCTGGGTCCAGAGTGGTGGACTAGGAACATTTAGGGGGAAATTCAGAAGCAGACTTGGGCTTAATACAAAAGCAAACACACACACACACACACACACACACACACACACACACAGAGCTAGGTGATGCAATGGATAGCGCACTGGCCCCTGGAGTCAGGAGGACCTGAGTTCAAATTTGACTTCAGATACTTACTAGCTGTGTGACCCTGGGCAAGTCACTTAACCCCAATTGCCTCCAAGCTATCAGAAAAAGAAACCAAACTGGAAACAACAAAAACAAAAAAACATGGACTACTTGGGGAGGTAGTGGGTTCCCCTCTGTGAGAGCTCTTCAAGCAAAGGCTTGTTCATAAGACCATAGATGTGGTGTTGGAAAGTTCCTCCATAGTTTCTATTTCCTTTTTTTTTAATGGTAATTTTTATTTATTTTTTTGTTTTCAACATTTACTTCCACATGACTTTGAGTTCCAAATTTTCACCACATCTCGCCCCTTCCCCCACCCCAAGATGGCATGCATTCTGAATACCTCTCCCCTAATCTGCCTTCCCTTCTATCTCTGCCCCCCTTCTCTTATCCCCTTCCCCTTCAATTTTCCTGTAGGGCAGGATGGATTTCTGTACCCCATTTCCTGTATTTCTTATTTCCCAGTTGCATGTGAAAACTTTTTTTTTTAAACATGTGTTTTTAAAACTTTGGGTTCCAAATTTTCTCCCTTCCTCCCTCCCCACCCACTGATAAGGCAAGCAACTCAACATAGGCTATACATGTGCAGTTATACAAAACACTTCCATAGTAGATATGCTGTGAAAAACTAACTCTATTTCCCTTAATCCTATCCCCCCCATTTATTCTATTCTTTCTTTTGACCCTGTCCCTCCTCGGAAGTATTTGCTTCAGATTACTCCCTTTCCCAATCTGCCCTCCTCTCTATCACTCCCCTACTCTCTTGTCCCCTTCCCCCCCTATTTTCCTGTAGGATAAGACAGATTTCCACACCCAATTGAGTGTGTATGTTATTCCCTCCTTAAGTCAAATCCTATAAGAATAAGATTCACTCATTCCCTCTCACCTTCCCCCGTTTCCCCTCCATTGTAAGAGCCTTTTGTTTTCTGCTTTTTTTGTGTGGGATAATTTACCCCATTCTACCTCTGCCTTTCTCCTTCTCTTAGTATATTCTTCTCTCACCCCTTAATTTTATTCTCCAGATATGACCCCTTCATTTTCAACTCACCCTGTGCCCTCTATCTATCTCTATCTGTCTATCTATCTATCTATCTATCTATCTATCTATATACATATAATTTTTTCCCCTCCAACTACCCTAATACTGACAAAGGTCTCATGAGTTACAAATATCATCTTTCCATGCAGGAATGTAAACAGTTCAACCTTAATAATTCTCTTATGATTTTCTCCTTCCTGTTTACCTCTTCATGTTCCACTTGAGTCTTGTATTTGAAAATCAAATTTTCTATTCAACTCTGGTCTTTTCATCAAGAATGCTTGAAAGTCCTCTATTTCACTGAATGAACATTTTTTCCCCTGCAGGATTATACTCAGTTTTGCTGGGTAGGTGATTCTTGGTTGTAATCCTATCTCCTTTGCTCTCTGGAATATTATATTCCATGCCCTGAGGTCCCTTAATGTAGAAGCAGCTAAATCATGTGTTATTCTGATTGTGTTTCCATAATACTTGAATTGTTTCTTTCTGGCTGCTTGTAATATTTTCTCCTTGACCTAGGAACTCTGGAATTTGGCTACAATATTCCTAGGAGTTTTTCTTTGGGCATCTCTTTCAAGAAGAGATCAGTGGATTCTTTCAATTTCTATTTTGCCCTCTGGTTCTAAAATATCAGGACAGTTTTCCTTGATAATTTCTTGAAAGATGATGTCTAGGCTCTTTTTTTGATCATGACTTTCAGATAGTCCAATAATTTTTAAATTCTCTCACCTGGATCTATTTTCCAGGTCAGTTGTTTTTCCAATGAGATATTTCACATTGTTTTCTAATTTTTCATTCTTTTGGATTTGTTTTACAGTGTCTTAATTTCTCATAAAGTCATTAGCTTCCAATTGCTCTATTCTAATTTTTAAGGAAGTATTTTCTTCAGTGAGCTTTTGGACTTCCTTTTCCATTTGGCCAGTTTTGCTTTTTAGGGCATTCTCCTCATTGGCTTTTTGGACCTCTTTTGCCATTTGGTTTAGGCTATTTTTTAAGGTGTTATTTTCTTCAGTATTTTTTTGGGTCTCCTTTAGCAAGCTGTTGACTTGTTTTTCATGATTTTCTTGCATCACTCTCAGTTTTTCCTCTACTTCTCTTACTTGCTTCTCAAAATCCTTTTTGAGCTCTTCCAAGGTCTGGGACTGATTCATATTTTTCTTGGAGGCTTTGGATGTAGGAGCTTTGGCTTCGTTGTCTTCTTCTGGTTGTATGTTTTGATCTTCTTTGTCACCAAAGTAAGCTAATATAGTCTGACTCTTTTTGCGCTGCTTACTCATGATCCCAGCCAATTACTTGAGTTTTAAACTCTTTGTTAAGGTAAAAGTCTGCTTCCAATGTGAAGAGTATGCTGTCCCAAGCTTCAGGGGTTTGTACAGCTGTTTTCAGAGGTACTTCTAGGGACCTGTAAATTTTCAGTTCTTCCAAGGTGGTATGATAAGGGGCAAGGTGTTTTCTCTCCACCACCACAACAAGCTCCACCGCACCAGTGTTCCTCCTCACCCCAGGACCGCCCCTCAGAACTGTGACTCAGATCCAAGAGATTGCTGCCTCAGAACTGGCAAAGAGATCCCTGCAATCCCCCTGTGATCAGCCACTCGATTCCCCCTCAGTCTGTGGGCCAGAAGCTCAGGAAAAAGCCTGGGCCCTGAGCCACGCTCCAGACTTGTGGCTGACACCTAGTTCCTCTCTCACGGCAGTCACAGACTTTTCCCACTGACCTGCTAAGTTGTCTTTGGCGTTCAGGGGTTGAGAAGTCTGGAAACTGCCACAGCTGCCCACAATTCAGTCTTCTGAGGCCTGCTCCAGGGTTGCTGCGGCCTGCGTGTCCACACTGCACTGCACTCTTCTCCCCGCCAGGCGCAATATACCTTTCCAATAAACCATCCAGGCTGTCTTTGGCTGGAAATGTGTTTCACTCTGTCTTTTTGTGGTTTCTGCTGCTTTATAATTTGTTTAGAGCCATTTTTTATAGGTATTTGGAGGGCTTTGGGAGAGAGCTCAAGACAGTCACTGCTTTCCCTCTGTCATCTTGGCTCCGTTCCCCATAGCTTCTATTTTCCAACCTCATCATTTTGCAGATCAAAAAATTGAGTTCCTCAAAGTGAAATGACCTGACCAAGGTCATACAAATAGCACTTGGCAAATCTAGGATTCAAACCCAAGTCTCCAATTCCTTTCCAATTGCACCACAGTGTTCTTTCCCTACCCTGACTGTTGGGATTCTTGTCTGGATATGGGTTGGGCTAGAATACCACCCATGTCCCTTCTGTCTTTGGCATTCTGTGCTCCTCAGCATACAGAGTTCCTACTTGTGAGAGTGGTGCACGTCTTCCCATATTGAGGTGAAATTGCTAATTTGATATAAGTCCTATATTTCTTTTAAAGCTCTTCACAATCTAACTCCAGCTCCCTTTCCATATTTATTATATATTACTCTCTTTCACACTGTCTACATTCTAGACCTGTTTGCTGTATCCTAGACACTACAACTCATCTCCTGTCTCTATACCTTTGTACCGGCAAAGGAATACACTTCATTTTTACCTCTGCCTCATAGCATCTCAGTAGTAGAGTGGTAAGAGCATTTGACCTAGTGCTCAGGAAAGGCCCAAGTTCAAATCTAGGCTCAAATATGTACTGTGTGACCTTGGGCAATTCACTTAACCTCTGTCTAACCCAACTGTAAAATTAGGTTATTTAAAAAATGGGATCAGTTTACAGCACCTACCTCCCAGGGTTTGTATGAGGATTAAATGAGGTGACATTTGTTAAAGTACTTAGCACAGTGCCTGGCACATAGTAGGTGCTATTAAAATGCTGGCTACCATTATTATTATTAATAAACCCTAGTTTACTTCAAAGCTCAGCCCAAGTGCCACATCCTACAGGAATCCTGTCCTAACACCCCTGGTTTGTTATACCTTTTCTCTGGAAGTTACTTCCTATTTTGCATTCAATTTTCTATGTACATGTTTTTTCTCCAGTAGAATATTGGCCCCTTGGGGCAGCTAGGTCGCACAGTGGATAGAACACCGGCCCTGGATTCAGGAGGAGCTGAATTCAAATCCGGTAGCAGACACATAGCACTTATTAGCTGTGTGACCCTGGGCAAGTCACTTAACCCCATTGCCTAGCCAAAAAAAAAAAAAAATTGGCCCCTTAAGGTCAGGGGCTATTTGATTTTTGTCTTTGTAAATCCTCAGGACTTAGTACAGTGCCTAACATATAGGAGGTACTTAATAAATATTTGTTGAATTTCATTGATATCATATTTCAATTTATTAATTGCTTTTTTGTCCCCTGAGAAATGTTTAGAATTATTCTCTAGAACATAGGTAAGTATTCCAGCATTAACTGGAGATCAATATTAGGGATTTTTCTACACTGGCTTATGTAAGCTAATCTTTCTTTCAAGCACTAATCATCTGCTCTCCTTAATTAAGTGCTTTTCCCCATTATTACTGTCACCATTTATTTCTGAGGCCAGCTGTCTTATTTATTGCCCAGCAGGAAAGGACTTTGAAACCAAACCATGAGAACTAATGCGGTTCTACTCCTCCTTCATGAAAGGGATAAGTAGTGGAATTTCTTCATGGGGTGGGTTTATTATTTTGTTTCCAAACAACAGCAACAAAAACATTAGGTATAGAGAAACCTAGATCATCTCTTGGTCTTCCTTGCCTTCTCCAGAATTAGCAGAAACTTATTAAAGACCATTTCAACGTACCCTAGCACTTTGAACATATATAAATGTTTGCTGTATTGAGGAGAATTGGCACTCTTTCAAAACTTTCTTCCTACTGTAATCAGAAGTGCATTGAAAAAGGGTAAGCTAAGCAGGAAAATTAACACATTTTGTCAGAGTTCTGTGTCAAATACTCATTGATTTATCTGTTCCAGAAGATTTTAGGATTTTAGGCAGCTGAGGGGTGGGGATTCAGTGGATAGAGAGGTGGGAGTTTGAATCCTACCTCAGACACTAACTGAGTGATCCTGGGCAAGTCACTTAACCAAAGTCTGCCTCAGTTTCCTCATCTGTGGAGGATTATAGTACCTTCCTCCCAGGGTTGTTGTAAGGATCAAATGAGTTAACACATGTAAAGCACTTTGCAGACCTTGAAGTGCTTTGTAAATGCTAGGTAATTATTTCAAAATTTTATTCCCTGTAAATGAGGAGGATATCATGTACTACACTTAGCAATAAGCATTTTCCAGTAATGGTATATTGTCAGACTCTAAATGTTTTTTACTCACTCCATACTGTTGTTCCTTTCTTTTTTTTTTTCTTTTGGCTAGGCAATGGGGTTAAGTGACTTGCCCAGGGTCACACAGTTAGTAAGTGTTACGTGTCTGAGGCCTGATTTGAACTCTGGCCCTGTGCTCTATCCACTGCACCACCTAGCTGCCCCCTCCAAACTGTTTTTCTAACTAAAGCTGAAAAAAGGTCTTAGAGATAAAACAGATGAAAGTCTGACCAGGTGGTGTCCATTAGCATCCAATCAGGAGACTTTAGTGTGAACCACATTTCCCATTATATAAACAAACAAACTTGTGACAGGACATTGCACAGTGGATAAATATATTTCCTAGGGTAGTATTTATCTCCATGGTCTCATGAGCCGGAAGGGACTTTACATATTATCTAGTCCAATTGGTCATTTCACAGATCAGGAAACTGAGGCCTAGAGAGGGGAAAGTGACTTGTCTTATATCATACTCTTAGTACAAAGCCAAGATTGAAATTCACATCTTCTGTGTGATGACTAACTTTGACAGATTTAGCCCTTCTCAGTAATGCAAGGATCTAAGACTTCTTCAAAAGTCTCATGATGGAAAATGCTATCCACATCCAAAGAAAGAACTATAGAGTTTGAATGCAGATTGAAGCATACTATTTGCTATTTTTTTTCTTCTGTTTTGTTTTGTTTCCTCTTTCTTGTGGTTCCTTTTATTGGTTCTAATTCTTCCTTACAACATGACTAATGTGAAAATATGTTTAATAGTAATGTATATGTAAAGCCCTGTATCAGACTGCACGCTGTCTTGGGGAAGGAGGGGGAGAAAAATTTTAAACTCAAAAGCTTATGGAAGTGATTGTTGATAAATCAAAATAAATTAATAAAAAATAAAAAAAAAAGAAATCCACATCTTCTGACTTCAAATCCAGTGCTTTTCACTAGACTGCTTTGCTCTTTAGAAATGAATGCTCTTGTTGAACATGGTAGTGCATGTCTATAATCCCTGCTGCTGAGGAGCTGAGGCAGATGGATCCCTTGAGTTCAGGAATTCTGAGCAGCAGTAAGGCTAAAGCCAATTAGGTGACTGCCCTAAGTCTGGCACCCATATGAGGAGCTCCCTGGGAGCAGAGAACTGTCAAGCTGCCTAAGGATGCAGGAACCAGCCCAGTTAAAAAAAATGGAGCAAATTAAAGCTTTTGTGCTGATCATTATTGGGATTGGGCCCATGAGTGGCTGCTGCATTTCTAACCTGAGTGAGGAAAGAAAGAAAGAAAAGAAAGAAAGAAAAAAGGAAGTAAGGAAGGAAGAAAAAAGAAGGAAAGGAAGGAAAAATAAAGAAAAAAGAAGGAAAAAAGGAAAGAAGGAAAGGAAGGAAGAAGGAAAGAAGGAAAGGAAGAAAGAAAGGAAAAGAAGGAAGAAGGAAAAGAATAGAGAAATAGAAGGTAAGCAAGGAAGGAAAGAAGAAAGAAAGAAGAAAGTAAAGAAAGGAAGGAAGAAGGAAAGAAAAAAAAGAAAGATGGAGGGAGGAAGGAAATTAATACTCTCATCTATAAGCCCCACCAATTTATTTTGTTTGCCAATTCATAGAAACATCATCAAGCTTCTGACATCTTGCTTTATAATTGTTATATTATTTATCAGCAAAGTTTCCCAAGTGTGGGTGCCCTCAGATCTATAGATACAGAGGATGTAAGTAGAACTTTCTGAGCTATAACCTAGTCAACAGATGGTAAAAGCGAAATGAGGTTAAGCGGTCTGGGACATGAACCATGGTAGAGGAAGAGCAAGGGTTAGCCTGGTTTGTCTTCTTATTTGTAGGTTTATGGCTCTAGACCTGGAAGGGGCCTCAGTGATCACCTGGTCCATCTTCCTCATTTTTTAAATGAGGGAACTGAGGCCCAGCATAGTTAAATGACTTTCCCAGGTAAGCATCAGAAGTTGTATATGAATCCAATTCCTTGGATTCCTTAGTCAACAAAAGTTAATGCATTTCTTTGATTCTTCAAAATGAGTTTTATTTAGCTGTAATTCTCCTCAAAATTATAAATATGGTTTATTATTTTGAAAATATGCTATCACATGTATAAAGTTTGCTCCCAAATCATATGTATTATGATGTATAAAACTGTAAAAAGTTCAACTTTTATCAATTACCAATGAAAGTCAGTTTATATCTGATAAACATCCATGTCTGGCCCAGATCAGGACCTAGAAAGCTCATCGTTAAGTATGATACTTTACTGTAAACTGATATCCTTGGCCCTGACTTGGACCCTCCCCAGGACCACCTGGTATCTGGCCCAAGGTCTGCACACTGACAATCCCTCCATTGTGGTTTGCAACCTCAGCTTTAAGCATCTGGTTTCTCAAGCATGGGTTCAGAATGAGGTTGCTAAGTGTTCCTTCCATTTAATAAGCAAAATGAACCCAGTCTATGGCTATCTTCTCTGTAAAGTAATTCTCTTGAAAACCAAAATGCTCTCTCTCTCTTGAAATTATTTTATATTATTATTTGCACTCTGAATTTATCAGTTTTATACTAGCGAACATAAACTCCTTGAGGGCCAGGACTGTTCTGTTGTTATCTTCCTGTTTTCAGCCTGGCACAAAGTAGGCTCTTTAATACAGAAAACCAAATGGTGCAAGAGTGTGGACTTCTTGTGCTATTTAAGAAGCTAAACATGCCCAATGCTGGTTAACAGTTAAAAAAAACAAAACTGCAGTCAACTCATGAATGCAGAGGGATATTACATAAGGAACAAGGAGAATGAAGATTTCAGAGTAATATTGGAAGATTTGTATGAAGTAATATAGAGTGAACAAAAAGTAGAATCGAATGATCAACACATACCATTATAACTAAGTGCTTAATGATATGGTTGTTGATTGATTACAACTCTAGCTTTTGATGGCAACAAAACTCAGGTTAAAAAACATTAGATGACACTGGTATTAACTCAGTCATCCACATGTTCTTTAAATATATTTTGTGTGTGTGTATATATGTGTATTTGTATATTTATATATATATATGTATGTATGCAAATAAAAACTGCTAAAGTATAAGGATGCAAAACTAATGGTCATGCTCCTTCTTTTATCCTGTTTTGCTTAACTATTTGAGAGTACTTACATGGAGGTGATTTCATCAGAAGTATACTGGGGGTCTTTTGATGTGTTGGAAAAATTATCAATAAAATTAAGGAAAGGATGAGAAGAAAGTAGGGAGGAAAGGATGGGAAAGCAAAGAAGAAAGAGAGCAAAAGGAGAAGGGAGGGGAAAGAAGCAAGTATTTATTAATACTTGTGCCAGGTACCATGCAAATTACTTTACAAAATCTTATTTGATTTTCACAACAACTCTGAGAAATAGATACTATTACTAGTTCTCTTTTACAGTTGAGGAAACTGAGGCACAGTGACTTGCCCAGAGTCACCCAGTTAGTATGTGTCTAGAGGCTAGATTTGAACTTAGATCTTCCTGACTCTAGGCCTAGCACTTTAGCCTTTGTACCACCTAGCCACCTAGGGTAGAAAGGAAGGAAGAAGGGAAGGAAGGAAGAGAAAAAAGGAAGGAAAGAAAGAAGGAAGGAAAAAAGGAAAGAAGGAAGGAAGGAAGGAAGAAAGGAAGAAAAAAGAGTCAAACAAACAAACAAAAAAAAGATAGCAGCCCAGCATAGGGAGCATCTACTTATGCTGGCGGCTTAAAGGAAGAATCTTCCTTCCAGCTCATGGGTACAAGAACCCAGCATAAGGTAGTACTGCTCCTTGACACATATACCCTTTATTTCTCAGGTCATAAGGGGCCAGAATTTTGAAAAGGTGATAGGGCTTTCAGGAGTAAGGCTGTTGAAGTAGAAAGAGCACTGGATTATAGACAGAAGGCCTGGGTTCAAATCTCATTCTTTCACTATCTATGTGACCTTAGAAAAGTCACATAACTTCTCAGCACCTCAGAATGTGATACTTGCACTATCTTCATCACAGTGTTAGTGTGAAACCATAAAACACTTCATAAATTTGAGCAATTCTTATTACTGGAGAATGGAAAGTATTCCAGGCTGTATTGATGGAAAGTATAGCCACAAGATTAGTGACTGTGTGGGGAATAGTTGATATGGATTTGAAAATCAGAAGACCCATGTTTAAATTCTGGCTCCACTCGCTAATTGTGTGACTGTGGATAAGTCATTTCTCTGCTTGGATCCTCTGTTTCTTCATTTGTAATATAAAGATAATAATACATAACTCACACAGCTGTGGTGAGGAAAACATTTTGTAAACCTTAAAGTCTTCTAGAAATATGGATATTCTTAGAATATGTGAAATAGAAAATAGCAGATAAGGTAGTAAAAGTACCAGGTGGACAATGGGTGGAAAACTGTGAATGTTCTGACATTTAAACAT
This sequence comes from Vombatus ursinus, assembly GCF_900497805.2. NCBI lineage: Eukaryota > Metazoa > Chordata > Mammalia > Diprotodontia > Vombatidae > Vombatus > Vombatus ursinus. The sequence goes on along the minus strand of NW_020954592.1, from coordinate 7,232,505 downwards.
TTTACACAGAATGATTAGAATTCAGGGGTGGGGAACCTGGGGCCTGAAGGCCACAAGTGGCCTTCTAAATCCTTAAGTGTGGTCAAAAGACTGCATATAAGGATTTAGAAGGCCACATGTGGCAAAGCCCCAGGATCCCCACCCCTGGATTAGATAAATGCACATTCTTTTCATCGCTAAGTAAGCACTTTGAATAAGAGAAGAGCCTATATATGTGATATTTTTATACTTCTCTGTTGTGACTAATAGATTTCCTTAAAGGAGAAAAGCAACTGCTATTCTTTCTCTGATGGAGGAAAAAAAAAAAACAGAATGGAACCCAGTCCTCTTCCCTTTTCATAAATGTTGAAATATATCTAATTGCATGTTAAGTTCTCTGACAAGAAATGCCGCAAAACTGTAAGTCTTATTACAGCATAGATTTGTGTACTATTTATAGAATCATTGAATCTCAGGATGGATAAGGATCTTAGAGGTCATCTATCCCATCCTTTAACATTAACAAAATTATCTAGGGTCTGCTTGAACACTTCAGGGACAGGGATCTTACTATCTCATAAGAAAATGTATTTAATTTTTGCACAGTGACAATTGGTTAAAAAAAAAAGTCTTACTTTTACTCACTTTTGGTTGGAATCTGCTTTTCTGTAACTCCCAGCTGTTGAATTTTTTACTCTTCCTACACTTTGGAGCCAAATAAAATAAATTTAACTAACCCACTTCTATACGACAGCCCTTAAAATATTTGAAAATTACTATCATTTTTTTAAGATAACTTTTTTTTTTCTAAACTAAATAGATTCGCTTCCCTCAAAGAGGCCACTATGTGGTGCCATGGATAGAGATCCAGATTTGGAATCAGGAAGACTAGTTCAAATCTTGCCTCAAAATGCTCATTACCTGTGTGACTCTGGGCAAGTCACTTAACTTGTGGATTAAACTTTAAAAGTGTATCATGCATATACATTTTTTTTCCTGTAGAGAGCTGGTTGTTTAAATATTTAACTTTTAACTTTTTTTTTAGGCAATTGGGGTTAAGTGACTTGCCCAGTTTGGTCTGAGGCCGGATTTGAACTCAATGTCCTCCTGACTTCAGGTCCAGTGCTCTATCCACTGCGCCACCTAGCTGCCCTTGGTTGTTAAATATTTAACAGAACAGTCTGGCTAGTCTGGTCTTCAGGTAGAGACACACAAAAGAATTTTTTGAAGAAGGCCACTTAATAAGTCAAAGTCCAAACTTAATGTTGTGATTTAATATAGTAAGAGCATGTGTTAGTAATATACAAGTCTAAGGTGGGGTAAATCCAGACCAAAATTGAATAGCCCTTGTAATAAACTTTATGAAATTTTTAAAAATCAAATTACTTTATTTAAAATAGACTATGTTTATTTAATTTCACCCTGTGTATGTATGTGTGTGTGTGTGTGTGTGTGTGTGTGTGTGTGTGTGCGTGTGTGTGGAAAGACCATCATCAGTTGTAAACTTTTATCAATCATTGCCTAGGCATAGGGTACTGTGCTAGGTATTAATCATACCTTAAGAGGTAAAAAAGAGGTTAAAAAAAAAGTTAAAAAGAGGTAAAAAGCATGATTCCAACCACCTGTATCTTAAATGCTTGCCTAATACTATCCATCTATCCACACACCTATACATACACACATATCTACCCATACATACATATATCTACACACACATGAAAAATAATTTTTCAGACACAAATATGAGATTATATCTACATTTTGGGGAAGAAGGAGTTGGCATACAAATTGGCATATGAAACTTCTGATAAGGAAATTCCCTCTACCAATATAGATTAATACATGCTCTGCAATTTTTAGTCTTAGAGATTTGCTTGAGCCACTGAAAGGTTATGAGACTTGCCCATGGTCATATATTCTGTATCAGAGGTGGGATTTGAACCCAAGTCTTCATGATTCCAAAGCAGTTGATAGAGATATTCATTATACCATGGTTCCAAGAAAGAAAGAGACAGAGAGACGGAAATAGAGACAGAGATAAAGAGATGTGTGTGTATGAGAGAGAGAGAGACAGAGAGAGAGAGAAAGAAAGAGAGAAATTGTTTTCATCTAAATTTGTGTGTCATTTCTAACAAAGCAAGACTGGATTTGTACAGAAGTTATACTAGCAGTTTTCTTTTTTGAGATATAGATTTGATATTCTTTCAAAAACCTTTGGGACCCTCTCTTTTAGAGTATAATGAAGCATTGACCAATGTCTGTAATACATGAATTTTTGTTTACAAATCAGAATTTTTTTCTGTATGCTCTGATATATGTCTAATTATAGGTAACAAAAACATGATCAAATATTTGACTTGCTGCATGGTAAAAAAAAATAGATGAAACAAAGATCACTGCCTTTTTTTTTGTCATTCTTGATTTGTGTTGTGTATATGTATATACATGTGTGTATATACACATGTATGTCCTGGGTGTCCCCAAAGTTTTAGTCCAGTTTTAAACTAATCAACTATATATAGTTATTAAAACTATGTAATTATATTAAAATTATTTTACATCTATTTTTGTGTGAATATTTATAGAAATGTACATCTACATATGTATATATGTATGTGTATGTATGAGTGTTTAGTTTGTCACACATGATATTGCAAAAGGGTGTAGTTTTGAGATATTAAAACTATATATGTATATTAAAACTGAATATATGTATATACATTATATATGTATTAAATTAAAGCTTACAACTGCACTAAGACTTTTGGGGCACACTCTATCCCACATACACACATACAGAATAGAGATGCCATACATTTTGACCAGGTATCAGACTAAATTCTCAGACTCACCAAGCAACAATATTATTTTAAGAGCTAAAGGGTTAAAAACAAGAGGAAGGGAACATGATCATTCATAAAGGTCATTTCTGCTACTCCAAACTCTATTCTTAAGCTGAATTTACATTCATTCTAGCAGAAATTTAGAATAAGCAACTATTCTCTGCCTCTTGATTGATCTCGGATTAAAAAAAAAAAGAGCAAACCAAGTTCAAGCCATTTTACATAACACTCAACCAAATTACAAAGTATTGAACAAGGCATTTACCAAAACATTTTCTTTTTTTCTTAGGAAGCCAGAGTTTGATCCTACCATTTTTGGTGTTGTTTTCAAAGTGGGATGTAGCGTTCTTGCTGGAAGAGAGCTGGACATCAAAGAAGCAGAGATCAGCCTGACATCAGTCCAGTAGCTTTAGTTAAAGTAAAGAAAAGGAAAAGCATCAGGTTGTACTGCCCCCGGGGGAAAAAAAAGCTTTGCTGTCTTCACTAAAATTTTTCAAAAAGTACTACTGAGAGTAACTATTAATAGTGTGAACTTCCTCATAGTCGTTATAGACTAGAAACTTATTTTCTTTCAGAACATCATTTAAAGAGATTATAAAAAGTCTTGCTTCTCCTCTGCTGTTCTTTCCAGGAATTTTCATTGGAGATATTTTTTTTCTTCATTAGTTTTCATTCTACTCTAATATCATTTGTGGTGTATATATAAATATATATATTATATATATGCACACATATATACATATATATTTCCAGTTTACAGATTGACTTAATTCAAATGAGATGTAATATTCATCCATATCAATGTTGTGAATACCTTTTGAGTTCTCTCTCTGCTTCTGCAGGCTCCAAAGACGAAGAGTCTCCATGGAATAAAGAAAAATCAGTACTGCGTGGGAAGGAAATGAAAGAAAGATTAAATAAAATAGGAGGAAGTATACACTTACTGAACAAAGAGCAGACAGTCTGAGACACCAAGTTTTGCAGAAGTACAAAGTTTCCTTTGTTTTCTGCTAATTTAATTGTGGCTCAGGAAAAACAAACAAACAAACCCCACCACTTAAAACAAATGAAAAACATCAGTTCAAAAGAACACCCATTGGAATATGGTACCCTGCTCTTCTTTCCTGGGGTTACTTTTATACATTCCTGTTCTGTCTCCTTCTCTTGCTTTCTAATTGATATTGTAGGTCCTGCTGGTCTGGACAAACAAAACAAAATAAAAAAACACCAAGCCCCCCCAAAAAAGAAATCAGTTGGTTCAGTCAATTCAGTGAAGAAATTTTTTTGAAAAAGGAGGTTAGGTTGTATGGGCAATACCTTTTATTTGGCACTTTGCCCGTACTACCTGTAGTGTTATTTATGATTTTATGTCTCCATCCTGAACCCCCTCTTGAGAGTGTAAATCCTTATTTGATAACTATATTTCAATATAATTAATTTCCTTTATAATTTTATGCATTTTATTTGATGCTTAAAAACAAAACTAGCCATTATTCTGAGGAGTCCGTAGGTTTCACCAGACTGCCAAAGCTGCCCGTGACAGAAAAGACCTAGACCAGTGGTTTCTAGTTCTGATACTACATGGCAATAATTAATCAGGTATCTGATCAATTCAGGGACTAGGGGCAAGGGAGAATATTTTAAAAAGTCTTCAAAAGATGTAGCTGTATCATCCACAGGATCAGCTGCCAGACTATGATTACACAAGATGCTGCAACTTCCCAGGATGATGGCTTTGGAGACTGGGATAGAAGCATGTCTATTCTCAAGGCTCTCGGGTTCAGAGTCTTGAGCTATGTCTGTCAGAGTCTGAGGGGATATAGTAGTCAAAGCTGTAGCGACGATTTCACTTGCCTGGCTTGTCCTTCCATCCTTCCCACCAAACTCCCCACCTTCACCCTGCACCCTCCCCTGTACCCACACTTTGCTTCTTAGACTGGCTTTCCCACCTTGTGGGTGGCAGTCATTTAGTAGTTGATGAGGATGATGAGCGGCCCCTCCTTCACAGGAATTGCTACCCTAGATGACGGCTGTGAGGGCTAGGTTGGAAGCAGGATGGTTAGACTGGGGGATGCTGCTACACTCTGGGCTCCTGGGACTATCTGCCTGTTGGTTGTAGTTGGGCAGCAGCTGCTGCTGGTGGTAGGAGGAAGATAGCCCTTCCTGGCCCCTCCCACCTCTGCAATGATTTCTTCCCTCAATAATGTCTGTAGGGGTTGGGCTAGAAGCAGGTCAAAAAAAGTATACAATTTTAAAAAATCTGATTGTGATATTAAGAGGCCTGTTTTTAACATGAAAAAAAAAATGTTAGTGAGATGACTAACATTGACAGACTTAGCCCTTCTCAGCAATGCAAGGATCTAAGACATCTCCAAAGGTCTCATGATGGAAAATGCTATCCACATCGAAAGAAAGAACTAAGGAATTTGAATGCAGATAGAAGAAAACTATTTGCTGTTTTTTTCTTCCGTTTTGTTTTGCTTTCTCTTTCTTGTGGTTCCTCCTATTGGTTCTAATTCTTCCTTACAACATCACTAATGTGAAAATATGTTTAATAGGAATGTATATGTATAGCCTACATCAGATTGTGTGCCGCCTTGGGGAGGGAGGTGGGAAGAGAAGGGGAGAAAATTTTAAAACTCAAATGCTTATGGAAGTGATTGTTGATAAATCAAAATAAATTAATAAAACCATGTTATTTAGAAAATGCAAAGAAAAAAGGGTTATTTGTGTTTTAAAACTTTATATCACAACTTTTCAAGGTGTCAACAAGTATTTAGCAGCTATGTAACCTATATTAATATGACTTTTTAATTTTAATTACTATTTAATGCTGTTACTCTAATCTAGTGCTAGTTTCCCATTTCATGACACTATCTAAATGGACTTCCTTCTGGTGACCTTTAAGAAATAAAGGAACTTTTTGGTTCCTCAAAGCATCTTTGAAATAAGTGGAGCTAGCCGGGTAGACAATGTGATTTCCAAATTTCTGTATTTGAAGGACCCAGGCTTTAGTTGGTATCATGTCTCCCCACATCCCCAGACCCCACCTCTGAATCCTACACTTCCAAATGACAAGAAGGAGCAGAAAAGAAGAGCAGCTTTAGTTAGTATGCCCAGGGAGAAGGTCCATCACACTAATTTTTAAAAAATTGGTCATTTAAGGCAAAACATACAAAAAACCAAAGCCTTCTGAAACAAGTCTCTATAATCAAAGCGATAATCTAGGTGATTCTGGTCTGAAAATCAGAACCTTGGCTCGGTCACCTATTACTTGTGCGTCTCCGGGCAGTGACTAAACTCTGGGGCTCAGTTTTCTCATCTGTAAAATGTTGAGTTTGAACTAGATGGCCTTTGAGCTCCTTCTGGCTCTAAGTGTATGATCCTCTGCTCATATGAGTTCATCTATCCTCACCAATCCTTCCTTTTTGCTGTGTCAATTCAGCCTGAGAGAAGACTTACAGTATAATTCACAATGATGATAAATCTCAATTCTTTCCTCTCTTGCATATCTAGCCTGCAAGGAAAGACATAAGAAAGTAATCTCCTGAAAATCACATTATTAACTTCTTTCCCATCCGCTTATGGAATCATAGGGTCATAAAACTGGGAGAGACCTTACGAGGTCATCTGGTCAGAGAATAATTTGTGAAATAGCAGCAACGTTGTAAAGAAAAACAACTTTAAAAGACTTAAAAACTCTGATCAATTCCAAAGTACCGTAATTCCAAAGTACTCTGCCGCTAACAGAGTAGTGAAGGATTCAAGACACAGAATTAGACATACATTTTTGGATATGGCCATCATGGAAATCTGATTTGTCTGACTATACATATTTGGTATGGAACATTTATTTTCTTTGTAGTGGAGTGGAGTCAGGGAAAAGGGAGTGAGAAATTAGGGATAAATTTTTTTTAAAATGAGAAGAGAATGCAGGAAGGCCAGAAAGAATCATAGACAAGAAGAACAGCTTTAAAAGCTACATGTTAAATTTATACTTAAAAAGAAAAGCAAGCTGTTCATCACAGAAATTGACAGTTTCATGTATAACCCTCTTCTGTCCTACAATCTATATGGAATTGATGATTTTATTTTGTGTTTGTTTAATGCACAATTGAAAAAAAAACCATAATCTCCTCAACACAAAACCAAACCAAACCAAAGCAAACCAAATCAACAACAACAACAACAAAACAGAGCAAAGTCCTCTGGTCCAGGTCCTTGGCTATCCTCAAGTTGATGCTTAAACAATCCAGTGTAGACCTGTGTTTGAAGGTAGTCTACTCCGTTCTTTTCTCACCCTTATGGTCAAAATATTCTTTCTTTTGTCCAGCTCTCCTAGATGAGAGAATTCCTGATAGGGATAGTGATAATAACAGTGATAATAACTAACATTTTCTTGAAAAAAAAAAGATTTTATTGATATCTTTTGTTATATCACCTAGATTTCCCCATGTATCTCATCCTCTCCCAGGGGATCATCCTATATAACAAAGAAGTTTTTAAAAGAAAAAGAGGAAGAAGAGAGGGAAAAATTCAGCAAAACTAATCAATACATTGAAAAATATTTGATATAATATTCAATATTCCACACCCATAAATGATCCCCTATCTTCCCACTGGTGGGGGTAGCAAAGAAGTAAGTAAAGGAGGTGTCTTTTTATACATAATTTTCCTTGGAGTCAAACTTGGTCTTAGTAATTTTGCAATATTAATTTATTAAATTTTTATTTATTTTATTTTGAATTTATGGAATAAAACAAGCATTTTCATAACATGATATAATAAAAAAAGATTGCACATGAAACTGCAATCATGTACAACTTGTTATTCCTCTTAAACACATAATAAAGTTATCACCTAAATTTCTTTTTTTCCTTTTTTTCTTCCTTTCTCTCTTCTTCTCCTTCACTCTAGAAAAGGCTACCATTAGACACAAATATGTAAATTTATGTAAAATCATTCTTTACATACTTCTATTTATCAGTTCTTTCTCTAAATGCAGATAGCATCTTCTTTTATATGTCCTTGTAGTTAATTTGGGTATTTATAACAGTCAAATGACTTCTTCTCTCAAAGTTGTTCTTGGAAACAATGTCCATTTTTATTTGTTTTGTGGTTGCTCTTTCCGTTTGTGTTGTTATAATCGGCATGTATATTATTTTCCTGACTCTGCTTCACTTTGCATTGGTTCATGTAAGTCTTTCCTTGCTTCTCTGTATTCATTCATGACTAATGTTTCCATAGCGCTTTCTTTACTATTGTCTTGTGAGATAGGTATTTTCAAGGGTTGTTTTCCCCATTTTACAGATAAGGAAACCAAGGGTGAGAGGGTTTAAAGAACTTGCCTCTAGACAGTCACATAGCTAGTTGGAAATGGAACTTGAACTCAGGTCTTATGACTTCAATCTCTCTGCTCTTTTCTTCTAAAAACAAATTTAATTGAATTTAATTTTTTTAATGAACAAAAATCTATTTTATCTCCTCATCTCTGCCCTGCCTTGGGGTAGGGATAGGAGGGAAGAAAAACAAAATCCTTGTAACAAATATACACACACACACACACACACACATACATATACACACATATATACATATATAATATATATATAATATAGTAGAATAAAATAAAAATCCCACATAGGCCATGTAAAACACACACACACACACACACACACACACACACACACACACGCACGTCTCAATCAGGACCCTGAATTCATCCCCTCTCTGTCAGAAGTTGGGTAGCCTATTTCATAATAGGTCCTCTGCACTCATGGTTAGCGTTGTATTATTTAGAATTCTTCAGTCTTTCAAAGTTGTTTTTCCTTATAATTTCACTGTTACCATATAAATTGTTCTCTTGGTTCTACACATTTTATTCTGCATGAGTTTATACAAGTCTTCCCAGGTTTCTCTAAAATCATCCTCTTCATCATTTCTTATAGCACAATAATATTCCAATATATTCATACACCATATTTTGTTTAGCCATTACTCAATAAGAAGACATCCTCATTTTTGGCTAACACAAAAAGAGATATTATAAACATTTTTCTACATGTAAGTCATTTTCTTCCTTCTTTAATCTCTTTGGGGTTATAGACCTAGTGGTAGTATAGATGAGTCACAGTTTAGTAACTTTGGGCTATAGTTCCAAATTATTTTCCAAAATGGCTGGACCCCACTGCTCTTTCCATGGCATCTATCTGTGGACAGAGACTCCCAAGGTACTTTCCAAAGGTTATATATAAATTAGAGGTGGGAAGTGCATGCCAAGAAAATCCCTTCCTTCTCATACATTATACATGGGCAGGGTGGAGTTTCACAAGGGGCTTCTTCTCCAGATGTGTATCTTAAGAAAGGAGTACGTGGGGGGGACTTAGTCTATAGCCATTTGGAAGCTCTTCAGTTTCTTTCAAATAACATTGTTTTAATCTCTAGGGTTCTTTCTACAATCCTGTGAATTCTTAGCCATTGCTATATATCACAAAGCAATGGTAGCAGATATGGTTGGTTGATTCTCTGGTGCCACTGGACTTGAATGTAGGTATTACTTTGGGAATCTAGTTGCCATATACATGCATAGTAGTATCAAAGTCAGACTGCGGGGAGGAAATTTATAAAATAAATTTGTTTATTGTGAGTTTCCCCTATGTCAGGAGGCTCACCGAACCCTCCGATACATAGTTAGAGTAGCAGAACATGGAAAAGTGAGTGGATTGGAAGATTAATTTCATTTTCTTTACAAGGAGACAACAGGGCACATGTAGGTGAGTAATGCCTTTTGGCGATATGTAGTTGTTGGTTTCTTTTTTAATCTAAAATGACTTTCTACATAAAATGGTTTCCACGTTAGTATTTCATATCTGCCCACAATACTGACTCCTCTTCAGCTTCTAATTAATAGCCTTTTATGTCCAAGTCAGAAAATCTTAGTACTGGGAGGGATGTGTGTGTGTGTGTGTGTGTGTGTGTGTGTGTGTGTGTGTGTGTGT